>NC_081327.1:16771600-17079400 GCF_026419965.1 Kogia breviceps
CCAACTCTGTCCTGTGACCTTTGGTCTCATCTGCATACTTGGATGCTGTTAAATCTACCCCAGTGCAAAACTGCCCGAGGAGATGGGCGATAAGCAACAATGCTTCAGGCTGGGCTCTTCCGTCCCAGATAAGGTCTCAGCAGGGGCCAGACAAGCTTGGTCCGAACCAGGGGGAGGCAGACCAAGGACCTTGGACGAAATTCCTCTGGGGAGGGAAACAGCTCCCCCCAACCTGTGAGTTACGAGTGCATCTACCGTTGGTGCCGCCTGCCTGGAGTTGTAAATAGAACCTATTAAGATAATAAAAGAGTGGGTTCCAAAGTTTATCTTCTCAGGTTCCAGTCTTTAGAGAGATCTCTCCTTCCAGGATGTAGCTGATCTGGTTAGTTTTAAAAAAAAATGGTCTGGGCACAAATGAGCAAAATAAAAAGTTTGGAGAGAAACTGGCTGCCCGACTCTCCCTTTTTTTGTGTGGCATATCCAAGCTTCATTGCTTAAAAAAAAAAAAAAAGGTGCTTAATAATTACCTTTGTTGACCTCTGTACCTTCTGGCTTCCTCCTCTCCTGGGCACGAGACATGGCCATTCCTAGGGCACTACTGTGCAGAGGAAGGTGGTCAGCTGCCCTGGGCAGGGGCTCCTCGAGGTCAAGGAGAAGGTAAGGCCACCAGGTGATGGGAAGGCTGGCTGATCCCCTGGCCAGGGAACCGAGAGGGACTTCATCTGGAGAAAGGGAACAAGGAATGAGCACTAACTAGTTCAGCCTTGAACTGGTTTTCCTCAGCAATGTTCCTGGCATCACTCAATGAAAAAATATCTATACCGTGGATCTATTGTGTGAGGTGCCTTAATTACTCGGGAAGTAATTATGAGAAAAGCCTTCCTTCCTCAGACTTGACTCCACTAAGGATATTCCAGTATGTTTTTTAAATACTTCTTTTTAAAAGCCTTTGAAAAACTGAGGTTGGGCTGTAGAATGACTTTCAGGCGTGTCACTGCTGAGGGTTAGGGCACATAGGATAGGTGAGGGGGCACGGGGGTACTGGAGTAGTTTGGAAAAGAGCTTGGAACCCCAGTTGCCCAGGGTCTGAACGGCAGTCAGAATTTTGCTGGGACTGAGCAAATCATCCCTAAGGAGTTGACAGCTGCATTTCCCCCAAACTGTAGCTAATCATCTGCTCGTAGAATCCGTTCCCACAACCCAGGCGCGACAGCTGAGCCCCCATTTGCATCATGTCCGATAGAGCATTTGCTGAGTGAACACCCACGTCCTCCTTGCAGCCTCCTAGATTTGGCAGCGGGTGGAAAATGGAAGAGACAAGCGTGAGAAAAAGGAGAGAGGATGAGAAGTCGATCCAGAGCATCGAACACAAGACCACAAATCTCCAAAAGGAGGTAAGGCCATCCTTAGGGGCAGGCCCTTCCCAGGCTCAGCCACGGGGTGCACAGCCAAGCCCCCCCAACCCCATCTCTGATCGAACAATTCCTTGTACTCACCTCTCTCTCGCCAGTGAACTCAGCATATTCTTGTGAGGTTCATACATGTGTGCTTCTGCGTTCTGGGTAAGCACCTGGACGGGCTGCTGTTTGCTCAGACCAGTGGCCTTTTCCAGGATGGTCAGAGAGGACTTCTGATGTGGAGTCCCCTCTACAGCATCTTCCCCAAATGTTGGAATACCTCCAGTGATAGGGAAATCCTATTCCTTCTTTTTTTTTTAACATCTTTATTGGTGTATAATTGCTTTACAATGTTGTATTAGTTTCTGCTTTATAACAAAGTGAATCAGCTATACATATACACATATCCCCATATCCCCCCCTTCTTGCGTCTCCCTCCCACCCTCCTTATCCCTCCCCATCCCTCCCCTCTAGGTGGTCACAGAGCACCGAGCTGCTTCCCGCTAGCTGTCCATTTTACATTTGGTCGTGTGTATAAGGACACGGGGAGGGGGAAGGATAAATTGGGACAAAGTGAGAGAGTGGCATGGACTTATATATACTGAATCAGACTATTTTATTCCTTTAAAATGTTTTTTCTTGATTCACGTATGATTTACATAGAGTGAAATGCACATCTCTCTTCAGTGTTCAGTTTGAAGTGTTTGACAAACTGGTCGCCCCAGAAAGTTCCCTCTTGCCCCTTTCCAGGAGGGCCACACACACACACACACACACCCCCGCGACCGAGTTCTATCTCTGCAGAGTAATGTTCACTGTTGTGGAATTTCATAGGACGGAATCATACAGGGTGTGTCTGAGCAGGGTCTCGCTGGTAGGAAGCTCATATTCTACAGAATGGCATGAGAGAAAGCTCACAGCCCCCGAGTGTTTCTGTCCCTGGAGACCTTGCTGCTCACCCCCTCACCCCTACTGCCCTGGCCAGGATCCCCAAACCCTGACTTCATTCTTTGTCTGGGGGGAGAAGCTCTGTTCTGCTCTGCCCACCTAAGAGGCGGGTCCCAAGGGCCTCTCCTGTTGGTGATTGATTGTCAAATCAGCCTTTACTTACCATCTGGGCCCCTTTGTCAAGGGTGGTAAGGGTTGGCACATGGAACCTCAGCCGGGCCTATGAACCGTACTGGATGTGAACCCTGGGCAGTAACGGAATCTTTCTTTTCCTCTATTTTTTCCTCTGTAAAATGGGTATAACAATGGCGTACCCGACTCATGAGGCTGTTGTGAGGATTAATTGACTTAATCTGTACAAGCGAAGCCCCAGGAGCAGCTCCCTGGTGCTCTCCCTGCAACAGCACAGGGTGAAGGTGCCTGGGACACTTGGGGCTGCCCTGGCCACACCCAGAGTGGGAGGGAGGGAGGGAGGAAGAGGGCTGCGTCTGGGCCTCTCGAGCCCCACCGGGTGGCAGCACTAACTCTCCTCTCCCCTTCTCCACACCCGAGCTGGGCCTGTTCAGCGGCATCTGCATCATCGTGGGCACCATCATCGGCTCCGGGATCTTCATTTCCCCCAAGTCTGTGCTCAGCAACATGGAAGCCGTGGGACCCTGTCTCATCATATGGGCGACTTGTGGGATTCTTGCGACACTGGGTAACAAAGATGCCCCGCCCTGGCGAGCACCTTTTGTTGAGTGTGGGGCTGCTGTCGGAGCTCTATCTGTGCCTGGTCTGGCTGCTGCCTGGATCCCCTTCAATGCTTGTGCACAGATAGGTGTAAAGCGGGCTTCACAGAAAGTCCAATGGCCAGAGTTCAGGATGAGAGACACCGTGATGGGCTCCAGGAGCATGTCTTCCACGGGGGAGAGGGGTTCCCTCGACCAGGGCAATGCCTCACGAGGGGCCCGGGGCCCCCTTCCTCTCTGTATTCCAGGCGCTCTGTGCTTTGCGGAGCTTGGCACCATGATCACCAAGTCGGGGGGCGAGTACCCTTACCTGATGGAAGCCTTTGGCCCCATTCCTGCCTATCTCTTTTCCTGGACCAGCCTGTTCGTCATAAAGCCCTCGTCCTTTGCCATCATCTGTCTCAGCTTCTCTGAGTACGTTTCGGCGCCCTTCTACTCAGGCTGCAACCCTCCTCAAGTTGTCATTAAACTCCTGGCTGCAGCCGCCATCTGTGAGTACGTGTGTGAAAACACTGGTCAGGGCTCAGAAGAGACCTGGCGCAGGTGGTGTGGGGAGACTCGGCTCCTGCACAGCCAGAAAGAGGCCGAGTGGGCCTGGAGGCGCTGCCGAGGAGCAGGGCCAGGTCTACTCTTGGGCCCAAGCCTGATGCCCTTTGCTGTCCAGTGCCTGCTCTGCGGGGCCACCGGAGCTGTCAGGGACGGCGGGCAGCAGGCTGTCCCACGGGGGCCCGGCTGCGTCTCCATTGCTCTTGCGGGGAGGCAGCCAGGCTGGATTTCAAAGGTGCCTCTGATGGATGTGGCGGCGGAGAGGGGAGGCTGGAGGGGTGGGCCTGGGAGTGGCCTTAAGAAAGGAGGGAGATGTTGAGCCCACAGACACACAATGTCGCCCACCTCTGACTTCCCCAGTGCTCATCACCACGGTGAACGCGCTGAGCGTGCGGCTGGGGAGCTACGTCCAGAACGTGTTCACAGCGGCCAAGATGGTGATCGTGGTCGTTATCATCATCAGCGGACTTGTCCTCCTGGCCCAAGGTGACCTTTGGCTGGCGGGGAGTGTGGTGCCACGCAGCACAGACCATTTGGAAGTCTTGCTCCTAAGCGTATCTTTAAGGCAGGAATTCAACAGAAACAGTCTTTAGTCTCCCAGTGTTTCAGAGTGTGTTTAATAACCTGAGGGCGTTAGTCACCCCCTGCCTTCACAGGCCCGTTGATGCAAAGTCCCAGTCTGGTCGGCTGACACCCACTCCTCACTGTCTGGCTTAATTACAGGAAATACAAGGAATTTTGAAAATTCTTTTGAGGGCACAAAACTGTCTTTGGGAGCCATCGGTCTGGCGTTTTATAATGGACTCTGGGCGTACGATGGATGGTAAGACGGCACACGTCTGGCTGTGGGTTTCTTTAGGCTATTTTACCGAAGCCGTGTGGAAAGCAATGACTTCTCCGTTTGGGGGTTTGGTGGGAGCCCGACATCTACCTCCGCATCTCCCTTTTCTTAAGCACCCCACCCTTCACGCTTCTGTTCTCCTCGGACCCCAGAGACACTGAGGCACCTGCCCCTTTCCCGTTCGCTCACGTGCCACCAGCCCTTGACACAGTGGCCCGTGAGCCCGCAGTGGTGGGACCCTGTGCCGGACGCTGCACCAGACACACGCAGGCTCAGCTGGATTGGAGGCAGGGAGGGCTGCCAGGCACTGGACAAGGCAGATATTCAGTAGGACTTCTGCTTCCACCCTACAAACACTAGGTTTAGTCGATGAGATTCTGTTTATGTCCAGGGGCCATCCGGGACACCGGTCTTTCCCTCCTGCAAAGCATCCGCAGGCTTCAATCCCTTTTCAGACGAAGAATCTTCCAGTTTTTTCAAAGCACACTGGGGACTCATTACTCCCAATAATCTTGCCCTCCACGATTCCCGTGGAGGGCAAGGACCTACCAACTGAAAGATGTGCAGACCTTACTAGTCCCACCGCCACCAGGGCTCTCTCCGAAAGAAATGGCCCTGAAATTCCTACAAGTGGAATTTTCTCTATGATGGAGTAGCTTAAATGAGACCTACATTTATTATTTTGTGTTTCATAATCTTAGCAAAGAAAGTCAAAGTTATGTTACTCACGTTACTTTTTTTTCCCTCTAGGAATCAACTCAACTATATTACAGAAGAACTTAGAAACCCTTTCAGGTAAGAAAGCTGAGTCAGAGCAGGAGACAGTGGACAGGTGAGGGTATTTCTCTCCCCCAACCATAAAGTGGAGCTGCTCCCCCCGTCATCACCCACCACCCCCTTCCACGCAGCGGATGGTTTCCCCATTTACACTTGTTAGAGCTTGGTTTCGTTTGGGGTAGTAGAATGGTTGCTAAGAGGAAGGAAGAACTCTAGCTTATTTTGCTCTATAACCAATTCAATTTTACTGCCCTGGAGTCTGAGAGAGGGAGAGTTCTTTCTCATTTGACAATGTCACATGTCCCCACTGGGGCTCTGCTGTCCTACAAGCCCCCTGCTTCTGGGTGGGCCTCAGGAAGGGCAGCTGTGACCCCAGCCCACCCCAGGGAGCAGGTGGAGGGCTGGCCGGGGCGGGTGGAAGAAAGGACTAGACGAGGACAACAATCTTGTGAGTCTCGTAACAGGATGCTCTGCTCTGACTGGGTCCCTGGGTCCCTGCCCCTCCCAGAAACCTGCCCCTGGCCATCATCATCGGGATCCCGCTGGTGACAGGGTGCTACATCCTCATGAACGTGTCCTACTTCACTGTGATGACAGCCACCGAGCTCCTGCAGTCCCAGGCTGTGGCCGTGGTGAGTGCCCAGGGCCTCTGCGGGAGGGTGCCTGGTCTGTGGGAAGGGGACAGGCAAGGGATAAGTGCTCAAGTTGAAAGGCCCTCACCGCGGGGGAGGGAAATAATCGTCTAGGAGACCAGACACGGCGAGGGTGAGCAGGTTAGGGCAGTACCAGAGACCCAGCTGAGGTTCCAGGCTGCCAGCAGGTGGCAGGTCCTGCTTTCCCAGCACACCCCGCCCGGCCGGGGAAGGCACAGAGTGTAGCTGCGGCGGGGCTGGACTTCAGCAGGGCTGGGGCTTTGACCGGCAAGTGCAGGGGAGAGAAAGCGCAAAGGAGTCATTAGAAGAGGGAGTTATAATAATGGATTGTGGAATTCAAGCTGGGGGATGGGTGTGAGGGACAGGTGGAAAGGTGGGTGCGGTCCACGTGCTGGAGGAGGCCGGCGGAGCTGGAGCGGGACAGGAAATGAAACTAAAAACAGGCAATGAGGTGACAAGGATGGGGAGCGTGGAGAGACGCAGCTTGGTGACGGGCCACTGAGCGGGGAATAGGCGGCTCGGGTGGGAGGGAGACCAGGCCATTCCGAGGGAGGGAGAGGCAGGGGCATCCAAGGTTGCTGAAACACTGCGAATTATACCAGAGAGAGGTGGAGAAGAGATTTCCATCACCATCCGCAGAGGAGGTCGTTTCCTCCCGACGGGCGCTCCACTGTTCCTCCCGGAGGTGTCCGGGAGCCCAGCTCAGCGGGGCCGCTGGGAGGGCACAGCAGCTTGCGGGGCCGGTGGCTCCTGGGGGCGCGCACGGTCTCAGGACGCACCCACTTCTCTCGCAGACGTTTGGCGACCGCGTCCTCTACCCCGCCTCGTGGATCGTTCCACTCTTCGTGGCGTTTTCAACCATCGGCGCCGCTAACGGGACGTGCTTTACGGCGGGCAGGTAGGGCCGGGCCCCCACCCCAGGGCGGAGCGCGCACAGGGCGGCGCCAGGCCTGAGTTGGGGTGATGGAGCCGAAAGCGTGCGCGGACCGGCGCGTGGCGCGGGCCCGCCGTCTCCGAGCGAGGGAGCGAGCGAGCGGGGACAGTGCCACCCGCCCCAGCGCAAGGCGGGGCTTCGCGACCCGGGTGAGCGAGGTTGACCCGTGGGACTTTTCACCGAATGAGCTTTCTTGAACATCTTCTCAGGTTAATAGATACACAGTCTAGATCAGGGATTGGTAAACTGAAAGGGCAGATAGTGAAGGTTTTAGGCTTGCAGCCCGTGTAAACCTGTCATGTTCTGTCTTTGCAGTAGAAAGGCCAACAGCTGTGGTTACGGTCCACTAAAACTTTATTTAAATAAACAGGCAGTTTTCCAGCCCCTGCCGATCCTCTGGACCCTATTCGGTGTAGAGACGGTTGCTTTGGAATCCCCTTTACGATGGAGCATAGTTTCACATCACCTCCACTCACGGGCTAGTTGGGGGTGGTTTTTATAAACACTGCGACAGGGGACATTCGTGAACACGTCTTTGCCCAGCTGTCCAGCGTTCTGAGTGGATAGAGTTCTAAGAGTGAAATTGCCAAACGTTAAGCACGTATACGCTTAGAAAAAGAGAGAAATACAGGCCACAAAATCATTCCTTAGTGCTAGTCCTTTCAGTTCTGCAAAAGTGTTTTGGCTATTCGAGATTCTTTGCACTTCTAAATGAATTTTAGAATCAGCTTATCGATTTCTACAAAAGAGCCTTCAGGGATTTTGAATAGAACTTCACCTAATGTATATAGATCAGTTCGGAGAGGACCGCCATTTCAAAGTATTGATTCTTCCAATCTATGGGCATGGACTATCTCCCCATTTATTTAGGTCTTTCTTCTTTAATTTTTTTCAAAAAAAATTGTTTTGAGTAGCAGCTTTCAGTATACAGTACACAAATTCTTGCACATATTTTGTCAGATTTACTCTGAAATATTTCATATTTCTTCATGCTATTGTAAATGGTATTTTCAAAAATGTAAACATTTTCAGTTTCTGATGTTTTGTTGCAGGTATATAGAAACACATCTTAAACAGCTCTACTGAGGAATAAATACCATAAAACTCACTTTGTATTTCGACAATTCAGTGATTTTAGTAAATTTACAAAGCTGTGCAAACATCATCACAATCCAATTCTAGAACATTTTCGTCATTCCAAAAAGTTCCCTCATGCCTAGTATAGTTAAGCCCCTTCCCACCTCCAGGTCTAGGCAACTACTGATCTGCTTCTGTTTCTATGACTTTGCTTTTTCTAGACATTTCATGTAAATGGAATGATACAGTATGACATTTGCATCTGGCTTCTTTCACTTAGCATATTATTTTTGAGGTTCCTCTATGTCCTAGCAGGTATCAGTTCATTCATTTTCATTGCTGAATAGTACTCCATTTTATAGATGTATATTTCATTTACCCATTCACCAGCTGATGGACATTTGGATTGTTTCCAGTTTGGGCTATTGTGAGTAATGCTGCTGTGAGCATTCATGTACATATATGTCTCTCTCTCTTTTTTTAATGTTTAAGTGTGCTTTTATGGACATATACTCTTTTCACACAAATTCGATCATGCATTGCATTTTGGTCTGCGATTTGCATCTTCCTTGAATTAGCGATATATCATGAACATCCTTCCAGGTCCTCACATGTAGATCTTTTGCCTAGCAGATTCAAAAAAAGTTATTTAACATCATTAATATCCAGGGAGACTGAGGAAAAAGTTGCTCTCATCCACTGTTTATAGGGGATAAAAGCTTACATTTTGAAGGGAGAGAATGATGTACTCTCTGTTCTGAGGGAAAAAGGAAGATCCATTACAGGGCATTTTCTCTAGTAGCAGCGGATTCTGTCACTAACACCATGTCCTCTCTCGTGAAAGAGTTGAATTCCGGTGAGTCCCTGGTTCCCTCTCATTTGTCTGCTAATTGCAGAAGGACCCATAACTTATGTTAGAGATCTCTGAAAAGGCTTTTCTAGCACAAATCCATGCCCCAAAACCCGGGTACCTTCACAGTGGACCTACCCCACGCGTGCCATGCGTGGCGACGTGTAAGCATCTTCTGCTTGGGGGTATTTTCCCAGTAATGGAACACTTTTAATGCTACAGAAACACAGTTGCCTTGAGTGCAGACCTGGAGGACGCTCTTTCTTTGTGAGTTCTATGGCCTATCCGCGGAAGGAAATTAGTCTGGATGAAGCTCCAGGGTGTCTCTGGGAACTCTGAGGGATGGCATTCCTACTCGTATCTCATTTGGCTCTGCTGCTAGTGATGGAGGGTCTCCTGCAGAGGCGGGGCGTGGCTGTGGCTCACCACAGGGACAAAGGCAGTGGCAGCAGAAGTTCTGCGAAGTGCTCCCTGGCATGAGCCCTCACGGAGTCCGCCATTAGCCCCACCAAAGAGCCTGTCCATATATGTCTTTGTGTGGATATAAATGTTTTCATTTCTCTGGGGTAGATTCCTACGTATAGAATTGCTGGGTCATATAGTAACTTTGTGATTAACTTTTAAAGAATCTGCTTAACTGTTTTCTAAGTGGTTGCTCCATTTTAATTTCTGTAAACAATGCATGAGAGTTCCAGTTTCTCCACATTCTCACCAGCACTTGTATTTGTCTTTTGTTTAAAGTCATTCCACTGGGTATTAGTGTGTCACTGTGTTTTTTTGGTGTTTTTTTAAAAAATTAATTTATTTTTGGCTGCGTTGGGACTTTGTTGCTGCGTGCGGGCTTTTCTTTAGTTGCGGTGAGTGGGGGCTACTCTTCGTTGCAGTGTGCGGGCTTCTCATTGCGGTGGCTTCTCTTTTTGAGGAGCACGGGCTCTAGAGCGCAGGCTCAGTATTTGTGGCTCACGGGCTTAGTTGCTCCGCGGCATGTGGGATCTTCCTGGACCAGGGCTCAAACCCATGTCCCCCATTGCCAGGCAGATTCTTAACCACTGCGCCACCAGGGAACCCCTGTCATTGTGGTTTTAATTTGCATTCCTCTAATGACTAATGGTACTGAGCATCTTTTTGTGTGCTTGTTAGCTATTCGTATATCTTCTGGTGAAATATCTATTCAAATCTTTTGTCCATTTAAAAAATTGGGCTTCCTTTTATCTTCTTATTGAGTTGTACATGTTCATCATATATTCTAGATACAAATCCTTTATCAGGTGTCTGATTTGCACATATTTTCTCCCAGTCTGTGCCGTGTATTCTCATTTTCTTAGTGGTATTTTTGAACACCAAAGCTTTTAACTTTGACAAAGAGCAGTTTATCAGGGTTTTTTTTTTTTTTTTTTTCATGTGTCATGCTTTTGTTGTCATATCTAAGAACCTTTGCCCAATGCAAGGTCACAAAGATTTTCTCTTCTGTTTTATCTTAAATGTTTATTAGGTTTAGCTCTTACATTTAGGTATATGATCCATTTTGAGTTAGTTTTGTATAGTTTTGTCCTGTGCAACTTGGGGGTTGGCCAGGGACTTGTGCTATATTGAATTATGTTGGATGTCATTTTTATGAGGTCAAATCTAAGATTTTTTGCTTACTGGTTTTTGAGTTTTCTATCTCACATAGACAGACCTTCCTCTCTCCTTTCAAGAATGCCCACCTATGTTTTCTTCTAGCATTTTACTTTAGCTCTTTGATCAATCTAGAAAGCAGCTTGACGTGAGGCATAAATCTGACTTTTTTCCCAAAACATTTACCTATTGTCCACCCTTTCTCCTACTGGTTTGAAATCCAGCATTATCATTCCAATGTACTTGATTCACTTTGTTTCACTGCTAAATATTTTCCTGTGCTATTATCTTACTTATTACATGTTTCACAGCTTCAGTAATGTAAAAATCCGGTAGGACTGGTGCTCCCACATCAGATTTCTCCTCGCCTGTTTAGCATTCCAGATGCACTTACAGTAATTTTGTCCAGTTCCGAAAAGTCGTGCTTGCATCTTCAGTGCATGGAATTTATATATTGATTTGTGGAGAACTGATGGAATTTAAAGAGTGAATTCACAGCATCATCTTGAGTCTAAGTCTCCCCTCCATCTAGCAATCCCTTTCCTCCCAGTTTCACTGACTTGTTCTGGGAATTAATACTATGTTTATATCTTTTCAAAGTTCAAAAAGTAGTTTTTAAAAATGAGTCTTTTTGGCCTGTGTATTCCTGACTTCCAATGTTATTGTATTGTACTCAGAGAGTGTGATCTTTACGATATTACTTCTTCAGAAGTTTTAAGACTTCCCTTGTGGCTTACTGCCATTTTTATAAGTATTCCCATGGTCTTGAAAATAATGTGTATTCTACTAACTTCTAGGTTTTTGTGTTATCACTAAGCTTGTACCTTGACTGTTCAAATGTTATGCTCTCACAGTGGTTTTGTCAAACTTTGCCTCCTATGTTTCAGGGGCTCCTGTTTTTTAAAAATTGATTGAGGTATAGTTGATTTATAATATTATATGTCCCATGGGTAAAAGTCCCAGATGTACAACATAGTAATTCACAATATTTAAAGATTATACTCCATTTATAGTTATTATAAAATATTGGCTATATTCCCTGTGCTGTACAGTAAGTATATCCTTGTAGCTTATTTTATACATTGTAGTCTGTACCTCTTAAACCCCTCCCCACTTTCCTCTCCCCACTGGTAACCACTAATTTGTTCTCTATATTTGTGAGTCTGTCTCTTTTTTGTTAAATTCACTATTTTGTTTTATTTTTTAGATTCCACATATAAGTGACAATGTACAGTATTTGTCTTTCTCTGTATGACTTATTTCACTAACATAATACCTACCCTCCAGCTATATCCACATTGTTGCAAATAGAAAAATTTCATTCTTTGTTATGACTGAGTAGTATTCCATTGTGTATATGTGTGTGTGTGTGTGTGTGTGTGTGTATCATACCTTCTTTATCTGTTCATCTGTTTATGGACACTTAGGTAGCTTCCATAGCTTGGTTATTGTAAATAGTGCTGCTATGAACATTGAAGTGCGTGTATCTTTTTGAATTATGTGTTTTTGTTTTCTTCAGATATATACCCAGGAGTGGAATTGCTGGGTCATATGATAATTCTATTTTTAGTTTTTAAAAAATATTTATTTATTTGTTTATTTGGTTGCACCGGGTCTTAGTTGCAGCACATGGGATCCTTAGTTGTGGCCAGCTGGCTCCTTAGTTGTGGCATGTGAACTCTTAGTTGCAGCATGCATGTGGGATCTAGTTCCCTGACCAGGGATCAAATGCAGGACCCCTGCTCTGGGAGCGCAGAGTCTTAAGCACTGCGCCACCAGGGAAGTCCCTCTATTTTTAGTTTTTTGAGGAACCTTCATACTGTTTTGCACAGTGGCTGCACCAGTTTACATTCCCACCAACGGTGTACAAGGGCTCCCTTTTCTCCACAGCCTTGCCAACATTTGTTGTGGTCTTTTTGATGATAGCTATTCTGACAGGTGTGAGGTGATAGATATCTCATTGTGGTTTTGATTTGCATTTCTCTGATGATAAGTGATGTTGAACATCTTTTCATGTCTGTTGGCCATCTGTATGTCTTCTTTATAAAAATATCTATTCAGTTCTTCTGCCCATTTTAAAATCAGATTGTTTGTTTTTATGATGTTGAGTTGTATGAGCTATTTATATATTTTGGATATTAACCCCTTATTGATCATATCATTTGCAAATATATTCTCCCATTCAGTGGGTTGTCTTTTTGTTTTGTCAGTGATTTCATTGCTGTGCAAAAGCTTTTATATTTAGTTCCTGTTTATTTTTGCTTCTGTTTCCTTTTCCTTAGGGGACAGATCCAAAAAGATATTGCTACAATTTATGTCAAAGAGTGTTCTGCCTATGTTTTCTTCTAGGAGTTTTGTGGTTTCTGGTCTTACATTTAGGTTTCAATCCGTTTTGAGTCTATTTTTGTATATGGTATGAGAAAATGTTCTAATTTCATTCTTTTACATGTAGCTGTCCAGTGTTCCCAGCACCACTTTTTGAAGACACTGTCTTTGCTCCATTGTATATTCTTGCCTCCTATGTTGTAGATTAATTAACCATAAGCATGTGGATTTATTTCTGGGCTCTCTATTCTGTTCCATTGATCTGTGTGTCTGTTTTTTGTGCCAGTACCATACTGTTTTGATAACTATAGCTTTGTAGTATAGTCTAGAGTCAGGGAGTGTGGTGTCTCCAGCTCTGTTCTTCTTTCTCAAGATCGTTTTAGCTATTTGGGGTCTTTTGTGTTTCCATACAAAGTTTAAAGTTATTTGTTCTAGTTCTGTGAAAAATGCCATTGGTATTTTGATAGGGATTGCATTGAATCTGTAGATTGCCTTGGGTAGTATGGTCATTTTAACAATGACCATAATTAATAATATTAATTATTCCAATCCATGAACATGGTGTATCTTTCCATCTGTTAGTGTTGTATTTAGTTTCTTTCATCTATGTCTTATAGTTTTCTGAGTATAGGTCTTTTACCTCCTTAGGTAAGTTTATTTCTAGGTGTGTTATTTTTTTTTTTTAATGCAATTGTAAATGCTGTTGTTTCCTTAATTTCTCTTTCTGATAGTTTGCTGTTAGTGTATAGAAATGCAACAGATTTCTGTATATTGACTTTGTAACTTTACCAAATTCACTGATGAACTCTAGTAGTATTTATTTTTATTTTTATTTTGTAGCGTATTTAGGATTTTCTATGTATAGTATCATGTTGTCTGCAGACAGTCACTGTTTTACTTCTTCCTTTCCAATTTGGATTCCCTTTCTTTCATTCTCTTTCTTTCTGTCTGACTGCTGTCGCTCAGACTTCCAATAACATGTTGAATAAAAGTGGCAAGGGTGGGCATCCTTGTCTTGTTCCTGGTCTTAGAGGAAATGTTTTCAGCTTTTCACCATTGAGTATTATGTTAGCTGTGGGCTTATCATATATGGCCTTTATTATGTTGAGGTGTGTTTTCTCTCTACTCACTTTCTGGAGAGTTTTTGTCCTAAGTGGTTGTTGAATTTTGTCAAAAGCTTTTTCTGCCTCTATTGAGATAATAATATAGTTTTTATTCTTCAGTTTGTCAATGTGATGTATCACACTGATTGATTTACAGATGCTGAACCATCCTTGCATCCCTGGGATAAATCCCACTTGATCATGGTATATGATCTTTCTAAAGTGTTGCTGAATTCAGTTTGCTTATATTTTGAGCATTTTTGCATCTATGTTCATCAGTGATATTGACCTGTAATTTTCTTTGTGATATCTTTGTCTGGTTTTGGTATCAGGGTGATGCTAGCCTCATGCAATGAGTTCAGAAGCATTCCTCTGTATTTTTTGGAATTGTTTGAGAATGATAGGTGTTAGCTCTTCTCTAAATGTTTGGTAGAATTCACTTGTGAAGGCACTTGGTCCTGGACTTTTCTAAATTATTGATTCAATTTCATTACTGGTAATTGGTCTGTTTATATTTTCTGTTTCTTCCTGATTCAGTCTTGGGAGATTGTACAGTTCTAGGAATTTGTCAGTTTGTACTTGGCTGTCCATTTTATTGGCATATACTTGTTCATAGTAATCTCTTATGATCCTTTTTTTTTTTTTTTTGCGGTACGCGGGCATCTCACTGTTGTGGCCTCTCCCGCTGCGGAGCACAGGCTCCGGACGCGCAGGCTCAGCGGCCATGGCTCACGGGCCCAGCCGCTCTGCGGCATGTGGGATCTTCCCAGACCGGGGCATGAACCCGTGTCCCCTGCATCAGCAGGCGGATTCTCAACCACTGTGCCACCAGGGAAGCCCTCTTATGATCCTTTGTATTTCTGTGGTGTCACTGATAACTTTCCCTTTTTCAATTATGATGATATTGACTTGGGCCCTCTTTTTTTCTTGATGAATCTGGCTAAAGGTTTATTGAGTTTATCTTTTTAAAGAAATCACTCTTTCACTGATCTTTTCCTTTTTTAAAATTTATTTATTTATTTTTGGCTGCATTTGGTCTTCGTTGTTGTGCATGGGCTTTCTCTAGTTGCGGCAAGTGGGGGCTACTCTTCATTGAGGTGCACATGCTTCTCATTGCAGTGGCTCCTCTTGTTGCAGAGCATGGGCTCTAGGCACATGGGCTTCAGTAGCTGTGGCATGCGGGCTCAGTAGCTGTGGCTTGCAGGCTCTAGCTCGCAGACTCAGTAGTTGTGGTGCACGGGCTTAGTTGCTTCGCAGCATGTGGAATCTTCCTGGACCAGGGCTTGAACCCGTGTCCCCTGAATTGGCAGGCAGATTCTTAACCACTGTGCCACCAGGGAAGTCCCTCATTGATCTTTTCTATTTTTCTTTTTTAATCTCTATTTCATTTATTTCTGCTCTGATATTTATGATTTCTTTCCTTCTACTAACTTTGGGTTTCATTTGTTCTTTCTCTAGTCCTTTTAGGTGTAAAATTAAGTTGTCTGAGAGTCTTCTCATTTCCTGAGGTAGGCAATATAAACTTCCCTCTTAGAACTGCTCTTGCTGCATCCCATAGATTTTGGATCATTGTGTTTTCATTTTCATTTGTCTCCAGGTATTTTTCGATTTCCTCTTTGATTTCTTTAGTGATCCATTGGTTGTTTAGTAGCATATTGTTTAGCCTCCACGTGTTTGTGTTTTTTTCAGTTTTTCTCTTGTAGTTGATTTGTCTCATAGCATTGTGGTCAGAAAAGATGCTCACTATGATTTCAATTTTCTTAAATTTACCAAGGCTTGTTTTGTGGCCTAGCATGTGTTCACTCCTGGAGAGCACTGCATGTGCACTTGAAAAGAATGTGTATTGTGCTGTTTGGGGATGGAATGTTCTATATATATTGTCCATCTGGTCTAATGTGTCATTTAAGGACAGTGTTTCCTTATTGATTTTCTGTCTGGATGATCCACCCACTGAAGTAAGTGGGGTGTTTAAGTCCCCTACTATTATTGTGTTACTGTCATTTTCTCCTTTTATGTATGTTAATATTTGCTTTATATATCTAGGTGCTCCTATGTTGAGTGCACATTTATTTACAATTGTTATATCTTCTTGGATTAATCCCTTGATTGTTATGTAATGTCCTTGTCTCTTGTAACAGTCTTTATTTTAAAGTCTATTTTGTCTGATATAAGTACTGCTACGCAGCTTTTGTTTTGATTTCCATTTGCATGGAATACCTTCTTCCATCCACTCACTTTCAATCTGTATCTTTAGATCTGAAGTGAGTCTCTTGTAGGCAGCATATATATGGGTCTTGTTTTTGTATCCATTCAGCCATTCTATGTCTTTTGATTTGAGCATTTAGTCCATATACATTTAAAGCAATTATTGATATGTATGTTCTTATTGCCATTTTGTTATTCATTTGGGGGTTGTTTTTGGAGGTCTTTTTTGTTCCTTCTTTTGTTCTTATCTCTTGTGATTAGATGACTATCTTTAGTGTTATGTTTTAATTCCTTTTTCTTTTTTATGTGTGTATCTAGTATAGATTTCTGGTTTGTATTTATGTGAAGTTTATATATAGCAAACTATATATATATATATATATATATATATATATATATATATGATTGTTTTAAGTTGCTGATCTCTTAATTTCAAATGCATTTAACAACCCTGCATTTGTACATTCCTCCCCTTACGATTACTGTTTTTGACATGTTTTACATCTAATTGTTTTGTGTATTCTTTAACTGCTTATTTTGGATATAGATGGTTTTACTACTTTTGTCTTAAAACCTTCCTACTAGCTTTGTACATGGTTGATTTTCTACCTTTACTGTATATTTGCAAGGGCTTTTGTTTTTTATATCTTCTGACTGTTCTCTTTTTCAGTAGGAATGCTCCCTCTTTTGCCTTAAATTCTGATACTGATATTGCTGAATCAGCTGTCTTTCAGGCTGCTACTTTTGGTAACATGTCCCATCCCTTTTATTGTCTACTTCTCAGTGTCATGGGCTGTGGCTTGTGTCTCTTTCAACAAACCCAACCCAGGAGTCTCCAGCTGGGCAAGTGGAATCTGATCACACTGGATGTGATTACTGCTAGATTAATTTCTAACGTATTCCTTTGTGTTTTCTTGGCTTAAAAAAATCTTACCCTGATTTATTAATCATCAAATGTCCTTTATTCCTTTTTTTTTCTTCTGCTGATATGGATGGAAGCTATATTTCTATTCTTTTAGCAATTACCTTTAAAATTTAACATGAATACCTAGTAGAGCCTATCAGTATCTCAGTTCTCTTCCCTCTCTTGCAAGGGCTCTCCCTTTCATATCATCTAGTGTATCAGCTACACCTTGTTTATAATCCCAACCAACCCTCCAAAAAATGTCCATCATGACAGAAATAAAAAATCCAGTACTTACATACACACCAAATGTGCTTTACTGCTATTTCCTTAATGTTGCTTCTTCAATCAGTTCCTTCTCAGTTCAGTGTCCTCTTTGGTTGTAGACTTTTTAATAGTTTCCAACAAGGACTGAAGAACTGTAAATGTCTCACAGTTATTATCTACAAATGTATTTTGCCAGTAGTCTTGAATGATAGTTTAGCTGTGTAGTATTCTAATCTGAAAGTTAAATCAATTTTCCCTCATCACTTTGAAAGTTTCTCATGCGATCGCTGTTGTTCTGATTGTCCTAATTTTGTAGCTATCTTTTAAATTCAGTAGCTTAAATTTTTTCCCCTTCCACTCTAATGTTTATATCTGTGTATGTTTTTGTCTAGAACAGGATTCAATTTGAAGGCTCAGTGTTTTTTGATTGTGTAAAGGCTCTCTGCTCTTCTTTGAATTTCTTACCCCATTCAATATACATGAGCTTCTTCCTTGGTTTCTTCTCTTAATTTCAGGTCTACATTTTCCACTTCTCTATGCTTCATATTCAGTCTAGCTTTTACTTTTTTCACTTGTGTTTGTCTGTTGTTGATTAAATTTTTAATTAAAGTAACTTTTTGTTTCCTTAGGAATTCTGTTTAGCTCTCCTTTCCTTTTCCTTTACCATTTTAAAGATAGCCTTTCAGATTCCTGAATCATCAGAAGTTCTTGGGGGGTGGACGGGGTGGCTCAGCCATTTGTTTGCATCTGCTGACTCACCCTTGATTTTCTGATTTTTTTAAAATACAGACTTTGGATTTAGGAAGTACAAGGCATGTCTGTGTTGGCTTCTGTCAGGTGCACCAAGCACTGAGGTCCATAGGCCCTGGACTAGTTTTTACATTTGTTTCTTGCATAAATTTCAGGACTCAGATCAGGTACCTCCTCCTTGAAAGGGGCTCCCCAACCTCCCACTCCACCGCAACCCCCACAGGTGACCCCACTGCACCAGGGTTCATTCCTCTAAGATGCATTTAACCACCTCACTTACTTCTGCAAAACACAGTCATCTCAAGAGGCTAGACTCCTACCTGAAGACACCATGGTCATAACTCAGTCCCTTTCTCTGTGGCCTGGGTAGTGATGCTCAGGACACACTTGCTCGGTGATCATACAGCAGCCTTCACCCTCATCGACTGACTTCCTTATTACTGCCCTTTCAGACTTGTCTACGTTGCAGGCCGGGAAGGCCACATGCTTAAAGTGCTCTCTTATGTTAGCGTCAAGCGCCTCACTCCAGCCCCTGCCATCATCTTTTATGTAAGTATGAATTCTGCCACGAAAACACCCCCTTAAGGCAGAGGGTCCCTCAGTTTGGATGATGAAGTAAACTTGATCACCAAGCTCAGTGATTTTCAAATGACCCAGGTTCCCCCAGCCCTCAGTTATATAAATAGGTATATTTAAAAGTTCAAAACAATTTAAATAATTTACTCAACTTCTGCTCCTTGTTCTGAATTTATCCACGAAAGACACTGTTTGAATCTTCTGAGCTTGTACCCTCTACACTTCTTACATGCACATTTGTATGTTCTGAGTCCCTTGTTAACAAACTGTACAAAAACCCACTAGCTTATGGGGAAGGAGAATAAGGCATTTTACAAGGTGGCTAATGACAACAGCTTCTCATTACGGTCCACTAATTCAGAAGTCATGGGACTCTTGTGAATTATAGGCGTTTGACATCTTCTGATTGGAATTTCTCAGTGAGGGGTAGTCCTTGGCTGTATGCAACTGTTTTGGGTACCTCTGGACCATCCACAGCCCAGCCTCAGGGCCAGATTCTTCCTACCACCCCCAGAGGGAGCCCCTTTTCTCTGTTAACCTACTCCCTTTAAAGTTGAGAAAAAGGACCCAGAATTACAAGGCCCTTGGAATTACAAGTCCAGGACCATGCAGCTAACGCAGTCAAGACCAGACCTAGACAGCCTGGGTTTTATGGTGCAGGGCCCTTTCCCCCAGTGAAAACTCTCTGGAAGGAAAATTCATAATTAGGAAGCTGGTGCAATATACATACACATTTTGTTTCTCCCCTGCTTAAAAGAGCTACAAATTTTCCAAGTCCTTTCCATCACACCTTGAGAGCTGTCATAGCACCAGTCTGGTGTAACCCCAAATATAATGGGATACACAGTTTTCTTTCACATTAGAGTGTTTATCCACAGAAAAAAAAGCTTCTTCCATCTTTTGTGAAGTGGTAAGGTTAATGGTTTCATGTACTAATGACCTAAGAATTCCTTCTTCTTTCTTCTAGGGTATCATAGCGATCATTTATATCATCCCTGGTGACATAAACTCATTAGTCAATTACTTCAGTTTTGCTGCCTGGCTGTTTTATGGCTTGACGATCTTTGGACTCATTGTGATGAGGTTTACGAAGAAAGAACTGAAAAGGCCCATCAAGGTAGGTTTAGTTCCCCAAATGTCACAAGTGGCTTTATTTCCTGAAATGAGCTAGGTAGAGGTAACTATTTTAACTTCTAGGAGCATGCTTTCTATTTTCAACCTGACTCTTCTCTTGAACATCATACTTTAGAGTGGAGTTTGCTCTTCAATTCATTTCATATTATAGATTATGATCCAGTCAGCCATCTCGTAATTAATTAAAGTTATCAACAATACCTGTGACCTGTCTCTTTAACCAAAGTGAGAGGTCCAGTTCTGATAGTTCCAGGACCCCTCATGAATGCACTTTCTGTCGACCGGTGGGGACTTCTGATTCTGGCTCAGACCCATTCCTATGCATGCAACCACCAACGGTCCGTGTTTGCAGTCTGTTTTGCGCTCCTTCCCACCTCCCTCCATGGCTGGTGTGGGTCCATATACCAACAAGGAAGAAGAACGTATTTTATTTTGCTTATGTTACAGGATTTTTTGGTTTGTTTTTTGTTTTTTAAAAACACCTGTGCTATTTATTCTTGTGATAACAAGTGAAGATGTAAGAAAAAGGTAGGCAAAAAGAGGGCTTCAGTAACTAGAGCAAGAATAAAGATAATGTCTTTAGCTTCGGAATGTTGTTTCACAAATCTGGTTAAAAGTCTTTCTGGCGGGCTTCCCTGGTGGCGCAGTGGTTGAGAGTCCGCCTGCCGATGCAGGGGACGCAGGTTTGTGCCCCGGTCCGGGAAGATCCCACGTGCCGCGGAGCGGCTGGGCCCGTGAGCCATGGCCGCTGAGCCTGCGCGTGCAGAGCCTGTGCTCCGCAACAGGAGAGGCCACAGCAGTGAGAGGCCCGGGTACCGCGAAAAAAAAAAAAAAATGTAAGTCACGTATTTTACGTCCAGTCAAACTGACCTTGAAGAATAAAGTTACCAACAAAATAACTCAAAGCATGTATTGTTACATGAGACCTAAGGGATCACTAGAGAATGAGCTTTAGAAACCAAAAAGTCATTGGCATAAGGTGAATATATTTAATTAAAGAACTAAGACTAAATGATGGGAGATAAAGATAGCAAAACAGTATATAAATATTAAGCACTGACAACTTAATAAAACAAAAATGGGAGAGAAGGCATATGAACGTATGCCAGTTAAGGAAAATATGTCAGGGAAACTGCCTTTGGATACAATTTAAAATTAGATGCTAGGGGGAAAGAGGAGAAATCCTAGCTTATTTCATTACTGCTTATTATAGATAATATCTAAAAAAGAGGAGACAAAGGTATTAATACCTACTATTTATAATGGTAACTCTCAGAACAAAAACAGTGTTTATAGATAGATATATCCAACACACATACCCACACACAAACACATCCACAAAACCATATCATAAAAGAACCTATATATAAAGACTCAAATAGGGAAACAAATGAGAATATCTTCCTGGTTGACATTTTCTCAGTAGAATGCTTATTAGGGTTTTTTGCTTATTGATTTTTAACATCCCCAAACTTTATAGAATCTATGAATCTCTTAATACTCTTATTTCTAGTTGATAGTTATATGGAAAAAATGCATATTAAAATTCCCCAAATGCAATACAATATTTTTAATACATGTGTGAGGAAAGTTTCAAATGGCATTCCAAATCCAACACAAGTCACAGCCGTATGTAGGCATATTGGAAAGTGTGAGGCATGTGTGTCTCAGATGTTGGGAAACATGTTATTGCATTAAAGGTAACCATTTACTAACAATCATACTAATTGGTCACCAGGAAATCATTTTTAAAGCAGTTTACTTCCAGTTTACTTACATGTTGGATATATACATGCATTTTCTGTTTTTTGTTATATCTGAAAACACTGGTTAGAAGTCTCGGGTTTCATATGATACATGGTAATTTTCCCACTTAAAGGAAGTAGGCCCCGGTAAGAGTTTTCCCACAGAATGTCACTCTTTAAGGGCAGAAAACTGACAGTAAGTCGAAGATACTTTATATAGAAATATGAAGCAATATGGAGACCAGACTTATCAGTTGTATGAATAAACCAGCTTATGCAGTTTAAATGGGTTTAAATCAGCCATTAAAAGAAAAAAATTTTCAGGCAGGTTTACAGAACTGTGAAAAATGCAAAGTAAAAGGATAGGCAAAGAAAAATCAAGCAAATGAAAATACACAGAAAACAGGGGTTGTGATCTTATCAGACAAGCACTCAGGCCCAAAACACAAGACAAAGACCATTTAGTAATGCAAAAGGCTAAAATTCACAATAAAGAGATAACAGTTATGAAAACCTATTCACCACACCACACAGTAATTACTTTTACTGAACAAACTATAGGAAATACAAGGAGAAACAGACACACACACTAATAGGAGACTTTACAACATCTCCCTCAGGACAAGACCGATCCAGGCACATCATTAGTAAAAGTGACTGCAGATCTATAAAAACATAACAAGGTTTATCTTAGAGATTCATTTCAAATTCTGAATCCCCAAAATAGCAAACATGGTGCATATGGGACAGGTCTGACCACTGACAATCTTTAATACCACAAGGAAAAACCCTGATTAAAAAATCAGAAATGGGGCTTCCCTGGTGGCGCAGTGGTTGGGAGTCTGCCTGCCAAATACAGGGGACACGGGTTCAAGCCCTGGTCCGGGAAGATCCCACATGCCGCAGAGCAACTAAGCCCATGCGCCACAACTACTGAGCCTGGGCTCTAGAGCCCATAAGCCACAATACTGAGCCCACGTGCCACAACTACTAAGGACCACGCACCTAGAGCCCGTGCTCTGCAACAAGAGAAGCTACCACAATGAGAAGCCTGTGCACCACAACAAAGAGCAGCCCCTGCTCGCCGCAACCAGAGAAAGCCCACACGCAGCCACGAAGACCCAACGCAGCCAAAAACAATAAATAATAAAAAATAAATACATTTATTTTTTTAAAATCAGAAATGATACAGATCACATTCTCTGACTATAATGCAATAAAACAGGAAATTAATTTTTAAAATTAAACCTTTTGGTCCAAAAGGAAATAGGAAATGAAAGTACATAAATTCCTAAAAATAACAATAATGAAAACAAGACATATAATCTATGATCAGTACTTTAAGGAAGTTCCGCTACATTACTTACATCAACAAAACGAAAACAAATTAAATAAGCAACTCAAAGGGCATGAGAAAGAACAAAGAAAACCAAAAGGATATAGAAGGAATTAATAAACATAAAGAAAGCACTTAACTGGATTATCTGATTTTTAGAATTTCACCATGAATTCAGATTCTGCTGGGGTTAGTTTTAATAAACTATATTTTCCTAGAAAACTGTCCATTTCATCTAGGTGTTTGAATTTATTTGTATAGAGTTGTACAAAATAGTTTATGATTTTTAAAAAAATTCCTGTGTTCTGGAGATTATTTCTCCATTTTTGTTTCTTATTTGTGTGTTTATGCTTTCTCTCTCCTTTTTTTAAAAGGTAAGCTACAGGATGTTTTATTGATTTTTCAAATTATTTTTATGGACTATAACACTTATACCAAACCTTGCAAAGACAGCACAAAAAAGGGGAGAAGAGAAAAATCACAGACCAATCTCACTTTTGAATATTGATATAAAAATCTTAAATAAAATATTTTAACAAATAGAATCCAATTATATTAAAAACATATCATGACTAAGTCAAGTCTGTGCAAGGGTGGCTAAAGATTAGAATGATCTGGATTTAATTCATGGGGATATAATTCATCATATTAATGTACCTATGGTCAAACCCCCTATAATCACCTCCCACAGTTGTCAAAAACCACCAGATAAAATTCAACATACATTAGTGATAAAAACACAAATAGGAATTTATAACCTTTTCCTTGGCATGATTGCACACACAAACATGCCCTACGGCAAAAAAGCAATTTTTTTTTTTTTTTAGCGGTACGCGGGCCTCTCACTGTTGTGGCCTCTCCCGTTGCGGAGCACAGGCTCCGGACGCGCAGGCTCAGCGGCCATGGCTCACGGGCCCAGCCGCTCCGCGCACGGCATGTGGGATCTTCCCGGACCGGGGCACGAACCCGTGTCCCCTGCATTGGCAGGCGGACTCCCAACCACTGCGCCACCAGGGAAGCCCAAAAAAGCAATTTTAATTGATAAGGTAACACTAGAGAGATCTCTGCCAAGGTGAAGACAAAAATGCCTTCCTTCTATTTCTGCTATCAGCTAACACTGTTCTGAAGATATCAGCAAGGCAATTAAACAAGAGAAAGCAATGTGGAGCACAAGGATTAGAAAAGACTTTCAAAAGTCTAACTTTCTCCTTTCAAAGAAAATAAAACTGTACATCTGGAAAACCCAAAAGGATCAAAGAAAAAAATATAAGAAAATACAGTGAAGTAATATGACATAAAACTAACACACTGTAATCAACAGCCTTCATTTATAAAAACGATATCCAATTAAAAGGTAATGAAAGAGAACAACTCATCCCCAAAGCAAAGAACACCCGGCCATGAACTTAACAAGAGGCTAGACATCACAGTAGAAAAGTAAAATTCTCCTGAAAGACAGAAAAGGTAACTTGAACAAATGGAAATCCATCATGGTTTTGGATAGGGAAACTCGGCATCATTAATTTAGATGTTTATGAGATCGCGATAAAAAAAACCATCTAATTTTTTTTTTCCTGGAGTTAGACAAGTTGATTAGAAAGTTCATGTTGAAGAACAAACTAGCAAAAATAGCCAGGGAAAAACTAAAAATAAGAAAAATATTAAAATATAGATTCTAAAATTGAGACACAGATGTAGAGAACAAACCAAGGGGGAAAGTGGTGGGTGGGGGGCTGGAGGGTGGTGGTTGGTGGTGGTGGGACGAACTGGGAGACTGGGATTGACATGTATACACTAATATGTAGAAAATGAATAACTAGTAAGAACCTGCTGTATAAAAAATAAAATAAAATTCAAAAAACAGATTCTAAAATTTAAATATCATGGTGCCGATGCACGAAGAAAATATAAATTGCTTTGTAATTCAAGAATGAAGAAAACCTCTCCCATGACTCAAAATCAAGGAGTAATTTTTTTAAAGGGGGCAGCCATAACCCCCCCAAATAAAAATGAATGCATTCAAAAAAAGAGAAGTTGAAAACACATATACATAAAATATTGGGGAAAATATTTGCAATAATATCACAAAAAAGGATAAATATCCCTAATTTAAAGTTACTAACATTGATATGGGAGTTACTAACAACTGAAATGGACAAAAGATATAAATGGAGACAAGAAAATAAAACGACAGTTCAATGAATAAAATGCAATGACACTTAAACATGAAACAAATGAACCCCAGCAAACTCAATTTTGTTTCTAATAAGAGAACGCACACCAAAATCCTAATGAGATACCATTTCTTGCCTATCAGATGGGCAGAAATCTCAAAGTTAGGCCACACTCCGTGGGAGAGGCTGTGGGGAAACAGCCTTCTCAAACACTGCTAGTGGAATACAGATGGCATGGCCACTACAGAGGGAAACCTGGCAACATCCAGCAATATTACATATGCACTTACCTTTAGACCCAGCCAGCCTGGTTTGAGGTAATCTATCCCTAAGTGATGTCGACAAAAATATGAAATAAACATAAGCTTACTTGTTGCATTAATCGGTAATAGCAAAAGGTTCAACACAACCCAAATGTCAATTAATGGGAGACTGGGTGAATTAAGTTTTGGTACATCCGCAAAGTAGAGTGGTATGCAGCAGTAAAAACAATGGACGAGTAATTTTATACAGTACTATGACTCTCCGGAATATATTAATGGAAAAAAGCAAGGCACAAAACTGTGTTTTATGCATTTGCTACCTTTTATGTAAGAGGAGTGGAAGATGAACATGTGTATGTACATTTGTGCATATACATGTGTTTATTCTGAAAAAGAAATAATGGAAGAATAAAGCAAAATCAAGAAAAAATTTATAATATTAAAAAAAATCAAATAAAAAAGGGAAAAAGCAAATCCCTAAAAACTAGAAACAAATGGAGATAAAGAAACCTTACTCTGTAACAAGTAGATGACATAACCACACAGAGAACGTAATCACTAGAACTGATATTAAAGTGCAGGACTTTGAATGCATCTCCTTTGTGGCTTATGCTGTGCAGTTAAAAAGAACGGCAAAAATATCCTAAACTTCCTACTACTACTTACAGTGGTAGTATTGGTACAGTTATTTTGAAGTTTATCACAGGCACATTGTAGGATAAATAAAATAATTATGTGAAAGCCATTGAGAAGATTTTCAGAAGCATAAGGAAAGAAGGCATAAGTCTAGGGAAAGTAAGGAAAAAAGTGCAATCTTACATTTGAACGGAAGCTATCAGTAGAAATTTATGAATTTTTTCCCCTTGAAAAAATTTTTTTTCTCTGTCCTTGTAAAAGAACACTGAGTGCTCCCAACCACCCAGATTACGGTTTCTAAATGCCATTTCCTACCAAACGCCCTGGAAAAACGGGTGAATCCAGATCTGCTGGGACTGGATTCCTCTCCAGCCCCTGAATCCACGGATTGACTTTAGGGGTGCAGAAGTGTGACAGTCGGACCTTAAGTGCCTCATGACGTGTTACAAGAGGAAGTGCACTGCTCCAGCTACAGAGTATTGTTGCCTCCACGGCTAACTGCGGGTTTACAGGAAACAAGAGGGACAGAGGAGCAAGTTATCAGGCAAAGCTAGAATGAAGACACTGTATAGGATAAACCCTCCAATTCCCACGAGTTAAGGACAAGATAAAGAGAGGAGGGAACAAACATGTTAAAAACGAAGCCGTCATCAGTTAGAGGTGTATAATGCGTATTTTACAGGTAAAATGACAGGATGGCATTTTCTTTACAGTCTAGGGAAAAGAAAAAGACGGAAATAAGGTTGGTAATGTTACTTACAAATGATTGAAACTGGAGGAGGGGTACGTGGAGTTCATTATATTCTTCTTTCTGTCAAGTGTTTTGTTTTGAAAGAAAATTTGCAAAAAGGAAGTGAATGCACGTGGCCAAATGACGACACCACTCTGTTTTGCCTACAGGTGCCCATTTTCATCCCCATCTTGGTGACTCTGTTATCCATGTTTTTGGTTTTGGCCCCAATCATCAGCCAACCTGCATGGGAGTATCTCTACTGTGTGTTATTTATGCTGAGCGGCCTTATATTTTATTTCCTTTTTGTCTACTACAAGTGTGGATGGGCTCAGAAAATCTCAAGTAAGTGTCAACTGAGGGACTGCTTTGCTGTTAGTAAAGTGAGAGAGGCCCGACATCCCGTAGCCTCATCTGTCCCGATTCTACCAGGACCTTCTTATCACGGGGTCTTGCGCAGCTAACTAATTTCGTCTCCTCTTTGGGAGGAGGCGTGACCTGTTCTCCTCAGTGTCACACCTCTGGGGTCCACCTGTGGCCTCTTCCTTTGTTCCCATCAATTCCTGTAACAAGCAGGAAAAGGAAGCACCGTTTTTTTTTTTTCTTTTTTTCAAATGTAACATACACATAACAGAAATCCTGACCATTTTTAAGTGTACGGGTCAGTAGTGACAATACCTATTCACATAGTTGTGCATCCCATACCCGAAGCACTGCCTCCTTGTGCCTGATACCCGGACGTCATCTGGGGGTCTCAGCAGCATCCCAGAGACACCCAAAATGCGAGAGCTGGGAAGAGGGCCTGAGCCTTCCAACACCAAGGCCACGGCTCTTGCTTTTCACTCAGCAGTACTGATTCCTTGTGTATTTTAGGAAAGTTGTTTAAAAGTTTAGCTATGTTAGCCATTTTCGTTTTGAAAAAGAAAGCAGTGATGGCAGAGTACATCAAAGGACCCTGAAGTACACCCAAGGGTGTGTTATATTCTACATGGCACAGCCAGCTGCAAGGAACTCCATTCACAAAAGCCTGCCAGGCTCCCGAGCCCCTCACCAGACCGGCAGTGATCCACAGCCTTGCCTGGTCTCCCTCACCCTAAACATGAGTTCCCCGGAGGCAGGAATTGGGCTGTGTACAATTTAATCCTGGATCTATACAGCAGCCACTTAGTATTTGAGTAAATGTGATGAAAAATCTGCCTTCTTTCTCCTTCAGCTCGTCTCACCAGGGAAGTACAGTCATTCCTCAGGCACCCCTGTGTGGTCTTTTATTTAGATGCATACAACTTAGGGAGACATACAAGGTAGCAAAGAGCAGAACCCAACTGGAAGTGGGGGAAGGCGGCCCTGAGACTCCATTTAGACTGAGCCTAAATGTCATTTTCTTTACAGTCTAGGGAAAAGAAAAAGATGAAATAAGGTTGGCAATCTTACTTGGGGATGCCTGCCTCCATTCCTTCGGCCTTTGTGTCCCCACCTGTGAAACTGGTACCACCTCTCACCTGACAGGGGTGTTCTAAGAGACAGAGAATCTGTTTTCACGTTTGTTAACAAAGGGACAGTAAAACCAAAATATGGCTTTATTATTTCCCAAGGACTTTTCCCCTTTCTTGAAATAGCTCCCCCTCCCCCTAAACCTCTTTACGCTGATCTAAGCCCAAAGCTGAGAGGGGGTTGCAGGGACACTACTATAGAAACGAAAGAAAAGGCATATTACTACCTGAAAAACAGCCACTTCTTCCCATGCCCCTGAAAATGGACTTGCACTTGATCATACTGACAGAGAATCTAGCTAGGATGACTTACAGCCTAAAGGCCCGAGATATGTCTTATTTCTCAGCTTTAGAATATTTAGCCAAGCTGTTCCCTACAGAAACCAATAAGAAGTTAAAATTAAGGAGGTGAAAAGAATTAACAACCTGTATTTTAAACAAGATGCGGACTTAGTGACTTCAGGCCCAACATGCAATCTTGGTCAGTGGTAGTTAAATATACACATAAAACTGAGTCATTCATACTTTTCCTCTAAATGTTTTGGTGGCAGTAAAGTATTTAGTAGGTTCCTAATTGCTTTAATGGGAAATAACTTATCTCCAAAGAACCACCTAGCTCCCAGGATGGGTCTGCCCACCGCTACCCACCTGTGTCCCCTGAGCACAGGCTCGGATATGAGACATCACCAAGGAGTAGTAACAGTATCACTGCTCATTGATAAGCAAGGCAAAGCTAACTTTAAGTGACGGTTTTCTGACTGCGCTTTTCCCCCCCAGAGCCTCTCACCATGCACCTTCAGATGCTGATGGAAGTCGTCCCCCCAGAGGAAGATCCAGAGTAATAACAAAGCTCAGCCTCCTGTGGCCAAGTCTAAGCTGTGAAGAATTTATTTTTGTAAGCAATATTTGTGGTTGTTTCTTCCTGATGCTTTTCTTAAGAAAAAAATGTATTCACGTGTGTATAATACTGTTAGTTTCAGCTACCCTTAGTTCTCTGGCTGGGTGTGTGCTGACGTTAGCAGGTGAGGATGTAACCCAGCAGAAGGCTGGTGGCCAGGGAAGGGCTCAGTCCGAACGGCCCCCACCACATGGTGACTCTTTAACAAGGCACATCACACCTACTTCAATAAAGGGAATTCTTTACACTCATTGATCAGAAAGGTGCATATGTGTGTGTGTGTGTATATATGTATATATGTATATATATATATACACGTGTGTATATATATGTACGTGTATATATATATATAATATATACATATATATATAAATATAAAATTGGTGGAACTTATGCTTTGATTGAAATAGATTTTTAAAATACTAAAGTACAAACGCTTTACTACCTAACCATATTTCTACCTAGCATGTATGTAGCAGGTCTGTCCCTGGATGTCAAGGCCCCCAGTGCAAGGCTGGCCGTCTGGAACCATTTGCAGCCTGTGTCCACAAGGGGCTCAGCATCACAGGTTCCCTGACAGCCTTTACTGGCATTTCAGTCAAATCAGAAAGTGTGGTGTATAAAATTCTATTTTGGGGCTTCCCTGGTGGCGCAGTGGTTGGGAGTCCGCCTGCCGGTGCAGGGGATACGGGTTCGTGCCCCGGTCTGGGGGGATCCCGCATGCCGCGGAGCGGCTGGGCCCGTGAGCCATGGCCGCTGAGCCTGCGCGTCCGGAGCCTGTGCTCCGCAGCGGGAGAGGCCACAGCAGTGAGAGGCCCGCATACCACAAAAAAAAAAAAAAAAAAAAAAAAAATTCTATTTTGCATTTGGCACTCATGGATTTTCCTGACAAAACACGGTCTAAAAAAATGGGAAAAGGTAACATTTCTGTGAAAACACTGAAATTTTATTGATATACTGCGGAAGACATTCACACCAAAATTTACTAAGTATGTGAGCAACTTTAGAAGCGTAGAGACGCAAGTACTTTTACCATGCATTTCAGGAATTTCCCCCAAACGTGAAATCAGTACATATTAATAGTAGAGAACAAAAAAAGCAATTAGTAATTGTTTACATTTCACAAGCCAGTGTCCTATGTCTTACAAAATGATATTCAGAACTTCAAATAACAGAAGATGTCTGAAAAAAGAAACTGAAATTTAAACATGTACCTTCCTCTGCCCAATACTTTCATTTCACTGTTAGTGAACCACACGAGAGAATCAGTATTATATCTTCTCTGAGAGCAGGACCCCACCATTTGTGCGTGGGCAACACATTTGTGCAGCTCTACTGCTTGCTATTATTGTGTGCTGTTTTACGAAAGAGACAGTACAACCCAGCACACGCCGCAGGTGGCTAACAATCTCACGGAAAGCCAGTGCAGTTCAGGAGGCCTGGCTGCCGGCCCAAAGCCCTTCCCGGTGGAAGCAAAGTATACCGGATGGGGACATTACAAGAGTTTTGCAGAATCAGAACCTCTGCCAGCAAAGACACCAGAACATCACACTTCCCAAAGAGCCTGCCCTATTTAGCCAAGAAAAAGGAAAATCACTTCCCGTACACTTCATGTGCCAATCGGACACCTGCCAGTTAACCCACGGGAGTCACGGCAGCAGCAAGGATGCGCTCCTGGCAGCTGTCCAGGCCGGATGCCGCGTCCTCCCACCAGAGGACAGCGGCCTGACCCCGCCCAGCAGCGCTCCGGGCCCCCCGAGGCCAGGTGACGCCCCACAAGGAGCCGAACGTCTTATTTTACAGATGAGGAAACTGACAGCCAGAGGGAGATCCACACCTGCTCACGGGACACGACAGCTTGACGACAGAAAGTTTACCTCTCGTTTAATACCTGGGACATACCCGGTGATTTATACCTGGGACATACACAAACTTGGGCACCTGTGCTTTCTGACGTGTAAAAAGAAGAAAGATCTTGCGGGCAGTTCCAACAGCCTACCAATGCTCTTTTCCTCTTCTAGGCAAAGCCGCCAGCCCCACACTGAAGCAGTGCACAGGGTGTAAATTTCCCAACAGCTCGCCTGTCTAACTTTTCCAGTGACCATGAAAAGTCAGGCTCTGGGCATCCCCACACTTAAGCGGTAACGACACTACACGTTTCTTGGTAACCTCGCGACCTTATCAAGGCACCGCAGGCTCATCGCGGGGTGGCGTCATGAATGTTTTCAGGGCTCACCACATCCAGGTATTCTGAGGGTTACCTCCAGGCACCCCACATGACCTTTTCAGTTTCCACTGGAGAGAAACCTGTGTCCTATTTGTCCAGGACTCTGCAGGTTCCATGGGTTCTTCGGAAGCACTAGCTTTACCTCCAGAAAGCCCTGCGTCAGGCTGCTATTGCTGAGGCAACCCCACTCTCATCCTTGGACTATCTCTTCCCAAGAAGTAAACTTACCCTGGGCAGCTATCACTATCTAAAGAACACTAGGAGTATTAGTACACAGACAGTTAACACTGAATCTCAACTAACTCATGGCTGAAAAGGTCTGTTAAGCAGTGCGGGGTATGAATTTTAAGAAATCTCAATTTATATGCACAAGAGAAAGTTTTAAGAATGTACCAAACACAGGTCTAAATGAAAAACCAACTCCCGATGGTACAGTTCATTACCCGAACGCCACGGCGGGCGTCACGCAACCTGAGTGCTGAGGTGGGCTTCACACCAGAGGCGACGGGCAGGACAGCCCAGCACTCGCTGTGTCTCTGCTTCCACCTTCCCTCCAGAGTCTCATCATCGGCCCATTTTTCAATCAATTAAGAATTTCTCACCGTTACTAATCTCAGTGTCACAAGGTGGCACTTACTTATACTTGATCCTTGAAGTGACAGAAGGTCTGAACTCAGTGACTGCCTGTCTTCTCAGCTTTCGGTCACGTAGCAACATCCATTTCTGTTCAGAGTCCTCTGGCCACTGTGCAGGATTTATTTCACATTCTCATTCACTCTCACCTTCATCTTCATCTGAAGCTTTGTCACTGGTCTCAACCAACTCTACCACTTTGAAGGACGGGTTTTTAGAATTTACAGCTGAGAGATATTATTAAAAATATGTTACTAATTATAGATTAATTAGCAAATCTCCCCCCCTCATCCCCCCCGATTACTGTGGTCATTGCAGAAAAAGTCCTTTGGGTTCTAGCTCTATATTTTGTGACCTATTTTATATTTTCATTATTTTAAGCAAGAAACAAGCAGGTAAAATTTGCCTGCTTATGAATACATTATTTTCCTAGGAGAAATATTTGTAGAAGTGTTATAAGGAGGTATGTTTATAACCAAGAGTTGATACTTCCTCAAAGCAGAACATTTAGCACCAAGATCAACCACGAGGAGAAAACGAATACCTAAGGGCTTTACATTAAGACACATTTCCACAAAGGCCACATTCCTGAAGTCAGCTGAGTGACTGCATCCACCCCCATGGTGCTCAGGACCTACGACTCTCCAAGGGATGGGTGCCCCCCCTCCCAGCTTACCCTGGAGAAGGGATGGGTGCCCCCCCCCTCCCCGCTTACCCTGGAGAAGGGATGGGTGCCCCCCCCGCTTACCCTGGAGAAGGGATGGGTGCCCCCCCTCCCCGCTTATCCTGGAGAAGGGATGGGTGCCCCCCCTCCCCGCTTACCCTGGAGAAGTGGCTGTCCTCCTCATCCTCGTTGCATTCCTCCCAGTGATCGAAATCAAAAGCCACGTTAGGATTCTGTTCAATAAAACAGTTTATGTTAAGTGAGAGAATAAAACATGCTCAGCGTGTTAAGCCCAAGCACAGCTGATTTCAACTCACCCTCTGTCTGAGTAGGCCACACCAAGACTCCTTTTTCTCTTTCGAAAGAGTGATTATTGGTTCATCATTTTTCACTATGCATTTGCAATCATCTTTTATTATGTTGGCCTGCAGCTCCAAATCAGCCAAGTAAAATTTCTCTCCCACCCAGGCACTAGATTTACAAAAAGAAATGAGGTCAGCCTTCTAAAATGTTAGAAATTATTTCTCTTTTACTTTATAAGCTATCCATATACCCACCTGAAAACAACTCTATCTCTGAAGTATTTACACTTGTAATCTTTTACATCCCTTATTCTTATCTTCAGTATGACCACATCCTCTTTTTGGAACCATTTTATTTGTGGGTGGAAGCTAGAAGACAGTGAAGAGGATTATACACTCATCTGTGTTTATTCGCTAGGCAAGGAAGGAAAGCAGACCCCAACGATGATGAGCATACCTTTTCAGAGGCTCTGTAGTTGTGCTAATGGAAGCATCTCCAGTGTTTTCAGGTAAAGCTTCTGTACAAGAAGTCAAATTTTCCTATAGGTTATTTAGATGTGACTCCATAATATATGTATATATATGTACTTTTCTGCAACTTTTAGTTGAGGAACTACTCACTAAGACTATAAGAGTATAAACTTCATAGTAACCAAAGTATCCAATTGCAAAGAATAATTTTTAAAAATTAAAATGCGGATCACTTAGTGTAACTAATAAAACAAATATCAGACTAAGAAAACAAATATTTGCCTTGTTAAATATTATGATTAAACAATTGGGAAAGTAAACTCTCTGAAAAGGAACCACATATAATTATTGGCCATATGATACAAACGCTCCAGTGTCTCTGCTATCTTAACCTGCTTGGGCCCCAGTAACGATGACTTCCAGAACAGTAGCCAGTATACACAAGGAACCACTGCTGAACATAACATTTCCTAAAACAATGCAATTTAAATTCTCAATCTGAAACATTTGAAGCTTCCAAAGACTTGAGCAAAAATGTTTCTAAGCAGCTTTGTTAGCAGTAGTCAAAAACTGAGAACAATCAACGTTTTGTAACAGGTGAACAGCTAAATAAACTGTAGTATGTGCATATCATGGAATACAAGTCAGCAATGAAAAAGTACCACTGCTACTTGCAATAATCTAGATGAATTTCAGAGGCATAAAGCTGAGAGAAAGACGACACAAGAGTGTATACCAGGTGCTTCCAATTCAGCAACACGGATGGTGACAGAAGTCAAACGGGTTACAGGGCAGGGTTACAGACAGGGGGTGTGTGTAAGGGAGACCACTGGGGTTCTGGAAATGTTCGACAGCTTGATCTGGGTGTGGGTAATGGTAATACACATAGGAAAAATTCCGATGAGCTGTACACTTAAGATCTTTGCACTTTTACTGGATGAGCGTTATACTTCAAATAACAAAAAAGAAAAAAGTTACCAAAAAAACTGGAAGCTGTACTGTCAAAAATAGAAAGTAAGGTAGTATCAGTTTATGTCACCTTCTCTCTAATTCATCTAAAAGTGGAAAGCCTGAACACTGGAAAATTTCCAAGCATTAATGATTTTAAGTTAACCGTCTTTTACATAACCAACCATGTGTTGGGTTTTCTGAGTTTGTCTGGGAGTCAGCACCTCTCTCTGAGCCCTTGTCCTCTTGATGTGTGCTCTGCAGACAAGCATCATCTTCTGTGGAAGAAGGCATCCTGGGTAGAAGAGGCGGAGGTTAACTGTGAGACGAGGAGACAGGCAAAATCTGGCTCCCTACAGGGACTTCCCAGCAAGAAGAGGGAGGCAGGCCAGCAACACACGTCTGTGAAGTACCTCCTACCACGAGTCAGACCCGCACAGAGCTTACGGCTCCTTTACAGATGACGGGCAGGTCGGTCAGCTCTGGGCACTACTGCGCCCCTGGCATGGGGTGCAGAGTAGCTGACTGACACACACATATCATTCGATAAAGGCAGGAACTCATTTACCGAAATAAAATTCTTTTCAAATCACTTAGAGGATAGTGTGCACTGCTACCCACTTCAAAGAGGATAACTCAAGCCATCTCCTTTCCTCTCCTGTCCTGGCTTCCCAGAGACGCCCTCTTACCAGTCCGGATCTACTGCTAGAAACATTCTTTGCATGAAAAGGCAAATACTGCCATCTGTAGCTTTCTATCTAAAACACACACACAGACACACACGCAAGTTTAAACCCATGGGAACCTACTACATTCACTTTTCTACCCCTTATTTTATTGTACTTAAAGTGGAGATTATTCCGTATCCGTAAATAGAGGGCTATCTCATTCTTGTAAAACTTTTTAATTGTGCTTTTCTTTTGGTTGTTTGAATGGGTAACCACATGCATGTGGTTCAATATTTTAAAATAAATAGAAAGGTCCACACAGTGAAAAATCTACCTCTGACCTCTGTTCCCCAGCCACCAATTTCCTTCCTCATGGGTGACAACGTAATTCATTTTTTGTGCATCCTTTTTGAGATAATTCAAGCCTAAAGGAGCAAACCTATACAAACACATGTATACACACACAGACATACGCACACACACCCCCACCTGTGGTTAGGGAGTGTGCATGTGTGTCTCCAAGGCGACGACTGACTGACACCCATGAAGCCTGTGGCGTGGAGGGCAGTGTCCCATGTTCCAACCACCCGGGCAGGGACCCCTCCTCGGGCCTTGTCCTCCTCACTGCTGTGCAGCCCCAGACGCCCTGCCGCCCACCCTCTTCCTCCACCACGGCTCTGACCTCCCCTCGACCCTCATCTCCTGGGGTCCTGTGCCTTCCGCCTCCCACACTCACACAAGCTCGGACTCTCCCAGCAAACCAGGGCCTCCCCAGCCGCTTTCCTGAGCTCTAGGCTTACACCTTCACTAACCTGAAACTCATGTCCCAACCCACTCAGTGTCTCCTCCTCTCCGAGCTGGCTGCTCTCAGTCATGAGGGCTCAGAGCTATACAATCACACTCCCCTGGGTCTGCCAAGCACTCGCCCTACGGCTCCAGATCTTCAAGTGCCCGGACTCTGTCCTCTTTCCCAGTCTGCTGTTGAGAATGGCGCCAATCTCCTCATTTCTGAACCAGAGAACCATCACAGCTCCCCAACCCATCTCCCCACATGGAGCCCCTTCTTGGAGGCAGGCTCCCTCCGTAGATTTCGAGGCCTCTGCACGTCCCTCTACCTGTGATGACCATCGAGGTGCGCAGCGCTCCCGTACAACCACAGAAGCACGCGTGCGAAGGGGCTGAGCCAGGCACCTTGTGCAGAGCTGGGGCTCAGCGGCAGTTGCGGTGTTTCCTATAAGTGATCAATCTGTCTTGATTAAATCTACTGAACTGTAGTAGTGTCTTCGTTTTTAAAAGAATATCTTAAAAGTAAGTATGGAGCAATTTTTGTTCCCTGAAAGTGTGCAGAAAACAAAATATACCCTAATTCCACAGGTACCCGATTTTATTAAGATAGAAAACTCTACAAACTTAAGACTATTTTAATCTTTGCCATGTTCTTTGAAATTCTCCTACTCTCGGCAGTAATTCAGGAACCCTTCAAGGTCTCCAGTGGTCACAGCATTAAATCCACCGGTCTGGCCTCGCAGCACCTGGCAGCTCATGGCTCCCGGCTCCGTGAAACCCTCCCCTCACCCGCTGTCCTGGATGCCCTCCCCGACCCCCCAGCTCCAGGCTGCTGCCTCTCAGGCTCCTCCCCCACACCCCCACTGCCGGCCACCTCTCAACACTAGAGCCCCAGTGCCCAGTCCTTCAGGGCCTTGCCCGGCATCCTGGCTCTCAACACCAGGGCCTGCTGGCCAGGCCCCCTGAGACCACATGCGCACTACACTTACATTCAGAAACCCGCTGCTTCTCGCCACCTCCACGAAACTACCCGAGTCTGAGCCGCTGTCATCCTGTCCTGAACTCTGGGCACAGACTTTGTCCCCCGCTCCAGTCTGTTCTCAACACAGTAGCCCAGAATGTTCTGATTAAGCCATTCCTCTGCTGAAAACTCTCATGGTTCCATCTCCTCCTCTGAGGAGCCCACCCTTGCAATGGCCACGGGGTCCAACAAGATCTGACCTTCACGCCTAGATTCTCCCCTTGTCTGCTGCTCTGGTCACCGCACCTTCCTCTCTGTTCCTGGAACCAGGGAACAGCCAAGCCTTCCCCCTGCTCACGTGGGTGCAGGCCTCGGTAGCCGCCTGGGTCAGGCCTCGCCTCTTGGGTCTTTGCTCACCGTCTCAGACCCCAAACTACCCTGTCTTCCCGTCTGTGTTAATCTGCTCCATCTCACATACCACCACATTATCCACTGTGTATGTCTGTAACCTGTTTATCATTTGTCTCCACTGAAATGTGAGCTGGCCCTTCATCTGTTTTGTTCACTACTGTATCCCCAGTAGACAATCAATAAATATTTGCTGAATAAATGAACCAATTTAAAAATTTCAACTTTACCTATTGGCAACTTCAGTTAAAAGTATTTATCTATTAATTAGGTCAATTGAAACAAAGTTAGACTGAATAAAATATTCCAGCATCCAAAACACACACAGAGCAAAATGGTGGATTAGGAAGCTCCAGGTTCCCATTTCCCCAAAGACACACAGACAGAACCACCAGAAGCTGTCTGAACCACCTTCCCGTTCCCCCATCCCCCCACCCCCAAAACCAGAGAGGGCAGAGCAGACTTCGTGTGTGAATTATTGTGTAGTCCGTTCTAAGCCATCTGGGGGATACCTGAGGGGCTATAATGCAAGATGCTCATCTCTTGTTTCACGGAACTCAGAACACAGGCAGGAGAGCTGTGGGCACTGCTCAGAAAAGGCCACTACGGACCCATGGACACCTGAGGCAAGGTATGACGCAAGGAGACACACAACAGACCATCGAAGGCCTGGAGAAGGTAGGGGGAGGCTCACTGGAAATTAGGACATTCAGAAGGGGACTGAGAAAGCCATGTGCCGCCGAGGCAAGACGCACGCTCAGGAAGTCCTGAGAGGACCCTAAGCTTTCACCCCGGGCTGATTTCTAGCCGAGGCCGTGGAGAAAACAGGAACCTTGTACACTGCTGGTGGGAACATAACACACAGCTGTTGTGGAAACAGTTCGGCAGTTCAAAAAATTAAACGTGGAATTGCCATATGATCCAGAAATTCCAAAAGAGCTGAAAGCAGGAATTTAAACAGACATCTGTACACCCATGTTCATAGCAGCACTATTCACAACAGCCAAATATCCACTACAGATGAATGGATAAACAAAATGCAGTATATCCATACAATGGAGTATTTTTCAGCCTTAAAAGGACAGAAGGGCTTCCCTGGTGGCGCGGTGGTTGAGAGTCCGCCTGCCGGTGCAGGGGACACGGGTTCGTGCCCCGGTCCGGGAGGATCCCACATGCCGCGGAGCGGGTGGGCCCGTGAGCCATGGCCGCTGGGCCTGCGCGTCCGGAGCCTGTGCTCCGCAACGGGAGAGGCCACAGCAGTGAGAGGCCCGCGTACCACAAAAAAAAAAAAAAAAAAAAAAAAAGGACAGAAATTCTGATACCTGCTACAACATGGATGAACCTTGAAAACACTATGCTCAGTGAAACAAGCCAGCCAGACACAGAAGGACAAACACTGCGTGATTCCATTTATATGAGGGACCCAGAACAGGTAAATTAATGGAAACCGAAAGTTTGCCCTGTTTTCTCCTAGGTGTCTGGGGCCGAGGGAATGGGAGAGTGGGCATTACGGTTTAATGGGTACAGTTTCTGTTGGGATGATGAAAACTTCCGGAGAACGTGGTGACAGTTACACAACAATGTGAGCGTACTTACTGCCACTGAATTGTATACTTAAAAAACAGTTACTGTGATAGATTTTATGTGTATTTTACCACACTTTGAAAAAAACAAAACTGAGAAATTGTTATGTATATTTTAACACAATTTTTAAAAATGAAATTTAAAAAATTACCGTTAATTTTGCTAGCTATGATAACAGCACTCCAGTCAAGTTGTGAGGTTTTTTTTGCTTTTTTGCGGTACGCGGGGCTCTCACCGTTGTGGCCTCCCCCGTTGCGGAGCACAGGCTCCGGACGCGCAGGCTCAGCGGCCATGGCTCACGGGTCCAGCCGCTCCGCCGCACGTGGGATCCTCCCGGACCGGGGCACGAACCCGTGTCTCCTGCATCAGCAGGCGGACTCTCAGCCACTGCGCCACCAGGGAAGCCCCACCAGTCAAGTTTTTTAAAGCCGTTTGTTGCTCCACATCCTTGCCAACACTTGGTATTTCCTTTCTCTCATTTCTTGTGGCTATGAAGTGGTATTGCTCCATTGTGGTTTTAATTTACATTTCCCTGATAAGTAATGAGTCTGAGCACCTTTTCGTGCATTAATTATTGGACAATTAATGAACTGGACATTGTGAAGTGTCTGTTCAAATCTTTTGCCCCATTTTCTACTAGGTGTCTGCTATTTCTCCCTGACCGAAAGAGCTCTTGATGCGAGTCCTTTGGTGGACGCACGTGCTGGGTCCATCCTCCCCTCTGGAGGTGGCCAGTGTACTTCCTCAGAGACTTAACACAGCCTCTCATATCCTGCTTGTGGATGTGAAAACTGGTACAGCCAATTTGGAAAACTGCTAAGCAGTAGTCTAATTATGACTCAACAATTCCATTCCATTCGTAAGAAATGGAATACGTTTGTAAGTGCACCAAAGCACATGTAGGAGAATGTTTAAAGTGCCCCTTGAAGTGGCCCAGAACTGGAAATTTCTCCCCTGGACAGAATGGGTGAATAAATTATATTCATACAACGGAATATGACGCAGCCATGAGAATCTGTAGGTCTACGGCAGCATGCACACCATGGATGAATTTCACAAACAATGCCGAGTTAAAGAAACCAGATATGAAAGAGACACACTGCATGATTCCATTCAAAGTATGAACCAGGGAACAGCCATCCATGCTGTTTTGTGTCTGGAAAGCAGCTGCCCTCGGGGAGGGAGCAGGAGGTGTCTGAGTCATGCCCTGTTTCTGATCTGGGGCTGGTTTCTGTGCTCAGAAAATCCACCAAGCCACACTTACGACACGTTTTCTTTTCTGTATGTGTGCTGTCAATAAAAAGCTAACAAAAATTCATTCTGTAAGAGATACAGATGAAATGTATTTGGAATTTGTTTTTTTTTTTTTGCGGTATGCGGGCCTCTCACTGTTGTGGCCTCTCCCGTTGCGGAGCACAGGCTCCGGACGCGCAGGCCCAACGGCCATGGCTCACGGGCTTAGTCGCTCCGCGGCATGTGGGATCTTCCCGGACCAGGGCACGAACCCGTGTCTCCTGCATCGGCAGGCGGATTCTCAACCACTGCGCCACCAGGGAAGCCCAAGGAATTTGTTTTATAATAGTCAAACAAAAACAAAAATGTGGGCTGGGGTTTGGATAAAATAAGACTCCCCCAAATATTGGTAATTATTGAAGCTGAGTGATGGGAACGCAGAGACTCATTAAACTATGCTACTTTCAGAAAAAACGGCCATCACACTTGTGAGTTATACTGCCACAAAACAGCTCTTCCAAAAGGAGACAAAAATCCACTTACAGGGTCTGGCTTACGCTTTCTTCAAAAGTTGGCATTTTAGCTCCTTTGTATAATTTTTTCAGTTGTTCTACATGTTCTGAGTTATCAATGCCCATTCCCATTGACAAAATTTCAGCTCGAACATTATAATCAACGACAGAAGTTTTCAAGTTTGAAAGTTTTGTAATGTGCACCTTGAATGAAAGAAAAAATATTTTTGCAGGAATTACACTTAGAACTTTAGATGAATCACAAACACTCTCACCGTGGCCTCCTGATCTCACTGTGCAATGTCTGATGCACCAGGGCATGTGCCACCACAAGGGCCTCCTCAATGGAATCTTCCAGAACCCAGCCCCGTACTGGAGAAATATGATCAGGTGTGGGGCTGGGGCCAAGATCAAGTCCTGAGGTAAAATCCCAGACAAGACCCATCGGTGATGCTGTAACCACACGCACAGTTCTTAGATCTTTCTGATTCTCCCTCCTGTGCTTTCACCTCTCCTAACAAGAAGGCTCAGGGTCTTCAGATGCCCAGAAGGGGGCTACACCAAGGCCCTAAATCCTGCGTCCTGGACAGTTTCCTCCACTTGTTTTTTTCTGCAACCAAAACATTCTCATCCATTTCAGTTTACACAAAATGAAGTAAAACATGAAAATCTGCAATTGTCTGATTCCTGTTGGTGGGAGGTGTGGCCCCAGGACTTTCATGGGGGTCGGAGTAGACCAGGCTGGCGCTGGCTGGGGTGCCTCCCCAGGGAGCGCGGGAACCAGGAATGCACTCCCGTCCGGGGAAAGCAGAAGAGCCTTTCTCCGCTCAGCCTGGGGACCGAGCTGGTGTTGGGGGGAGAAGGCGGCAGGTGTGGGGTCTGTCTCCCCTCCAGTGTGCCATGAACACTGCTATACTTTGGAGCTGCGGAAGCATGTTTGCCAGGTGGGTTTTCTTTTTTTTGCTTCATTCTCTTAGCTATAGTTTAAAAAATCCTTGCTTAATAAAGTTTCCATTTTTTTTCTCTGATGAAAAACCACCACAATATTGACTATTATGACATCGACTAAGACCCCCCCCGCCCCCCAGACCTCTTCATTTACCTGCACTGGTAGTCTCTACCTTCTCTTCTAAAAATCATATTCTCCTCTTACTCTTAAATCTTATACCCAAACTCTTCTTTTCCATGTTAAGGCTTTTTCACTCTTATAAAAATAAATGTCAACAAAACAGTTTTTATGAACTGAATTCCTTTAAATCGTATAAATAATCATAGTAATTACGATTTAAGTCTAATAGAGCAAAACTCTGAATTGAAAAGTAGAGTCCCCAGGGGGCACACAGAGCAGGGACGGGCTGAGGCCCTGAGTCACATGCCCTGGCCTCAAGCTCAGTCCCCCCCACCCCCACAGGGTAGGAGTCTGCTCATGGATGGAATCCCAGTGCCCCATACAGGTCCTAGCACACAGTAGGTGCTCAATAAATATCTGGTGAATGGATGAGGTAGGAACCGTGAACATAATAAAATCTGTCTTGGAAAGCCTGAGGACCGGAATCCTCCACATTACCGACCACTTTAAGATCACTTACGACTACACCAGCACACGGCTGTGCTTCTGCAGGGCAGGTACTGTCCCCGGGCTTCCCACCTGTGTGGGCAGAGGACTGTGAAAGCGCATTACCAGTGCACAGTCACCACTTGGAAAAGAATTACAAATGGTAGAGACTGTCGTGTGTACTGACAATAGCTTCATGAAGTTTCTGTCTCGGTTGTATGTGTGACTGTGATTTACACACACACACAACCTGTGAGCGCTGGGTTACAATGTAAAAGGTTCCCTTAAACCAAAAAACCCATGACCACGTTCATGACCCAAATAACATGGAAAAAGCTCTCCTTTACACAGAGCCCTTATCAAATAAGCCTCCGTTTATGTGAGGCAAATAGTTATTCAAGCAACAGGTTAGAATTATTTGGATAATTTTAGGGGCCCATTCAAACACACGTTTCTTTTCAAGAAAACTGCATACTTACCATTGGATCAATCCAAACCGTATTCCCTAAAGCCAACATCACTTTTGCATCATGCAGTTTCCCATTAATTTTATGATGAATGTACCTAGTAACCTGAAAAAAAAAAAACACAAGTAATTTATCTGAAGCTTTAAAAAAAATACTTTATTCTGTACGTGCTCTATAGTTTTGCAAGAAGCTTTTCCATGCCTTTCGTTTGAGCCTCACGACGCCCCCATGAGGCAGGCTACAGAGGCCATCACACCCCTGCACCGACAAGGGTGACCACCGGTGGAGACGAATGAGGACAGGCGCAGAGGTGAGTCCCCAGCACAGGGTGAGCCAGCTGCTCCAGAGGACGAGGTCACACACTGGGCCGGCTCCGCAGCAGGGACACTGGGGTCGAGGGGCCCTGGTCCCCACCAACAGTGGAACTCTCTCTCCTCACTCTCTCACTGAGCTTCCACAGAAAGAAACACCCATCCTTCAAAGACAGGTTGACAGCTGACAGAGGGGATGGGGGACACGCACCCACGCTGGGAACCACGCGGCGTGAGGCGTCCACAGCACAGACCCGTGCTTGGGACTCACCTCTGCATCTGTCCGCATTCAGCTCTACTGTTTATGACCCAAACTTTTTGCTTTGCCAACTGCAATGGCTTCTTTCATATCCTGTTAATCAGACTGTATGAAATTTAGCCTTCCTTTGAAGAATCGGGGGCCTCGTTATGAACAGGACTTACTGCTCTGGTGACGTCCCTGCCGCGCCGAGGGCTGGGCCTCTCCCCCCACCTGAGACGGCATGTGCTCCGTGCCTTGGTCCAGGGGGGCTTCTTCGCCTTCACGGTGCCTTATCTGCTCTACTTGGTGACGTTCTAGTTACCCATTCTGAAGGACCTAGAGGGAATGTCCCCTCCTCTGGAAGCTTTTCTGGACTCTCTCTCTCCTTGCCCACCTTCACAAGCCCAGCGGAATTACCTGGTCCCTCCGGAGAGCGTCTGTCACCTATGGGCCCCCGTGACAGGGGTATCCACTTTTCTAAGTGCGTACACTGTTTATTCTCTTTAAGTAACAGCCAGTTTATTTTTAGCACAGTGCATATTTTACACCCAAAGTGACGGCAATGGCCAATCGCGCCCGGCCTCTCTGGGGGCTCAGAGCTAGTCTACACGTAGCGCTGTAAGTGCATCCCTGCCCAGAAACATGAAGCAGTTAAGCCAAACCCAATACTCCAAACTCAAATACACCTCAATTCTGTGTATATTCTGGGTTAAATATATTCTGAAAGTCAACAAAACATAAACAGCCAAAATAACTCACCTTTGGATTCCATTCAATTTCATTGTCCGCGGGTTTCACTCTACAAACGATAAACTCCACAGCTTGTGGGGGCAGAGTGTGGAAACTCTCTGGGAGGTGAAGCAACTGGCCTCTTGTGATGAGTTCGGTCCTGCCTTCATCTATGAACTTCACGAGGACATTATCCAGGGCCCACGTGTCCTCCTTCTGGCTCATCTCCAACACCTGGACCCTACAGGACAACAGTGGCCTCAGTCTAACACAGAGACCCAAAGGGAAATAATCGTCGCCTCGGCCTCCTCGTTAGAAGCAAACCACACAAAAGTTCCCTAAACTGCATGGCTTTACTCCGTACTAGACATAAAATAACTGGAGTCATCAAGAGCACTTAGCCATGATTTATTTAATTCAAGTATACCTATGTATGAAAAATAGTGCAGTACTTTGAATAAAGGAAATTCCTTCATCTGACAACACAAGAAAAATTAACATAGCAAATTGAATGTTCCAAGGTTCTCAATCTGGGCTATCACCAAGCGGGGACGGGTGGGGCATTCGAGGGCCATCGGTGCAAACAGGCACACGAGGCAGGAAGGAACGCTGACAGTGCCACTTCTTGAGGTGGCCTAGCTAACTTACATAGCTTCACCAGGGCTCAGTCTGCTGATCTGTAAAATGGGAACTGTGCCCACTCTATGGGAATTTGGTTAAGAATTAAGTGAGTCGATGACTGTCCATATATCAATGTCACACTGTCATCCACGCTCTGTGCTCAGCAGCCCCAGGGCAGATGAGCCTCGAGAGTACAGCTGAGCCAGACTAGGGTGGACACGACCCCACCACCACCCTCCTGGGAGGCAGCCAGGCCCGGTGTGTGTACACTGGTCATCTGGACAGAGATGAAAACAGCTATTCAACACCACTTAAAGTTATGCTTCAGAACTTTTAGAGATGAAATAAAGAGACATTCTACCTGTGAAAAGCTACTTTTTCTGCCAATCCATATAATCCAAATTTCTCCACCTTTTCAACAGTTGTTCTATTACTGGAATCTTCAAAATACTCTTTCATTTCAGCAGTCAGAGTTGCATAAAGATCCACATGTTTATCAACTATACGACCAAAGTAATTTGTTGCATTCAAAATATAAAAGGGTATTATCTGAAACATAAACAGTAAACATATCCAGAAAACAAACTCACTCTAACTCATTGTAAAGCAACTGTACTCCAATAAAGATGTTTAAAAAATAAAATAAAATAAAATCCTTTCAAAAAAAAAAAAAAAAAACACAGGGCTTCCCTGGTGGCACAGTGGTTGAGAACCCACCTGCCAATGCAGGGGACACGGGTTTGAGCCCTGGTCTGGGAAGATCCCACATGCTGTGGAGCAACTAGGCCCATGAGCCACAGCTACTGAGCCTGCGCGTCTGGAGCCTGTGCTCTGCAGCGAGAGGCCGTGACAGTGAGAGGCCCGCGCACTGCGATGAAGAGTGGACCCCGCTCGCTGCAACTAGAGAAAGCCCACGCACAGAAACGAAGACCCAACACAGCCAAAAATAAATAAATAAATAAATTTTTAAAAAAACCCCAAAAACAAAAACCTCACTCTGAAGCAAAGAGGTATCTGCAGAAGTCAGCACCTGACCTAAGAGCCCAAAGCACACAAAAGGGATTTAAAAATAAACTAGGAAACTGACCAAAAAACAAAATAAAAACCTTAGCATACACACAAATAATTACAGTTTCACTTTAAATCTAATGGAAGGGGTTTGGGTAAATGTTAGTTTAAAGCTTTATTATTAGTAAGTGTTCCTTTGTTTACTTTTTAACTGCACTTTATAAAAATCCTTAAAAAAAAAAACAGCCTCCTTGTCTCTTGAGCCCTTTCTGAAGTATTTTAGTAAGAGCCTGCTGTGTATGAGGCACAAGGAACGCAGAGAGGAAACATGTCCTACAGGGACCCTAATCAACCATGGGTGGACAGATGTGCCACAGCTGGCGTGTGGTCAAGAAGGTAACGCTTCACAGGCAAAAGCGTACGCAGGGTCACTGGCATGTGTTGGGGTGTTGGCGTGCACAGGTATGCAAGAGTATAGAGGAGGCATTCCAGTCGGGGGGCAAACAGTATGCATTAGGGCGAGGAGCCCTGGCTACAGAGCAGGAGTGAGCAGATGGCAGGAGTGAACAGTGGTTATTTGGTGGGGTGGCAGAGAGGGCAGTGCCACCTGGGAGGCAAGGCAGGCAGGGGAGAGGTCACCCCTTGGGACCAAAAGGTGCTGGATCTCACAGGGCTGACAGCCTGTGGCTCTCCTCTGCGCTCGCCCCCCCCCCCACCAGCTTCATTGCCTGCACCCTTCACACTGGCCATAAGCCTTGTCCTACTCCACAAACGTTCCACATAACTCCTACCTCAGGGCCTTTGCACTTGCTGCTTCCTCCACCTGGAATATTCTTCCTTAGATAGTCTCATGGCTGGATTCTTTTTATCATTTGGCCCTCAGGGCAGCTGACCCCTCCCCAGAGGGCCCCTCCCTGCCTCTAATTTCCAAAGGGCCCCATGTCCCCCAGCACACAGAGCAGAGCTTCACTGCATTTCATCCTCTCCGCAGCACTGTCATCATCTTACTCACTGCTGACCATCCTCACTGCAAGGTGAGCCAGGAGAGGACAAGTAGCACATCTATCATGGTTCCCAACCCAGACATCCTCCAGCCCGTGGAGAATCTGCCTCAGTGAACCCCCAGTGCTCTGTCAAGCCGGCCCTCATCTCGGGCAGTGAATTCAATATTCCTTCTAGCCTGGCAGATGGCCTCTCCCAAGGAGTCCTCTCCCCTATGGTTTAGGGGCCCCAACAACCTGGCATCCCAGACAGAAGCCCACTGGGTGACAGGAGTCAGTGGACAGGAGGTGCAGGGGATGGGAAAAACTCTCACTACAATGTTATGAGAGCTTGGCAGAATATAACAGACACTCCAATTGCAAATAAATTTTTTGAAAGATGCACAAAGAAAAGTAACAGAGAAAATATCCTAAGATGCCAATGGTGACTGTTTTAGGATAACAGGAATAAGGGGAAAGTTCCTTTTCCCCCACATTTCCCAAGTTAGAAGGCTCTGTGTTCAGCACACACTGATGAACAAAGTCCAGGCCCGAGCAGGCATCAGTCTGTGGCAGTCCCCTCCACATGGCATCAGCACATCCACGACACACTGAGCTGGCAGAACGGAGGTGGCAAAATGCAGCTTGTGGACTGGACTCTCCTGACAGGAGGGGGAGAGCGTGAGGCCTCCAGACAGGTGACCCACTCTTCCTGGTTCCAGCACCGAACATCTTGGGTGGAGGGAAACCCCTCAGTCCTGGGCACATGGGAGGGTCCCCTTTGGCCACACACCTCCCCACCTGTTTCGATTCCCCTCTCGCCAGTAATTCAGTTTGTTATGATTGCAGGACACAAGGTAAGATACAGAAATCCATCACATTTCTAAAACAATTAGAAAATGAAGTTTAAGGAAAAATAACAATGACATCCCAAAACATGAAATACTAGGGATAAGTTTAACACAAAAAGTAAAAGATCCATCTACTGAAAATTGTAATACATTGCTTAGAAAATTAAAGATGACCTAGACAGAGTGATATACCACGTTAATGGACTAAGAAGACTCAGTACTGCTAAGATGTCAATTCTTCCTGTATTAATCTATAGACTTGAAACCGAGTAGGACCCTGTGGGGCCTTCCCACGGCAGACCCCTCCCCCATATCCTCTGCTTTAGCTTCTCTCTGAAGTACCCAGGTAATTGTATCTGTGCATGTTTCCTGAGTTGTTTTACAGATGTGAAAACCCCTCACCAAACAGAAGATATTAACTACTTGATAACCAATGAGCACATAGCCCCCAGGCCTACTGGGGCCTAAGGATTGATAATGTTAATCCCCGTGACAGCACTCTGTTGTCTTACCCTCAACCAATCAGAGAATTGTGCAGGAGCTGATCACCTACCCTGTCACTCCCCATCCCTCACCTGGCCTTAAAAATGCTTTCCTGAAACCCACTGGGGAATTGGGGGTTTTTAAAGCATGAGCCACTCGTTCTCCTTGCATTGGCACGCTGCACTTCTTTCACTACAACCTGGTGTCAGTAGAGTGGCTTTACCATGCACACAGGCAAGTGGACCCAAGGTTGGTTCGGTATCAGACTCAATGCAATGCCAATCAAAATCCCACCAGGATTCTAAGTATAATAGATATTGGTAACCTGATTCTAAAATTTTATAGGGACATGCGAAGTAACAGTCAAAAGGATACTGAAGAAGACATGCAAAGTTGGAAGACTTACCCACCAGTTTTCAAGACTGTAAAGCTACAGTAATCAAGCCAGTGTGATACTGTACAAGGACAAAGAAACCAAGGAGCAGAATAAAGAATTCAGAAATCAGGACTTCCCTGGTGGTCTAGTGGTTAAGAATCTGCCTTCCAATGCAGGGGATGCAGGTTTGAACACTGGTCGGGGAACTAAGAACCCACATGCAAGGGGGGCAACTAAGCCTGCGTACCACACCTAGAGAGCCGATGCACTGTAACAAAGAGCCCGCGTGCTGCAACTAAGACCTGACACATCCAAATAAATAAATAAATAAATAGTGGAAAAAACAAAGAACTCAGAAATCACATATACGGTCTCCTAATTTTTGTCAAAGGTGCCAATATAACTTAGGGGGAAAAGAAGGTCTTTATAGTAAATGATGCTGGAGCAACCAATTATCCAGAAGAAAAAAACTTGCCTCCTTTTAAAAAACTCTGCCACACACAAAAGTTAATTTGAGATGGATCACAGAGCTAAATGTAAAACTATACAGCTTCTAGAATAAAAACACTGGGAAAAATCTTTGCAACCATATGGTAGGCAAAGATTTCTTATGGCATGAAAAGCACAAAATACAAAATAAAAAAGTAAAAAACTAGGCTTCATCAAAATTTAAAACTTTTGCTCTTCCACTGGGAGAAAACATTTGCAATATATCTGACAAAGGATATCTAGAATATATAAAGAACTATTAAAACTCAACAAGAAGGAAACCCAAATAAAAAGTGGGCAAGAATTCTAAACAGAAAGTTAACAAAAGAAGAGATACAAATGGGCAGTAAGCAGTGGAAAGATGTCTAAGATTCTTTATCACCAGGGTAACACAAATAAGATAACAGTGCAAATGCAACGGAGTGGCAAAAATTACAGACTGAGAACACCAAGTACTGATGAGAATGTGGACCAACTGGAATTCTTGCATGCAGTGCTGGTCAGCATGTGAATGGTACCACCTCTTTAGAAAACTGTTTGGCAGTTTCTTACAAACATAAACTTATCATATGACTCAGCAATTCCACTCCTAGGTCTTACTCCAGAGAAAAGAAAATGTACTGTCAAAGATGCAAAACAAATGATCAAAGCAGCCAGAAACTGTCAACAACCCAAATGTCCATCAATTTGTGAACAAACATACAGTGGAATCCTACACAGCAATAAAAAAGAACAAAACAGGCGAATCTCAAAGATAATACACTGAGTAATAGAAATCAGACTCAAAAGACCACATACTGTACAATTCCATTAATGTGAAATTCCAGTAAAAGACAAAACCATAGTGACAGAAAGCAGATACCCTGGGAACCAGGGGAATGGGGGTATGTAATTTAAAAACTCCCTGCAAACAAAAAGTCCAGGACCAGATGGCTTCACTGGGGAATTCTACCGAACATACGAAGAACAACTATTACCAACAGGCCAATATCTTTGATGAATATAGTTGCAAAAATTCTCAATCAAATATTAGCAAACTGAATCCAACAACACATAAAAAAGATCATACACCACAATAAAGCTGGATTCATCCCAGGGTCACAGGATGGTTCAACATATGCAAATCAATAAATGTGATACACTCCATCAACAAAAGTAAAGATAAAAACCACATGGTCATCTCAATAGATGTAGAAAGAGCATCTGATAAAATTCAACATGCATTCATGATAAAAACTCTTACCAGAGTGGGTATAGAGGGAACATATCTCAACATAATAAAAGCTATTTATGACACATCCACAGCCAACACAATGGTAAGGTGAAAGCCTTCCTGTTAAAATATGGAACAAGACAAGTGTGCCCATTCTCACCACTTCTATTCAATGTAGTATTGGAAGTCCTAGCCACAGCAATCAGACAAGAGAAAGAAATAAAAGGCATTCAAATTGGAAGAGAAGAGGTGAAAGTATCATTATAGGCAGATGACATGATACTATATATAGAAAACCCTGAAGATTCCACACAAAAACTACTAGAACTGATAAATGAACTCAGCAAGGTAGCAGGATACAAGATTAACATACAGAAGTTTGTTGCATGTCATTACACTAACAATGAAATATCAGAAAGGGAAAGTAAAAAAAAAAAATCCCTTTTAAAAATAAAATACTTAGTAATCAACCTGGCCAAGGATGTGAAAGACTTGTATGTTCAGAACTATAAAACACTGATAATGGAAATTGAAGATGATTCAATAGAAAGATATCCTATGCTCTTGGATTGGAAGAATTAATATTGTTAAAATGGCCATACTACCCAAAGCAATTTACAGATTTAATGTGATCCCTATCAAATTATCCATGACATTTTTCACAGAATTAGAATAATCCTAAAATATATATGGAACCATAAAAGGCCCAGAATTTCCAAAGCAATCTTGAGGAAAAAGAACAAAACTGGTGGCATAACTCTCCCAGACATCTGACAATAATACAAAGCTACAGTAATCAGAACAGTGTGATACTGGCACAAAAACAGACATATGGACCAATGGAACAGAATAGACAGCCCAGAAATAAACCCACACACCTACAGTCAATTAATCTTCAACAAAGGAGGCAAGAATATACAAGGAAGAAAAGATGGTCTCTTCAGCCAGTGGTGTTGGGAAAGCTGGACAGCTGCATGTAAATCAATGAAGTTAGAACACACCCTCACAACATAAACAAAAATAAACTCAAAATGGCTTACAGACTTAAATATAAGGCATGACACCATAAAACTTCTAGAAGAGAACACAAGCAAAACATTCTCTGACATAAATTGTACCAATGTTTTCTTAGGTTAGTCTCTGAAGGCAACAGAAATAAAAACAGAAGTACACAAATGGGACCTAATCAAGGTTATAAGCTTTTGCACAGCAAAGAAAACCATAAACAAAATGAAAAGACAATCTATGGAACAGAAGAAAATATTTGCAAATGATGTGACTGACAAGGGCTTAATTTCCAAAATATACAAACAGCTCATACAACTCTAAAACAAAAACAAATAACCCAATCAAAAAATGGGCAGAAGACCATTTCTCCAAAGAAGACACAGAGATGGCCAAAAGGCACAAGAAAAGATGCTCCTCCACATCACTAAATATTAGAGAAATACAAATCAAAAGTACAATGAGGTACCACCTCACACGGGTCAGAATGGCCATCATTAAAAAGTTTACAAACAATAAGTGCTGGAGAGGATGTGGAGGAAAGGGAATCCTCCTACACTGTTGGTGGGAATGTAAATTGGTACAGCTGCTATGGAAAACAGCATGGAGGTTCCTTTATAAACTAAAAATAGAGCTAGCATATGATCCAGCAATCTCACTCCTGGGCATATATCCAGAGAAAACTCTAATTCGAAAAGATACATGCACCCCAATGTTCATAGCAGCACTATTTACAACAGTCAAGACATGGAAGCAACCTAAATGTCCATCAACAGATGAATGGATAAAGAAGATGTGGTATATATACACATGGGAATATCACTCAGCCATAAAAAAGAATGAAATAATGCCATTTGCAGCAACATGGATGGATCTAGAGATAATCATACTGAGTGAAGTAAGCCAGACAGAGAAAGACAAATATTATATGATATCACTTATACATGGAATCTAAAATATGACACAAATGACCTTATTTACGTAACAGAAACAGACTGACAGACACAGAAAACAAACTTACGTTTACCAAAGAGGAAAGGGGGTGGGGGAGGGATAAATTAGGAGTTTGGGATTAGCAGATACAAACTAATACATATGAAACAGATAAACAACAACAAGGTCCTACTGTAGAGCACAGGGAACTATATTCAATATCCTGTAATAAACCATAATGGAAAAGAGTATGAACAAGAATATATATATATGTATGTATCTGAATCAGTCTTTGCTGTACAACAGAAACTAACACTACATTGAAAATCAACTATACTTCAATAAAGTAAAAAATAAAATTAAATAAAAAGGAGGGTCTTGGTTAGAGGGGTTCTGGGAAGGTGGCCGCAGTGAGGTGTCATACTTTTTGACTCTCTCTGAATCCCCCACATAAAGACAGACAGAGCAGTGAGACAGCAAAGCCAAAGCCAGGGACATACTGCAACAAAACATAATTAACAAAATATCCCCATGGACCCCAAAATAAAAGCAGATGAGGATGATAACAAAGGAGAAACTCCAGGTGACCCTGGGTTTGGCACTGACTCTTTGGATACAACGACAAAAGCACAGTCTGTGATAGAAAAAATTGGAAAGTTGGACTTCATTAAAATTAAAAACTTCTGCTGTCCAAATGACACTATAATCATCTTTCAGTATCCACGGAGGATTGGTTCCAGGACCCCCTGGGAATACCAAAATTCTTGGATGCTTAAGTCTCTTACATAAAATGGTGTAAGAATTTGCATATAACCTAAGGACAGCCTAAGGATATACTTTAAATCATCTCTAGATTATTCATAATACCTCATACAATGTAAATGCTATGTAAATAGTTGTAAATACAATGTAAATGCTATGTAAATAGTTGCTGGACCACTGCAAGTTCAAGTCTTGCTTGCCAAATATTTTAGATTTGAGGTTGGTTGAATGCACGGATAACAAGAGCTGACTATATAAAGAAAATGAAAAGACAAGCCAATGGCTGGGAGACAATTTTTACGAAACACATATCTGATAAGACTGGTATCCAAAATATACAAAGAACTCTTAAAACTCAATAATAAGAAAACAAACAACTCAATTAAAAATGGGCAAAAAACCTGAACATATTATCTCACAGATATTTCAGCAAAGAAGATTACAGCTGATAAATAAGCATATGAAAAGGCGCTCAGCATCACGTCATCAGGGAATTGCAAATTAGGACAACAAGATACCACTACACACCTAAGTGAATGGTTAAGATCTAAAACACTGACAACGTCCAATACTGGCAAGGATGTGGAACAACAAGAAGTCTCATTCATTCATTGCTGGTAAGAATGTAAAATGGTCTAGTCACTTCAGAAAACAGTTTTGTAGTTTCTTACAAAGCAAAACATAGTCTTACTATATATAATCACACACAAGAGTCACACTCTTTGGTATTTACCCAAATGAGTTGAAAACTTCTGTCTACACAAAAACCTGCACTTGAATATTTCTCCTAGCATTATGCATAATCGCCCAAAACTGGAAGCAACCAAGATGTCCTTCAATAGGTGAATGGATACACAAACTGTAGTATATTCAGCAGTAAAAATAACCTATTAAGCCACAGAAAGGCATGGAAGAATCTTAAATGCAAACTGCTAAATGAAAAAAGCCAGTTCAAAAAACCTACACCCTGTATGATTGCAACTATATGACATTTTGAAAAAGGCAAAACTACAGAGACGGTAAAAGATCAGTGACTGTGAGGAATTCTGGGGAAGAGGTAAAGGGATGGACAGGTGGAGCGCACAGGGGATTTTCAGGGCAGTGAAAGTGTTCTGTGCGATACTGTAATGGCGGATACGTGTCATCGTACACTTGGCAAAGCCCATAGAACGTACACCACAAGGAGTGAACCTTAAACTGTAGGCTTTAGTTAATAATAATTATCAATATTGGCTCATCTATTATCACACATGTACCACAATAATGAAAGATGTTAATAATAGGGGAAACTGGTGGGGGCTGCCGGGGGAGAGTACAGGGGATCTCTGTATTTTCTGCTCAGTTTTTCTGTAAAACTAAAACTGCTCAGAAAAATAAAATCTATTAATTTAGATAACAACAGCAAAAATAGCAGATGAGTAAAAACCACCCACATCACGAGACCTGCACGGTATCACTGTCTGTGCAGGAAGCAGCACTGGGAGGTATGAGCTCGTCTGAAAGACTAGGAACAGGAGGATTCCACAAGAGGCAGCAGGTATTCACTGAAAACACGGTGGGCCTGGGTGACAAGGGCAGCTGAACTGGAAGGCTTTCACGCATTCGGATAGTGGGTGAAGGCTGGGCCCCTGTGAAATCTCCAAACTGTCCACCCAGGGACAAGAGAGATGAAGGAAGAAAAAGGCCAGATATACCTGGGTGAGGGGCACAGAGCCAGGGTATCTCAAAAATCTCAGAAACTGTGTTTTCATTTTTTTTTTTTTTTAACCAGACATGGAAACAACAGAAATGGAAACTCTGTGAAATTAGAAAAGTTATCCTGACCCACACCTCCTCCTCAAATTTAAGGAAAAGGAATTTTATCGAAAAATGAGCAACAGCAAAGTATTAAGGTCAAATCCCATATTAAGTTACGATAATAAAAAAGAGAATAAGAAGCAGAATAACAGTCCCTAGAGACAATGAAGGCCACCAGAAAAATGTACCCACAAAATAGATTAAAACTGTACTCCAATTTCAAAACTAGCTGCCTTTTAGCTTATTAAGAAAATGATACATGATATAAAAGAACCCCATAAATCAGAATTTTAAAATGTAGAAAGGAGGTGATAGAACTTGGGAAATAATCAGAAATTAAAGAAAACAATCATTTCATCAATGAAAACTGTATTGGGTTGAATGGTAATCCATGCCTCCCGCCACGCCCCCAAAGAAAACTGTCTCTGTGCTAATGCCCACGATCTGTGACTGTGACCTTATTTGGAAAAAAGGTGTTTGCAGATGTAATTAAGTATCTCTGGGTGAGGCGATCACTGTGGATTATGGGGGTGGGCCCTTTATCCACTGACAAGTGTGCTTTGTAAGAGGCACAGAGAGAAGAGGAGAGGGTGATGTGAAGATGAAGGCAGAGACCAGAGGGATGTGGCCACGAGGTGAAGACAGGCCAGGGAACGCCTGGCGTCAACAGCAGCTGGAAGCAGCAGGAAAGGGAGTCTTCAGATGGAGCACAGCCTGCTGACACCTTGATTTCAAACTCTGGCTTCCAGGACTGTGAGAGAATAAACTGGTGCTGTTTTAAGGCACCCAGTTCATGGTATTTGTACAACAGCCCCAGGAAACGAGTACAGCATAGCCACACAAGGAGGAGCACAGGCATGAATGAGCACAACAGACTCGCCCTAAGGGAAAGGGAAGGTGAAGGCAGAACACGCAAACTCAAAAAGAAAGGAAGAAAAAATAATAATTTTTAAAAAAAGATTCACAAGAAAGTGACAACTCAACTCAGCAATTCTATCTGCACCTCAGAATATTCCCCAAAGGAATAATCATGGATGATCTGAAATGCCATCACATTATTTTTAATAGTTCCCAAAGGGAAACAACTTTCTTTCTAAAAATATAACTAAGAAATCCCTAAATTTAAGTGGTTTATGTATCTTCCAATTTGATCCTGATTTTCTGAACAAACTGGCACCTTGAAATAAGAACCCTTAAAATAAGTGCCTACTGTCAGGTTAATGGTGGTAATTAATACTGTCATAATTGCATTCTATTAAATTCTACCTCTTAAAGAATGAAAGTTGTTCATTAAAATGACCATTAATCATTGGACACGTTCTTTCATAGGACTTACTTTTATGTATCCAAACACTGGTAGAGTTTGGTTGGACAACTTCCTTGGCATGTCTACTTCTGGATTAACATGGTGTCGATCAGGACAGATCCTTTTGTCTCTGAAAAAAAGGAACAGGATTTTAAAACCAGGAAAAAACAATAACAATTTTCAACATGAATTTCAAAGTATTCACCAGGAAAATTAATCTAGAATCGAAATCAGAGAACTTGTATTCCAAATGCCGTAAAGTTAATTAAATCCTTCAGATGACACTAACAATGTGTAAATAAGTGGAAAGGGATCCTAAAATTTCACTGGCACCGAGTAAACTTAAAGGACAGAGTTACTGCATTATTTCTCCAGACAGTCTTAAATGCAGTACATAAATGAACAAAATATACTTCCAAAATAAAGACTCTGTATCAGAAACACATCAGTATAACCCACAACAGAGGCCAATGAACCTCTAAACCAGGAGCCATTCCATAACCCAAACTGAGAAATAGTTAAAGCTTCAGTTTTAAAATTCAATATCTTATTTAAAGGCATAATGGAAATTTCTGCTAATAACCTGGATAACATACATAATTCAAAGAAGTTAATTTCAATAGTTATCTTAAAATTACATTCAATCAGTAGATATCTAACTACTACTACTACTACTACTACTACTACATCTACTACTCAGTCCCAGAGATCCACTGATCAAGTATTGGCATTGTGTCTGGATCCCTAACTCAGGGATCTCCTGACTGTTAAGATATATCCATGTTCTCCAAATTGATTCATATAATCAATGCCCTTATCAAAATTCCAGTAATGTTTTTGAAGAAACTGACAACCCTTTCTAAAATAAACATGGAGATGCATTAGACTTAAAATGCCAAAACCACCTTGAAGAAGATCAAAGTTGGAGGACTTAAATACCATTTCCCAAGACCCACTATAAGCTACAGTACTTAAAAAAGTGTAGTACTGGGCTCCCCTGGTGGCGCAGTGGTTGAGAACCCGTCTGCCAATGCAGGGGACACGGGTTCGTGCCCCAGTCCGGGAAGATCCCACATGCCGCGGAGCGGCTGGGCCCGTGAGCCATGGCTGCTGAGCCTGCACGTCCGGAGCCTGTGCTCCGCAACGGGAGAGGCCACAACAGTGAGAGGCCCGCGTACCACAAAAAAAAAAAAAAAAAAAAAGTGTAGTACTGGTGTAAGAATAGACGAATAGACCAATGTAACAGAGAGAGTCCACAAATAGATCACATATACTATCGTCTGGTTTATGTCAAAGGCACCAACTCAGTGAGAACACAACAGTGTTTTAAATAAAGAATGCTGGAGCAAGAGATTATCCATACAGAAAAAAGTAAACCTTGCCCCATATCAAACACTATACACAAAAATTAATTCAATATAGATTATATGCCTAAATGTGGAAGCTAAATCTATTTTCTTCTTCTAGAAGAAAATACAGAAGAATGTCTTCATGATCTACAGATAGGCAATTTATTTCTTATATTAAAACACAATAAAACAGTAACCATAAAACATTTCATCAAAATCAAAAATGTCTGTCCATTGAAAGACTCTTAAAAGAGTGAAAAGGCAAGCCACAGACTGGGAGAAGTTTCTCAATGCATATATGCATATCTCTGACAAAGCAGTTGTATCAAGAATAAACAAATGATTCCTATAAACCAATAAATACCCCATTTTAAAAATGGGCAAAAGACCAGAACAGGCATTTCACAAAAAAGGATGTCCAATGTCCTACAATCATGTGAAAAGCCATTCAACGTCATGAATTCTTAGGGAAATGCAAATAAAAATAACAATGGTTTTCCCTGCACCGCCATGAATACTAAGTGTTGGTGAGGATACAGAGCAACCCAAACTCCCTCACACACCCCCGGTGGGATCATAAGATGACGACCGCTCTGGCAAAGTTAAACACAAGTCTACCCCATGAGCCAGCAATACCACTCCAGAGTATAACATATGCCCAAGAGAAACGGGTGCATATTTCCAGAAAAGGACACGTACAAGAGTGTTCACGGCAGCTCCATATATAATACAACTCACAGGCCCGTCAAGAGTGGAATGGATATATACATCATGATATATTCATACAAAAGAATTTTTAAAAAATATTTATTTATTTATTTTGCTGCATCAGGTCTTAATCGCAGCACACGGGATCTTCGTTGCTGTACTTGGGATCTTCTGTTGTGGTGCGCGGGCTCTTCACTGCGGCACGCGGGCTTCTCTCTAGTTGTGGCGTGTGGGTTTTCTCTCTCCAGTTGTGGCGCAGGTTCCAGAGCATGTGGACCCTGTAGCAGTTTGTGGCACGCGGGGGCTCTCTAGTTGAGGTGAGTGAGCTCAGTAGTTGTGGCACACGGGCTTAGTTGCCCTGAGGGATGTGGGATGCTAGTTTCCCGACCAGGGATCGAGCCTGCGTCCCCTGCATTGGAAGGCGGATTCTCTACCACTGGACCACCAGGGAAGTCCCCACACAATAGAATTCTGAGCCACAAAATAAATAAATAAATAAAATACCAATACATGCAACAACATGGATGAATGCCACAGACGGTATTGATAGACTGAGCACACTACAATTCCATTTATATAAAATTCTAAAACAGGCAAAATTAGTCAACGCTGGTAGGTAGAATCAGGGTGGTTACTTCCGGAGGAAGAGCATACTGGGAAGGAGCAGGAGGGGATCTTGCAGGGGCTCCCTCAGAGCTGGGTAGTAGCTCACATGGGTTGCATACACATATAACAATCAAGCTGTAAACTTATCATCTGTGCAGTTTACTGTATGTTACATGTCAGTTATAAAAAAAAGATGACTGGCTTACTTGCAAAAACCAAAAGCCTTAAGATACGGACAAAGAGGCCTTCTGGCTTTTTTATCTTCTTTGGCTTCCAGAACCCCTGCAGTAAACTCGTACAGCTCTGAAGGAATCTTGCTATCTGCTCGCTCCAAGTAGCGCAGGACACCAACTGCGTGGCAGGCATTTCTCTCCGTCAGCAGCAATACAGATTTGGTTTTTTTATCTCCCCGTTCTGCAGGAGAACCCTTAAAATTGGGGGTGAATAAAGGCAGTGGATCATCCATACCAGTCTAAATGATCAAACTTTCTGGACTCTGAATTTGTCATTATGTGGAAAATGCCAGTGACATATTAAATGGTAATATAAATTAATCAAACCTGTTCAGTTAAACTCTGAAAATGATCAGACATGCAGTACAGGCGTCCACCAAAAATTTTTGGCGAGGAAGGAAAGCTGAAGTGAATCACACACGTGGCATCGGTGATGGCCAAGAGTGGTATGCAATCGTCTGTTAAGGCTGGAGAAAAGGATTTGGACAATTTCAAATGAAGCTGGAATTTTACTGCACATACTTTACAGAACAATTCCAGGAACCATACTTCAAAACACTTCTCTACTGCATTTTACTTTTCAGATGCAAAGAAACTTCCTTCCCATTTCTTTTCCCCAAATTTCAAAGCCCAGTAATTAAATTCCAGAGAAAAGTGGTCTCCTTTTTAACTCGAAAAATGCCTCTATTACAAATCTTGGCTGCCCATATAGTTTTCACTTATTTTATACATTTTGACTTTTATATTTCCAATATTAAATTTAACAACCATTTACGACAAGCTTCATCATAGGCATATACATATGACAGTGATCCTTAAGCTGGAACTGCAAGGAGCACGGCTAGACCAAGGGCCGCTGCCCACTAACCTGAGACACTTGGATTCCACCTCAGTATCAAAATCTTAGTCAAGGTTAATTTTCACTTTGAAATTCACATTACTAATACATTCTCAATAAATCTGGGAAATGATGAGAAATTTGGAGAAGAGGTAAATAAATTAACGAATTGAAGACATAATTCCTATTAGCTCGGCCTTCTCTAAATACAAGTAGAAATTAAAATACTTACCTAATACAATGTGAGACCCAGAACTTAACTTCTTCTTCCACTGTTCTGAAACACTTTTTAAATTAAAAATCATTTCTTTATGCATTTTCAAGCAAAATATGGAACTGCTTTCTACTACCTAAAGATGAAACCAAAGGGGCCAGTTCATAGTCAGGAACACAAGCTTGAAGATAATTTTTCATCAATAATTATCAATACAAATCATTTAAAATTATCTGTGAGGGTCTCACCTCACTGATCCACTAATTCTAAGAATGAAATGGTTGTAAAATTTAAAGAAATATATTTTCAAAATTCTATGGTTTATATCTAAAAACTTGCTCCAGTGGAACAAACATTATTTCGCTAAAACTATTTTCCTCCCTTTTAAAACAACGTGTACATACATATATGTGCATGCATATATACTTGTTTGTATGTATATTTACCTACACAGATTATCTGTAGAGATATGTATACGTATACATGAAATTTATGGTACTATTGTCAAGAGGGTACTGTTGTTTTTCACTATACCTGCTAGTTCATTTTTGCTAAAGGTGGGTGCACTACTGATTCTTTTGTATTTGGCCTCACTTCTACACTTTAGCATTAATTTATACACAATTAGATTAAATACATCTTTAGCCAATTTATTTGGCTTTTTTTGGCTAAATGACGATACATTTTAGCATTATTGTCTCTACTTTCTTAAATAGAGGGTTCAGAAGATGTTGGCACTTCTTCATGAACCAGATCCTTTTCGTGCTCTGCCAGGTTCCCCTCGTGGACCGTGGACCGCTGGCTTCCATGGGAAGGCTCCTCCCACACGCCTGGCTCCTCCTCTCGGTGTCAGGCCTCCTGCTGTCCTTTGTTACTGCCACCAGTGCTTTGTGGCAGAGCCCATTCTGACTGATACTGAACTTGTAAAATTTTATTTCCCTGTCAAATACGTAACTACCCCAAGTAATTCTCTGGTGACTCAAGATTCAACCACAGTTTAAACAAGCAGTAAGAACGTTTCTTGTGTGGAAGGGCTCACCTTACACACTATCTCTGTTTCAGCTACAGAACCGGTGAAGATCAAGGTCTTTTGTGCCTGACTTGGAACGAAATCAAGAGTTTGGAGTAAAGTGGAGGTCTTTTCACATTCCAGGCAAAGATGTACTACCTGGTAATGAAATGCAGAAACAGTGGGATTTTTAAAAAATGTTCAAGGTGCTCCAGTTTTACCTTTTATGGCAAAGTCATAATTTTAATAGAAAAGCAATATAAATTTAAATACACAATTACCGATTGTAAATGAAGTTAATGCTATAATCTTTTTTTTTTTTTGCGGTGTGCGGGCCTCTCACTGTTGTGGCCTCTCCCGTTGCGGAGCACAGGCTCCGGACGCGCAGGCCCAGCGGCCATGGCTCACAGGCTCAGTTGCTCCGCGGCATGTGGGATCCTCCCGGACCAGGGCACGAACCCGTGTCTCCTGCATCGGCAGGCGGATTCTCAACCACTGCGCCACCAGGGAAGCCCTTATAATCTTTTAACATTAAGCCATGAATAAAGGTTACTTGCTTGTGCTCACCAACCCCCCACCACACACACCCAGGACTCTTTACCTGTTGGACGCTGCCATAGAGGGCTGCCTCCTCCATGGCTGTGATCACAATGTAGGGGTCGTTCATGAACTCCTTGATTAACTGCTCTATATGTCTGTTCCAATGAACTCCAACTGCGACAATCTGATGTGGGGCAGATTCTCTTTCTTCAACTTCAATATTTTTTTTAAAGTTATCTAATATAGGAAATATCTAAAAAATCAGCATAATTAATTTCATTTTTATTTCAGAAGAAACTAATAATTAGTTTGACAGAACATAAAAGGTAAGGAATGTATATTTTCTGTTCTCAGAGTGGGAAAGGTCTTTAAACATGAAAGTAAAAGAAAAAGCCAAAAGGGAAGAATGTTTATGTAGAGACAAAAGTAAAACAAACATCTAGGTAAATACGGGCAACACGGGTAACAAAGGATGAACAGCCTTATTATATAAAAACTTCTACAAACTCGTTAGAAAAAGATGATTCCCAGTGAAAGAAAACAAGCAAAGGAAATGAACAAGCATCTCCTAGAAGAATGGGTACAAATGGCCAGTATGAATTAATGCTCAATTTAACAAAGTAATCAAGGAAATACAGATTAAGCAAATCAGATGCCACGTGTCACAATCAGCCTAGAAAAGACAGCTGGACAAGGGCCTCCTACTGCCAGGGGTGCGGGCAGTGTGGCGTGGAGGCACGCTGCCAGAGGGAGAGCAAAGCCATCTACACTTTCAGAGCGCCACTCAACAAGGCAGTGTTCCAGATGCTAGCTTTGCAAGTAAGAACTGAGACAGTCAGCAAGTAACAAAGCCTGGGCTTGACCTTGGGGCCACTGCTGCTGCCAAAGGAATGCTCCTGATCTTCATGTTACACTGCTTCCAACAAGTGCCTTTTAAGAATTCATAGCCTTTGATCCATTAATCCCCTTCCTAGGAATTTATCCTAAGAAAACATGTGCGGAAAGACGTTTCTTCAGCTACACACATACACACAAATGATGCTAAATGTCCAAATATAAGACAATCAGAAAATAAATTATGTCCACAGGGTTCAATACCACATAGCCAATAACAATCATGCTAGAGAACAGTTAGTAGCAATACTCACAATGCTGTTCACTGAAATGCAAGTTACAGACTAATACATGAAATAAGGTCCTGATATTATTAATTATATATATATCAATAGACACAGGAATTACAAAAAGGAAAGAAATACTCTAAAATAGTAACAGTGGTTACCTCTGAGCATAAGATTATGGATGTTGGGGTTTTTCAAATGTTCTTCTCTATTTCTCAAATTTTCTAAAATAAAATTATTGTTTACATAACCAGAAAAATATTGATTTTAGAAAATTTCCCTGGGAAAGAAATTTTGCTCTTCAAAGAGAACTTTAACATTGGGTAGAAAATTCAGATAAACGTTCTCTCCTCTTAATTACAGCAGTTAAAGGGAAAATTTTTTTAGATTAACCAGCTTCTTCCCAATTAAATTTAATTAAAATTAAAAAGACTTTAATTTTACATATATATATATATATATATATATATTTCTGAGTAGTAATGACATCTAAATAAATGCCATACTTACTTGTTCATTAGCTTCAGAGAATAATACTTCCACTTCATCCAAAATCAGGTGACAGAGTCTAAGAAATAACAAGCTTTGATATTTGAGAAGTCTCAGGAGGCTATGTGGTGTTGTAACAATTACATTGCCTACATTTTAAAAGAAAACACAGTTAACACCTTAGATTTCCCACAGGTTTTTCTAACATTTCCTTTGCTAAGATTCCATATACTTTCTAGAAATGCCTTTCCATGAAATAAACCCTGTGTTTCTTACTCAGGTGGGTGTGAGAAGAGGCCTGCCCAGGCTGCCCCTGTACTGTCTGACTAAATACCTACGTTCCCACCAGGTTCTGAGCTCCTGAAAGGCAGGGGGTGGTTTTAGTCAACAGCTAATAAACAGTAAGTTTTTAAAAAACAGTTGATAAATGAATGAAAAGACTTAGTTTTCTCAGTAAAACAGACGTAAGCCAAGAGTAAACCCTCACCACCAACACTGATCGGTAATTGACAAGCGAAGCCTGGCTGATGGTCACACAAGCCCCGGGTCAGTGCTGGCTCCCAGGCTCCCAGGCCTGCCTGAGCAGGCGTCCACTGTGTTCTCTAGGGAAAACCAAATAGCTTGGAAAGGATGCTTACACCCCCTTGGAAGCTTCATATTTTTGGCTTCATCTTTGTGGAGTCCAATTGTTAATACCACAGGATGAACAGGCCTGGAGAACATGCTACACTCTCCCAATAATTCAAAAATTAATTGGGCCTTTTTCCACCCAGGGCATACGATGACTGCCAGAGGCTGCAAAGACAAATAAATTCACATAATTTTGGACAAAGGTTAAGAATCAAAGACAGTGTATGTAAAGCATGCAGAACATCTCCCTGTACACAGTAAGCACTGTTAAGTTTTTGCTATCATCACTGTCATGCAGGTCAGAGAAGTCAAAATAGAATTTCATTAGAATGGATTCAGACACACTGACTCAGATTCTGCTAGGGCTTAAACTATGCACAAGTATTAAATCATTTAGTCCTTAAATTCCCCTTACAGGGTGAGACCTATTACTACCTCATTTCACAGATGAGGAGCCTAAGGGACAGAAAGGTGAAGTTTGTTGCCCAAGGCTGCACAGCTAATATTCAGTAGAAGCAGGATTTGAAGCCAGGCAATCTGGCTCCAGACCTCCTGCTCCTAAGCACAAGGATGAACTGCCTCCTGAAAGGGGCCTTGAGAAAGGTTAACATCGCTTCCTTAGGAGATTAAGTTCCCTACTGCACCATCGGACCCCTGCCCTCCACTACCCCACAGCTATCTCTCGATATCTGCCTGCCAAACACCTTCCTGGACACATGCCCTCAATTAACTGAAGACAAGAATGAGTCTCCTCTTTTTTTTATGCAGAGGCAGGCAAGCGCCAGCTTCCAGGGCTCACGCCTAAATGCAGACTGACCCTGGAGACGCAGAAAAAGCAGAATGGACACAGGGGGCAGAGCTGGGCATTCCTTTCTGGCCCGGCCAGGGGTCTATCTCAACACAAGCTGCATCTCATCAGTGGGCTCAGCTGCTACCTGAGTGATATAAATGTATCCATTTAATAGTATTAAGTCAATACATCATAACATAGCCAACACAGATCTCCAAGGAGAACTCATTAAACTACATGGCATAATCAGAAAAACAAACTAGTATCTTTTCTAAGATGAAATTCTGATTGTCTTTTGTACTGCTATTTTTCACCTTATAAGGAGCGATGGAACCATCTGTAGCTTATCTTGGGAGAAGATCTGAGATGGGTCTCATACACATCAATTCACCTAACAGCCAAACCCCCAGCGAAGCAGATGTCACTCCCTCACCATCACTGGACCCTCACATCCAACTGCCTTCCTTTCCATCATCCTTCTCAGCTATTATCTGATTCTTATGAGTGGGAAAAATAAAGCGGGGCTATAAAACAGTGTGGGCTTCTGTGAAGATAACGTAAAGAATAGGGACAAGACGGCAGAGATCCTACATTCAAATCCCACTTCCTGTCGCTCTTGTCAGCAGGTGAGAACCTTTACCACTAACTTTTCACGAGCCTCATTTTCTCATCTATAAAATAGTGAAAACAATACATGGCCCGACCACCTCAAGGGTTTGCCATGATAACTAGGCGAATCGAATCAGTTAGGTAATTCTGTAAACTGTACAGTCGTCACTAAAAGCCAGGACTCTCCGAACTCAGCCGATGGCTTACAACTTAGGGGTTCTCGGTAAGAATCAGCGACTGTGTCGAGAAAAGGGTTTCTCATAGGACGGTCTCTGTTCTGCGAGTATTAACGTGACTTACACTTCACCAAAGGTTAGGTGTCAAATTTAAAATAAATATTTAATCCATTTTGTTGTTAAACAAAAATGTCTTCAACTTACTCCATTTCTACTTGGTAATGACTTGTAGCAGCCCCCCGTTTGCAAAATCGTAAGCAGTGGTGGAAGGTACAACAAAGGGTCATTTCCACAATGAGAAATGACCACCACGTCACAGCCACGTGCTATGGGAGGCCAAGAGTAAGATTCAGTGTGGCTGGGGCCCGGAAACTTATTTCTTCGAAGAGCCTGCAAAACATCAACAACCACCAAAACAACAATAAAGCCCAGAAAACTAATAAACTCCTTCTCATTGCTCACTTTACCCCAATAACGAGTACACATGGCTTAATCTGGTATTTTCCAAGACCTAACTTAGTTAAGTACCCCCTGAATCTTTTCCAGCGGCAAACTCCTGCTCAAAAGACTCTTGCTTTCCTGGGCTCCAAACTGAAAGGATCCCAGAGGCAGTCCTGTTGAAGCACCCGGTGCTTAATGCTCAGCCCAGCAAAGGTGTGGCTTCTCCTCCTCCTGATAAACTGCTGGTGCATCAGCTCCACTTATGAAGTTTTTTTAAAACTTGCCTGTGTTTGCTTATTTTTCTATGTAATTCGCTGTCATCGAAACCTCCCAAACGTTCCACAGAGGAGAGTTCTCCAGCCACACTGATGAGATCTGCCAACAGGCTGAACTCATCAGCACCGTCCTCTCTCTGAAGGTCTCATCCCCCGGCCCTGAACCCCAGGCTGCACTCAGGACTGGGATCCCCCTGCAACATCACCCTTTTGGCTGCAACTTTCTCAGTGGAATTTCTTGGTTTGATGGAGAACAAACTTTGGTAGCTTCTCGACAAAGGGTACAGGGGAAGGAAATTTGAGATTTTGCACGTGTGATAATGTCTTCATTCTATCCTTACCCTTCAGCAATGGTTTGAGTACAGACCTCTAGGCCGGAAATAACTTTTCACGAGAATTGTGGAGTCACTGCTCCTCTGGTGAGCTGTGGAGAAGTCTGAAGTCATTCTGATTCCTGACCCTGCCGTGGGATGGGCTTCTTCTCTCTGGAAGCTTTCACGATCTCTGAAGCCCTCCAGTTCAGATGCTTCGTAGCAACGTGTCTACACTCTCGCTCCTCGGTTGTGCTGGGTCTGTGGTCGGCAAACTCTCTTAATTTAGAAAGTCATATCCATTAAGTAAGGAAAGCGTCCATGTGTTATTCTCAGAATTTTCGGTCCTCTGCCGTCGTTCTTTCTAGAAATCCCACTCAGATATGAGACCTCAAATTGACCCTCAAATTCTCTTTTCCCCCCATTTCCATCCCTTTGTCTTTGGGTTCTACTTTCTGATTGTTAACTTCTATTTTACCTCTCATATCTACTGTTGTTTATTTCCATAGCATTTTTCATTTCTAAGAGCGCTTTTTATCTCTGACTGTTCCTTTTTTTTTTTTTAGTAGCACCCTATTATTGTTAAATCCAAGCAATATCTTCTCTTATCTCTGAGGATATCTATTTTCTAACGTTTTCTTCCACTCCTTACATTGTCTGTTTCTTTCAGAGTTTGTTTTGGTCTTTTTTTTTTTTTTTTTTTTCCCTAGGTTAAGGCTTTCTTCCAATGTCCCAGGATCCCTGACGTCTGCTTACGTCGAGGACACTGAAAGCTGACTACATCCGCAGGCAAGGCAGGGCTCATCTCCATGTGAGCGTCACGTCACTGCAGGGAGGCAGGCAGCAAGCAGGCGTTGTTACTGTGAGGATGCAAAAACAGCATCACCCCAAGGTCATTCTCTAGGGCCGTTCAGTTTCTCCAAACAGAGCCTCCGATCTCCTTCCTGAGAAACTGGCTGAAGATGTTCAGGAAACAAGGTAGGGAGTTCACTGCCCTCCCCACGTCACTCCCCTTCCTCGGCTGCTTCTTTTCTGTCTTCCAAAAGCCTGTAAGAAATTTCTTGTCCAATAAAGGCTCCGCTCTCATCCTATTCATCCTTGTGGTTTTGTTTGTTTGTTTACTTTTTTCCAGCATCAAGAGGGAAGTAGATAAAGATTTATGATCTAAACTGATGATCTAAGTGAAACCACAGGTCTATAAAGCGATTCTGAAAAGAACACTAAGAAGTACATTCTAATTGCCGACTACTTGTGCTCCTTCTAAGCCCCTTTTCAGAGGCACATCTGAAAACTTGTTTCAGAAAAGCACTTAGGTTTCTCCACAAAAGAATTATTCACCTATAAGAAGTTCACCTGGACTCTAAGAATAAATGAGAAATTAATAATAAAATCTTAGAAGAAAATTTCAAAAGCAAAGAAATTATACAAATGCAAACTTAAAACTGTTTCATTAAGAATCCTTCCACGTTACAGCAGGTCAGTACTCCTTCACAAGTCTGGTCTGGGCCCCGTCACCTTTTTCAGGTCTGCCGAGAGCGGTGCCGTGTTGACGGACAAGCAGGGCTCGACCCTGGTCCGCAGAACGACCAAGGGCAGCCGGGAGCCTGACTTCAGCTTCTGCAACTCAGAACACAGATGTTAGATGGCTCTGCCCTGTGGTGTTAGCACAGAATACCAAGAACTTTATGGAAATAAAGACGATATAAGAGTTTGCTTTCAATGTAAAACCCTCAGTTTATATGCTTATAAAAACCTACCAAAATTACCAAAAGAAAAGGAAGATTATCCACTACCCCCAAAGAGCCATGTCTCTAAAGCAATAATTCAGTACATAATGTCTAAAAGGATGTCTTCGGGTAAAGTCCTCCACGCAAGGAGTTTCTCTTCATATCTCAAATCTAGAGGGAGGAAGGGGAAGGATTTAAAGAGTAAACAGTTTTCTTTCTCTTGCGGGTGTTTGCCATACCTGCTGCAGATCAGAGATTCCATCGGCTCTCAGAGGATCAGGATTTAGAAACTGCAATAATCTGTAAAATGAAAGGATAATCTGAAGAACAAAGGAGTGTTTCTATTCCTTCAATTGAGCTATTATTCTAATTCTTCCTCGACAGAGGTAAAATGAACTCTGTCTCCCAAGGCATGGCTATGACATTACTGCTTGTTCTGTTTTGCCTTGTCTATTGCTACATGAGGGGCCATGGGGGCCTTGCCAGTCTCATGCTTGCCCCGTCTCCCTCCCCCACCAGGCCCTGCTCTGTGGACACAGCACTGCCAATCCCAGGACCACTTGCTCTGGACATGGAGAAAGACTTCATGATCACTAGGTCATCTCATGTTTCTTCTAAGAAACCCACTGCCTCCTTCCTTTTTTGCTGTTTGATCTTTAATCACTTCAAGGTTCCCTGGAACCCACCACAGACTGATAGAATAACTGATGTCATTTCACCAGTGGGTTCTAAGCAAAGGGCATGTAGCTAAAAGAAATGAGCTGCATGGATAACGCAAGGTCTTTGGTTCCAAGGAAAATAACCTGTTGTAGCACCACAACTTTCAGGTATTAGGTGGAGGGATGCCTGGGTAAGACGATGTCAACTCTGATACATTAGCAGCCACCCCCAGATCCATGGGCTCCATGGCGGCCTTCAGAGCCCTCAGCCCTGGACACGGTGAGGACCTCCTGCTGGGCAAGGGGACATCACAGGGCCACAGAGTGGCCGCTGGGAAGTCGGGACACCAAATTGGCTGTAGGGTCAACGCCCTCTCCCCAGTCATCTCAGGCCAGTTAGTGGATGCAGTACAACCTACCCACTTCTGAACTGTCTTAAACACTTTGTCACTCTGGTGGTTTCAGAGCAGCCACAGTTACTTGGAATGCAAGAGTGTTTTTAAGCTAGTAGGGTAAGAAATCATAAAAATTGGTATGAAAATGTCTTGTGGATTAAACAAGTATAAAATGAAGTGATCGCTCTATTGTTAACACCTTGTAAGTGAATACTCTGTGAATCTGGCAGGACAAAACAACCCCAGAATCCTGACGTTCTACACTGCAAATAATTAAACAGTTTCTCCAGCAGGTGGCAGACCTATTTAACATCAGAAGACTGGGAAGAAAGAACGCACCAACCATATAAGCAGCAACCCATATAAAATCAACAGCCCGAAAAGATCGACTATCTATAATCTGTTTCATAAAACTGTTCACTTGACAAGAGAATCAGGAACAGGAGGTAGAGAATGACTATTTACAGTGGAACAAAGCTTTAAACAGAAAAATCTACTCTAGCAAATGGAAAAAGAAAAAACTAACTTGTGTTCATATATATTTATTTACTTTATGGGAATGCAGGTTTGAAATTAATAATAAAATCATATTTAAATTCTTCCTGCTTATAATGTTTTTTACAATTATTTCAATTAAAAATTTAGGCCAAGAAAAAAATCCGTACTTCACACAGCCGTTCTTCTCATTGTATTCTTTCTTCTCGGCCGATCTAAGTGGTCTCTCATTTGACTTCTGACATAAAGCACTAGAAATAAAAAACATGTATTAACATTTCTGAACCCGTTTATCCCAAACCTCAAAATACCGTTATTTTCTGGGAGAAAATTTAAGAGGTTCCACTGGAATAAGCTGATCAACTTAAGTAAATTCTGTGAGGACTGAAACTGAGTCCTCTGAGTAGAAAACCATTTTGACAGCCCTGGGCTGCCAGGAGGGAGCAAGCCCACTACCTCCTCTCCTCCTTGCTGATTACAACTAGAAACCTGGGATGAAGTGCGCAGCTACAGTGGACAGAAGTCAAAACGTGAAAAGCCACCAGAGATACGGAGAGTTTCCTGGCTTTCTCTTGGTGTGGGGCTGAGGGCAGCCTGAGTTGCAGAATGGCGTAGAAGATGCAGACATGAAAAACCCTGAGAGAAACTCCCTACCGTCATCCCTTAGTACCTTCAGGGGACCGGTTCCAGGAGCCCTGCGGAAACCGAAATCCACGGACGCTCATACAAGATGGTGTAGAACAGTCGGCCCTCCATACCCAAGGGACCTGTGTCAGTGCGGATGCAGGAGCTGTGAATAAGGAGGGCCGACTGTACTTCAAGCCAGGGAACAGGGAAGGGCCTAAAACCAGAGGAGGATGTAAGGAATCCCGACTTGCTCTCCTCTCTTCCTCTCCTGGCCCTGCCCCAAGGGCAGCTCTGATCACGGAGCTGCATGCTGCAGTGGTAACGGCAGTGCGGTCACTTAAAACCTTGAGAGAAAACTTCTCCCTCCCTCTAAGGAACTAGGAAACAGGGACCCAGTAGTCTAAAGACTGTACAAGGAAAATCCCCCTCTTTTTTCCTCTCTTATTTCTATTGCTGTTTTATTACACAAGCAGCCCCAATGACACAGAACCGCGTGGTAGCTTCTCCACAGGAAACCATCTATCTGGTCAGAGGAACAGGGAGAGAGGGCATCTAGAAAATGGAGAATGTGAGGAAAATCCTGGGGGGAAAAAAAGAGATAGAGAGCTGGGTGGCGGGGGGAATCCCTTATTTCTGTTTATGGCCCAAAAAGAAGTCCCACGCTCACCCCAAGTTGAGCATATTCAGAACAGACCCAAAGCAGTGTACCAAAGACTTGGAAACAGTGCCGCAATCACCACCCACAGCAAGTGAGACAGAGTTTGAGGTCTGAACCTTAAGGAAGTGATGACCTCCTGCTGAAACAAACAACAAAAACAACAAAGTCAACATCCTCCAGAGGATTCTAAACCAGGTCTCATACCATAATATTCAAAATATCCCGAATGCAATCCAAAATTACTTGACATACAAAGAATGAGGAAAATCAGATAGACTGTAGAGGGAAAAGATAATCAGCAGGTGCCAACCCCAGCACAGCTCAGAAGTGTGAATTATCAAGCAGCTATTGTAACCATGCTCCATAAGAAAAGGAAAGGTGAGCACTATTGAACGGAATGATAAGAACTCTCCTTTCTCCTCAGCAAAAAAATACAGATTAGAAAAAAATTAAATAAAAATTTTATTTAATTATAAAATGTAATACATCAAATAAAAAATTCACTGGATGGGCTTAATAGCAAAATGGAGATGACAGAAGAGTCAATTAAACATAGATCAGCAGAATTATTAACATGACAAACAGCAAGAAGAAAAGGTTGAAAAAATGAACAGACCCTCAGGGACATCTGTCTCATAAGAGTCTCAAAAGGAGAGGAGAAAGAGATGAATGCAGAAAAAATATTTGTAGAGTAACAGCTGAATACTTACCAAATTTGATGAAAAGACAGAGACCTACAAACGAAGAACCCTAATGAACCCCAAGCATAAGAAACGTGAGCAAAACGACACCAAGACATGTGATACAATAATTAAATTGTTCAAACCAGCAATAAAGAGAAAATCTTAAAAGCAGAGGAAAAAGACATGCTGCAAACAGAGGAACAAAGGAAAAAGGTGATGGTAGATTCTGCATTGGGAACAATATGAGCAAGCAGATGGTGGAGCAACATCTTTAAAACACAGGGAAAAAGAAATTTAAACCTTGAATTCTATCCTTGCAGAGATTTTGGTTTTTTAAATGAAGCTAAAGTATTTTTTCAGACATACAAAAGCTGAAAGAATTCATCACCAGCAGACCCATAATACAAGAAACAGGAAAGGAAGTCCTTCAGGTAGAAGGAAAATGGTACCAGATGGAAATCTGCATCTACACAAAAAGTGAAAAGCATGGATGGTAAATAACTACATAGGTAAATATATAAGATATTTTTTCTTATTATTTATTTAAATCCCTCTGAAAGAAAAATCACTGTTTAAATACAAACAATAACAGATTCCAGCATTTATAACAAATGTATAAATAAAATGTATGACAACACTAGCATAAAGTCCAGAAGGGGAGAAATGGAAGCTTCCCATTTTAAGACCTCACACTATATGTGAAATGTATAACATTACAATACAGCCTTTCTGTGATCTGATTAGAATCACTGACATGGATCTTGATGAGTACAGGGTTACAAAGTCTCGATGCTCATCTTCAAAAATATAACAGACCATTCTTTGCTTTCCACCAACTTGAACTGCCATCTGGCCCACATTTACCCATCCTTTACATCAAGACAATGTCACTGGACCTGCCTTACAGACACAACTTTGTCTGATAAGGTAACAAGAAGACGAGAATCACTACCACTTTTTGGTCAACTGTGCCGCTAGCCAGTTGTCAAACATTTTAATTTTAAATTAATGTATGTTTAATCAATATTTCCAAGGTCACTCTTTTTTTGAAACTGAATATTCTTCTATCATCAATCTCATAGAATGATGTATAAAACAATATTATACTTAAGTCTCTAGTCAATTACACTGGTTTTCAAATCATACCTTGCTGCTGGTATATCTGGATCGGCATACATGGTTATGCCTCTTTTCATCGGCCAATACACTGAAGACTCAACACACTGTAAAAAAATTTTTTTCAGAAAGAATAATTATGCTAACATGATACACATTCTTGAGGAACCAAAATTCCATGGGAGTTAATTCTCATAGACAACCATCCCAGATAAGATTCAAGCAACACAGATATGAAGAGACCAAGAACTGGAGAGCTGGGTGATTATGCCCCTGCTATAACCACTAGATTGAAATGTCCAAATAGCAGGCAGCTGCCTTTTCATATAATCAGTATTTAAAATGTCCTGGGGGCTTCCCTGGTGGCGCAGCGGTTGAGAATCCGCCTGCCGATGCAGGAGACACGGGTTCGTGCCCTGGTCCGGGAAGATCCCACATGCCGCGGAGCAACTAAGCCCGTGAGCCATGGCCACTAGGCCTGCGCGTCCGGAGCCTGTGCTCCGCAATGGGAGAGGCCACAACAGTGAGAGGCCCGCATACCGCAAAAAAAAAATAAAAAAAAAATTTAAAAAAATAAATAAATAAATAAATAAAATGTCCTGGAATTACTTTCACCCGTCTTTTCAAAAGACCTGGAAGGACAGGTCAGACTTGACCTTAACTATCAGTGTCCCATAATTCCAGATTTTTACACCCTTGTTAAAACGAGAATGAATACCCAATTTTGTAGAGTGGTCAGTAAGCCAAGAACAAGGATTTGAGTTTAAAAGTATCTCCCACCTGGAAATTTTATTTACAAGCCATGATTACTAAATCTTTATAAATTTAAGTAATTTTTAAAAAGTCTCTTCCGGACTCACATATTCCTTTCGGGAAACCCTTATATCATTTTATTCAAGGGAAAGCAAATTCAGGTAAATTTCTTATATTGCCCTTTGTTTTAGGGTCAAAGGGCATGCCTTTTATTTTTGTTTTTAAATACATGTTTTTAGTAGATAATACATGCATCTGGTATGAAATACATAAAATACAAAATCATATACAGTGAAAATTAAGCCTTCAAGAAAATTAAACCACCCAGGTTTTCTATGCCTACTTAGAGCTATCTCCTTATTTTCAACATGGATTGCAGAAATACTCAATGCATTTCAAGAGTATATAGTATATGTAACATGTTTTTTAACATGAAGAATAAAGCATGCTTTTTCTTTTCACTTAGTAATATCTCTGGGAGATAAGAGTAAACATTGCAGCTCATTAATTATTTCCAGTTCTCCTTCTGGCTAATCAGCAGGAATGTACTTCTATGACCCTTTGCAGTTACATGATCACAGGACTTGCTTTAACCAATGATACATAATCAGAAGTGATCAGAAGTGACATGTGTCACTACTTGTGGGTAGAAGGGCTTTAGAGCAGGTTCATAATTCTCTTTTCCCCTCATCCCCCACCACTATGATTATGATGTTCTAGGTGATGAAGCCAGGTCGTTGAGGAAGGATTATATGGAGCAGAACCTCCCCCCTGCTTCAAGAACGCATATTGTATGACTGCAAAACAAAGATTTGTTGTGTTAAGCTACTGAAGTTTTTTTAAAAAAAAAAAAAAAAAAAAAAAAAAAGAACAAGGACTTGACAAGGGAGGAGCTGGAGTTACCCTGTTCTTTTGGAATAGAGCAAACATGTAAACTTACATTCTTTCATGAATGAAACTATCATAGCCATATTTTTGGTTCCTAGTAGATTTTAAAGGAGAATATTCTAAAATGAACATTATATGAACTTTGTATTTAATGAACATTTTAAAATACCACCTTATTTACATCTTTTAAGGAGATGCACTGTTGTTTCTTTTCTGATTTTTTTGGGGGTGAATCTCTCAGTGAATCCATATTACACTTTATAGCTGTATCTGCAAAATACAAATAGTAATAAAAATTATCTTAGAAAGTGTTATTAATAAATAGAAAATAGGACAAAAAGGATTATACTAGGGCTTCCCTGGTGGCGTAGTGGTTAAGAATCCACTTGCCAATGCAGAGGACACGGGTTCAAGCCCTGGTCCAGGAAGATCCCACATGTTGCAGAGCAACTAAGCCCACGCGCCACAACTACTGAGTCTGCGCTCCAGAGCCCACGAGCCACAACTCCTGAAGCCTGGGTGCATAGAGCCCGTACTCTGCAACAAGAGAAGCCACCGCGACGAGAAGCCCACTCACCGCAACCAAGAGTAGCCCCCGCTCACCACAACTAGAAAAAGCCGGCACAGAACAACAAAGACCCAACACAGCTCCCCCCAAAAAAAAACTTTAAAAAAAAAAGGATTATACTAAAAAAAAGTACTATTGTAAAACCTTAATATATTAAATTGTTATGGAATAGGATTTTGTGTTACACTTTACTTGAGGGGATTAAATTTAAAAATCTTGTTTCAACCTTATTATTAAAAAATGTTTTAAAAATTCCTTTAATGGCTAAAAATTAACCATAATTTATTTTCCCAACTTGGCAGAATCTATTTTGCAAAGGTCACAACATGACTCCCAACACATGCTGTTCTTACAATGTGACTTTCACACTTCTACCACGGAGCGATGGGCTCATACTCCTTTCCCGATTGCCTGGGTGGGCTTGTAAACATGGAAGGGGTGTTATGTGACTTCCAAAGCTAGATTACAAAAACATCATATACTTATGACTTGCTCTCTTTGATGCTCACTTCTGAAACCCAGCCATCATGTTGTGAGGAAGCCCAAGCGACCACATGGAAAGGCCACTATACGTATTTCAGATGACAGCCCCAGCTGAGACAAAGCAGACTTCAGATCAAAGAATATTATCTGAGATAAAAGGGTCATTTAATAATGACACAGATCAATGCATCATGAGGACATAAAAGTTCTAAACTTTCATGTACCTAAGTAACAGCCTCGAAATACATGAAACAGAAACTGATAGAATTGAAAGGAGACAAAAATAAAACAATTGCAAAGTTGGAGATATCAACACCCCTCCTTCAGTAGTTGACAGATGGGTTGACAAAAAAAATCAATAAAGACGGAGAAGACCTGAACAACACTATCAACCAACATGAGGAAACTGACCTTTACGTAACGCTCTCCCCAACAATAGTAGAACATACATTCTTCTCAAGTACACACACAGCCTTTTCCAAGTGAGACCATATTCTGGGTCATGATACACATTTAATAAATTTTAAAAGATTCAAGTCATACAGATATATAATACTCAATTGAGAATCTGCAACAACTTAAGGAGTCAATAAAGATAGATAATACAAGCAGGAAAAAGAAAAGTGATTAGAATCTCCATGAAGAAATAAATGCTGTAATCTTATATTTTATTATTGTTATTTGTTGTTATTGTTGTTATATGGTAAGAGTTGTTATTTTTCAGTTGGATTAGCTTTTTACTTATTGTTATGATGGAGTGGTGAATTCCAAACTCCCTTTGAAATCTTACATTTCAAAACTCAATTTAACTTCCAGTTTTGATTCCAGCATGTAAGGAGTTTGGAATTCACCACTCCATCATAACAATAAGTAAAAAGCTAATCCAACTGAAAAATAACAACTCTTATTAGATCTGACCTAAAAAATGAGGTTGCAGGGCAAACCTCTTCTCCTACAACTGGAGAGACAGACCCGGGAGACAAGACAATCACTACTGATATGAGCAGAAATCTCCACAGGAACCAGCACTGGAGCAGGAAAATCTGAACTGTAATTGACCATTTCCTGGAGGCTCAGGGTGGGAAAGTAAGTTAACAATTCCAGGAGGCCCCCAACACTTTTGTGAATCTTACCTACTGGAACCCTACCAGGTTCTCATAGGGAAGATCATATAAAAATCCCCTTGGGGCTGCTGGTAGGGGAGGGGAAAATTAACCAATTTGAAATAGGCCAACACATTCTGTTCTCAACAAGGCTGGGCCTCAGGAGAAACTAACCAGAGCCTAAACTACTGGGGCTTTACCAGAGACGAATCACCTTGGGGGAGGGGAAATACCCCACTCTACCTATCTGCCCCCTCCAGCCATCCTGTCCCCCCTAAAGCAGGAGAGGTGGACTGAGAAGCACATGTGAAGGTCACAGCCCAGGGGCACAGGCTCCCAAAGACGGAGATCTAATCGTAGCATTATAGACTGCTTACCCTCCCTCTACATCTTACAACCATGTCTTTAAAGGCCTACTTTTTACCCAGTATATCATGTCTGGTTTTAAACAAAAAAATAAGTTACAAGGCATACTGAAATGCAAAAAAGGTGACAGTTTGAAGAGATAGGGCAAATAAGAACAAGAGTCAGACACAGCAGGGATGCTGAAATTATTACACCAGAAATTTAGTACAACTATGATTAATATGCTAAGGGCTCTAATAGAAAAAGTAAACAATATGCAAGAACAGATGGGTAATATAAACAGAGACATGGAAATTCTAAGAAAGAATCAAGGAGAAATGCTAGAGATCAAAAACACTAACAGAAGGCTTCCCTGGTGGCGCAGTGGTTGAGAATCCGCCTGCCGATGCAGGGGTCACGGGTTCGTGCCCTGGTCCGGGAAGATCCCACATGCCGCGGAGCAACTAAGCCCGTGAGCCATGGCCGCTAGGCCTGCGCGTCCGGAGCCTGTGCTCCGCAACAGGAGAGGCCACAGCAGTGAGAGGCCCGCATACCACAAAAAAAAAAAAAAAAAAAAAAACAATAACAGAAATGAAGAATGCCTTTGATGGGCTTATTAGCAGACTGGACTCATCTGTGGAAAAAATCTTTGAGCTTGAGGATATGCACATTAGAGAAGGAATAAGTGAAGGCAAATTAAAATTTTTTCTTTTTGAAAATAGATGTAATAGATAACAGTTTGTTCAAAATAATAGTGACAATGTATTTAATTATGCATATACATATAAAAATGTATACATATACATAAATTACACACACACCTATGTACACTTACGAATGCATGAAATGAATAACAACAATGATACAATGGACAGGAGGGAGGAATTAGGAATACTTTGTTATTATAAGGTACTAGCACTACCCATAAAGAGGTATAGTGTTATTTGAAAGTGGACTTGGATTGGTTGTAAATGTATATTGCAAAATCTAAGGCAACCACTCAGAAAAGTGAAAAAAGAAGTACAACTGATATGCTAAAAAAGAAAACAAAATCACATAAAATGCTAAATTAAAGCTACAAATGACAAAAAGTGGAAGAAAAGAACAAAAAACAAAGGGAATGAACAGAAAATAGTAACAAGTTTGGCATATATTAATCCAATTAAATCAATAATCACCTTAAATGGTATTGGTCTAAATACACTAAATAAAAGACAGGTTGATATAAATCCTAGCCATGTTTTCTTAGGTCAGTCTCCCAAGGCAAAGGAAACGAAAGTAAAAATAAACAAATGGGACCTAATTAAACTTACAAGCTTCTGCACAGCACAGGAAACCATCAACAAAACAAAAGACAACCTACAGACTGGAGAAAATACTTGCAAACAACAGGATTGATAAGGGCTTAATTTCAAAAATATACAAACAGCTCATACAGTTCAACATCAAAAAACAAACAAACCAATTAAAAAATGGGCAGAAGACCTAAAGAGACTTTTCTCCAAAGAAGACATACGGATGGCCAACAGACACATGAAAAGATGCTCAACATCACTAATCATCAGACATATGCGTATCAAAAGCACAATGAGGGACTTCCCTAGAGGTGTAGTGGTTAAGAATCTGCCTGACAATGCAGGGGACACAGGTTTGATCCCTGGTCTGGGAAGACCCCACATGCCATGGAGCAACTAAGCCCATGTGCCACAACTACTGAAGCCTGTGCGCCTAGAGCCCATGCTCCGCAACAAGAGAAGCCCATGCACCACAGCAAAGAGTAGCCCCTGCTCACCACAACTAGACAAAGCCCACGCATAGCAACAAAGACCCCCCCCCCAAAAAAAAAACACCACACACAATGAGATATCACCTCACACCTGTCAGAATGGCCATCATTAAAAAGTCCAGAAGGGCTTCCCTGGTGGCGCAGTGGTTGAGAGTCCGCCTGCCGATGCAGGAGACGCGGGTTCGTGCCCTGGTCCGGGAAGATCCCACATGCCGCGGAGCGACTGGGCCCGTGAGCCATGGCCGCTGAGCCTGTGCGTCCGGAGCCTGTGCTCTGCAGCGGGAGAGGCCCGCATACCGCAAAAAAAAAAAAAAAAAAAAGTCCAGAAACAATCAATGCTGGAGAGGGTGTGGAGAAAAAGGAATTCTCCTACACTGTTGGTAGGAATGTAAATCGGTACAACCACTATGGAGGTTCCTTAAAAAACTAAAAACAGAGGTACCATATGATCCTGCAACCCTACCCATGGGTGTGTATCTGGAGAAAACCCTAATTCGAAAAGATACACGCACCCCAATGTTCACAGCAGCACTATTTACAACAGCCAAGACATGGAAGCAACCTAAATGTCCACTGACAGAAGAATGGATAAAGGAGATGGGGTACATATATACAATGGAATACTACTCAGCCATTAAAAAGAATGAAGTAATGCCATTTGTAGCAACATGGATGGACCTAGAGATTATCATACTAAGTGAAGTCATGCAGAGAAAGACAAATATCATATGATATCACTTATATGTGGAATCTAAAATACGATAAATGAACTTATTTACAAGACATAAACAGTCTGACAGACAAAGAAAACAAACTTATTGTTACCAAAGGGGAAAGGGGGAGGGAGGGATAAATTAGGAGTTTGGGAGCAGCAGATATAAACTACTATATATAAAATAGATAAACAGGGAACTCCCTGGCAGTCCAGTGGTTAGGACTCTGCTCTTCCACTGCAAGGAGTATGAGTTTGATCCCTGGTCAGGAAACTAAGGTCCTGAAAGCCTTGTGGCACCCTCCCCCCAAAAAAAATAGATAAACAATGAGGTCCTACTGTATAGCACAATACAGTAGGCAATATTTCATTTTTGAATCTGTCTCCTAAGGCAAAGGAAACAAAAGGTCTTTAATGTATATAACTAAAAATAGAACTACCATATGATCCAGCAATTCCACTCCTGGGTATATATCCAAAGAAAACAAAAACACTAAGCTGAAAAGAAACATGCATCCCAATGTTCACAGCAGCATTATTCACAATAGTCAAGATATGGAAGCAACCTAAGTGTTCATAAACAGATGAATAAGGAAAGTGTGGTGTATACGTGTGTGTGTGTACATACACACACACAGACACATATACACACAATGGAATATTACTCAGCCATAAAAAAGAATGAAAATTTGCCATCTGCAGCAACATGGATGGATTTATGCTTAGTGAAATAAGTTATACAGGGAAAGACAAATACTGTATTATATCACTTATATGTGGAATCTAATAAAATTAGTGAATATAACAAAAAAGAAACAGACTCACAGATACAGAGAACAAACTAGTGGTTATCAGTGGTGAGAGGGAAAGTGGGGAGGTACAAAAAAAAAGGTAGTGGATTAAGAGGTACAAAATACTACATAAAAAATAAATAAGCTACAAGGATACATTGTACAGCACAGGGAATACAGCCAGTATTTTATAATTACTATAAATGGAGTATAAACTTTAAAACTTATGAATCACTATGTTGTACACTAGAAACTTATATGTATTGTACATCAAATAACTATACCTCGATAAAAAAATTTACAGCTTAAAAAAAAAGCTGAAGTAGCTGTATTAATTTCAGACAGAGTAGACTTCAGAACAAGGAAAATTATGGATAGAAGCAGTATATAATAATAAAGGACCCAGGGACTTCCTTGGTGGTGCAGTGGTTAAGACTCTGTGCCCCCATTGCAGGGGGCTGGGGTTTAATCCCTGGTCAGGGAACTAGATCCCACATGCATGCAGCAACTAAGTTCACATGCCACAACTAAGCCTGTGTGCCACAACTAAGGAGCCCTTGAGCCACAACAAGGGAGCCCGCCTGCTGCAACTAAGAAGGCCGTGTGCCGCAACTAAGGAGCCCTTGAGCCGCCACTAAGGAGAACGCCTGCTGCAACTAAGACCCAGCGCAACCAAATAAATAAATAAATAAAATAATAAAGGAGCCAATTCTTCAAAAAGACATTACAGACCTTAATGTGTACGTGCTTAACAAGAGAGCATCAAAATATGTGAGGCAAAAACTGACAGAACTGCAAGGAGAAATAGATGAGAACACTGTTATAGTTGGAGACATCAACACCCCTCTATCAAAAATGAACAGATCCAGCAGGCAGAAAATCAGTTAAGAGTATAGCTGAATTCAATAGCACCACCAATCAACTGGTCTTAATTGATATCTACAGACTACTTCATCCTACAGCAGATTATACCTTCTTCTCAAGCTCAAAAGGAACTTACACCAAGACAGACCACATAAAACACACCTAAATAAACTTAAAAGAACAGAAATCGTACAATGTATGCTCTCAGACCACAATAGAATTAAACTAACTTAATAACAAAAGGATAGCTGGAAAATCCCCAAATACTTGGGAGATTAAACAACACACTTCTAAATAATATATGGATCAAGAAGAAATCAAGAGAAATTTTAAAACATTTTTACCTAAATGAAAATAAAAATACAACTTATCAAAATCTGTGGGATTCAGCAAAAGCAGTAAAGAGCAACTGATATCATTAAATGTTTATATTAGAATAGAAGAAAAAATTTTAATTAATAATATAAGTTTCCACCTTGGGAAACTAGAAAAGAACAGCAAATTAAATGTAAAGTAAACAGAAAAAAGGAATAAAAATAAGAGCAAAAATCAATGAAATTGGAAACAGGAAATCATCTGCCACAATTGAGGACATTCTACAAAATAACTGGTCCATAATCTTCAAAAGTGCCACAGTCAGGAAAACCCAGGAAAGACTGATGACTGCTGCAGACCGAGGGAGACCAGGAACTGCACCAAGTGGTCCTGAGCTGCATCTTTCTCCCACAAGGGAGTTAGTGGGACAACTTGGCAAAATTTCAATGGTAGCTGAGGGTTAGATGATCACAATGTATCAGCGTTAATTTCTGATTTAGATGGGTTGTACTGTGTGAATATTTTTGAGAGTACCCTTATTTCTAAGAAAAATACACTCAAGTATTGGGGAGAGCTGGGGTGTTCCAGTCAGCAACTTATTCTCAAATGGTTTAGGATAAAATCAAGCTGTTTGTAATGCTCTCCAACTTTTCTGGAAGTTCGTGATCATTTTGAAATAAAAGTTTTATTGAGAAAATGTAAGTAAACTCCAGGAAAACAGATTTTGATTCCTTTTCTGCTGAATCCTAGAACAGTGCCTGACACACAGCAGGCGCTTCCTGAGTTTCTGAGGACTGAAGATGTGTGGAACGGGGGTGTGAGAGCTAACCTGCCACAGGAGTCAGGACAAGGTCTAGAACGCATAAGCCTGGGAAGAGTAAAATAATCATAAATATTTTAAAACTTAAAGATAACTGCCAAGATAAATAGCTAAGAAAAAATACAAGGTTTACCTCTAGGGAGGGGCCTGGGTGAGAAGAAGCTGGACAAGAGAAAATTACTTTTCATTATAGCCTTTCTATACTATTTGACTGTGTAGCCAAGTATTAAAGAGTACTACACTTTGATTTTTGAAACAATAAGGCAACTTCAAGGAGAAGTACCAAAACTTAATAAAAATATAATTGAAATAGCTCCTCACAAAAATTAACAAGAAAAAGGAAATCTTTGCTTGAATAAGTAACATCTAGTAATTTTGTTTCTTACATGATAATCCAGTCACATCTCACATTAGCTTTCTTTTGTTTACCATCAACCTTTTCCTTTTCAAAGATATGCAGAGTTCATTCCAACACTGATTGTAATAAAGAAAAGTAGGAAACAATTATTGCCCAGCAATCTGGGGCTACTTGAAGTCATATGTCTATACAATGGAAAGCTGGAAATAACACATTCCCATTAGTAATGGGCTCCTTTCAGCAGAAATTCCCATCTGGGACCCCTACAGGAGGTACATCAGAATATGGGTAGGGGCCACATGTGCCAAAATCCACCACACAAACTGCACAAGGAGAGCCCATCTGACCAACTCAGCAGGAGGGAATAGGGCCTCCTGGTGCCACAGAGGAGCGAGTGGACTGACAGAGTCTCACCTCAGAGAGGTTATACTGGATGCATTTGACCTAGAAAGAAGGGAAAAACCACTACAAAGTGGTAGGTATAGTAGGATCCCATTTCTGTAAGACACACCCTCACATCTGGAAAACTCTGGGGAAAAAACTGTAAAATTTTAATAAGTAGGTACATCAAAAGTGACAGGCTTTTAAAATTATGTTATTTTTCTATGATGAACATTACCAAGGTAATTTAAAAAATTTAAGGTGCATGGAATATTTTAGTCGACTAAAGCTTTAGTTTACTCGAGGTTTACAATGGATATATCTGAAATATCAATAGGTATACGTACACCCAATGTAAGAGTGATCGCGGAGGAATCACCACAGAGGGCGAGCCAAACATCAGAGTGGCTGGCATGTTTCACCCTTGCCCAACAAATCCAATTCATTAAATAACTTGGAGATATGGAATTAAAGACTGGATATTTCTGATTTCATAAATGCCTCTTTCTTATTATTTTTTTAAATAAATTTATTTATTTATTGTTGGCTGCATTGGGTCGTTGCTGCATGTGGGCTTTCTCTAGTTGCTGTGAGTGGGGGCTACTCTTCGTTGCGGTGCACGGGCTTCTCACTGAGGTGTTGTGGAGGAAGGGCTCTACGTGAAGGGGCTTCAGTAGTTGTGGCTCACGGGCTCTAGAGCGCAGGCTCAGTAGTTGTGGCTCGTGGGCTCCAGAGCGCAGGCTCAGTAGTTGTGGCGCACGGGCTTAGTTGCTCCGCGGTATGTGGGATCTTCCCGGACCAGGGCTCAAACCTGTGTCCCCTGCATTGTCAGGCAGATTCTTAACCACTGCGCCACCAGGGAAGCCCCTGCCTCTTTCTTATTTCTATGCATCCTATTGCTTAAAGTAAAAATCAATCATAAATCTATATGTGTATTCTGAAGACAAATAATAAAATCACTGGCCTATGGCTGGGCTGGAATAAATCAGTCCTACCCAAGAACAAGGGCCTGTTATGTTCTTTATGCTATGGTAAAATCCTATGGACTGCAAGGCAAATTATCTTTGTCAGCATCTACATCATAAATTGGTTCCATTACATTAAGGGAAAAAGAGACAGAATTACCACCACCCTTCTAAACAACCCCTACAATCTTTAGATAGTTAAGAGTATTCTTATACGTTGCCTATGAAATGGAGCAAAACAGCTTTCACCAATGATCCTAGCGGTTGGCCCGAGATCACCGACACCCTTGGGCTACGGATGCTGGAGAGACTTTGCCAGAACAGTTAAACCACTTGACTCTCTCAGAAAGAATACATTTCAGGGTTAAAGCATGAAATAAAACCCAAAATACAAAAGTGGATGTAGAGAGAAATATTTAAAGTTGTTTCCATTGTCCGTGACTGACTCTTCTCATATTTTCATGCTAATAAATGGCTCTTTTTAAAAGTATCTAAAACAGTAAACAAAACTTTGTGTTTTTTGTTTGTTTGTTTGTTTGTTTTTGTGTGCTAGGCGGGCCTCTCACTGTTGTGGCCTCTCCCGTTGCGGAGCACAGGCTCCGGACGCGCAGGCTCAGCGGCCATGGCTCACGGGCCCAGCCGCTCCGCGGCATGTGGGATCTTCCCGGACCGGGGCACGAACCCGTGTCCCCCGCATCGGCAGGCGGATTCTCAACCACTGCGCCACCAGGGAAGCCCCAAAACCTTGTTTTGATAATATCTTTAAATTACGAACATAGGGACTTCTGAAAATATAACTCCATGTTAATAAGAAATTGACGATAGTTTTTTATCCTGTTCTCATAAAAATAAACTGCAGCAGCTCTTTTAGAACCTCAAAACTTGTAACAAACTCACCAGGATTAAAATTCAAATATTAAATTCAGAGTCGAAGTCTCTGCCTCCATACGGGGAAAAGTCAGTACAACAATTTATATCAATACACTAAGATTCCTATAAATAAGACAGTTTAAGAGAAACATATTGGTGAAATCCACTCACTTTCCATCCTTTGAGAATCTTTTCCTTGCAAAAACATTGGCCAAAGAGTAAGTGCTGGATTGAGTTTACTGGAAAAGGATGCTGACTTTATATTCATTCTTGGTTTCTCTAAAGAATCAAGGTTTTTATTCTCCGTGGGTGATACATAACAAGCGAAGTTCTTTGCAACCAGATCATCGTTAACACAGACCTGTATAATTTTAAACATTTCATGAATGAGACAAATATACTCACGTGACTGTTCAGAAAATATGCCAGACTTAACCGAAAATTTCAATCTTCAGAAAGATTATTTTATAGAACATAATTTGATAGAAATTGATCTCTTGACTTCTGCTCTAGTAACAGTAAACTAGATACTTCTGACCAACCTTCCTGATAAGAAAAACAGTAAGAAACCGTACAAAATCTAAAAAACGTCTACTTGAAAGTGCTTGAGAACTAACATGACTTTGCCAGGCAAAGATCTGGGAAGAGGGTGAAGACAAAACACAAATCATAAAAGAAAAAAGTGATAAATTAGATTCTATCAAAATTTTAAATTTCTGCTTTTCAAAAGATACTGTAAAGGGCAAACCACAGAAAAGGAGAAAATATTTTAAAATAATATATCTGGATGGACATGTATCCAGAATACATAAAGAACTCTCAAAACTGAATATAAAGAAAACAAAACCAATTTTAAAATGGACAAAAGATACTAATGAAAATAGTATGGTATTGGCATAAAAACAGACACATACATCAATGGAACAGAATAGACAGCCCAGAAATAAACCCACACATATATGGTCAATTAAATTACAAAAAAGGAGTCAATAATATATAATGGGCAAATGACAGTCTCTTCAATAAACAGTGTTGGGAAAAACTGGACAGCCACATGCAGAAGAATGAAACTGGACCACTTTCTTATACCATATACAAAAGCAAACTCAAAATGGATTAAAGACTTGAATATAAGATCTGAAACCATAAAACTCCTAGAAGAAAACATAGGTGATAAGCTCCTTCACACTGGTCTTGGAGATGATTATTTGGATTTGACACCAAAAGCAAAGGCAACAAAAGCAAAAATAAACCAGTGGGACTGCATCAAACTAAAATGCTTCTGCACAGCAAAGGAAAGCACCAACAAAATGAAAAGACTCTTAATGAGAGAAAATATCTATAAATCATTGTCTGATAAGGGGTTAATATCCAAAATACATAAAGAACTCATACATACAACAATAGCAACAAACAAACAAACAAACAAAGCCCCAAATAATCCAACTCAAAAATGGACAGAGGATCTGAGGATCTGAATAGACTTTTTTCCAAAGAAGACATACAGATGGCCAACAGGTACAAGGAAAGATGCTCAATATCCCTAATAATCAGGGAAATGCAAATCAAAACCACAACGAGGGGCTTTCCTGGTGGTGAAGTGGTTAGGAATCCCCCTGCCAATGCAGGGGACACGGGTTCGAGCCCAGGCCCGAGAAGATCCCACATGCTGTGGAGCAACTAAGCCCGTGCGCCACAACTAGAACCTGCACTCTAGAGCCTGTGCGCCACAGCTACCGAAGCCTGCGCGCCTAGAGCCTGTGCTCCGCAACAAGAGAAGCCACCGCAGTGAGAAGACCACACACCGCAATGAAGAGTAGCCCCTGATCGCCGCAATTAGAGAAAGCCCCAAGGCAACCAAAAATAAATTAATTAATTAAATAAATTTTTAAAAAAACAACATAGTGAGGTAACACTTCACATCTGTCAGAAGGGCTGTTGTTAAAAAGAAACACCAAGTGTTGGCAAGTATGTGGAGAAAAAGGAACCCTTATGCACTGTTGGTGGGAATGTAAATTGGTATACTCACTATGGAAAACAGCATGGAGATGCCTCTAGAAATTAAAAATAGAACTACCATACAATCTAGCAATTCCACTCCTGGCTGTTTATCTGAAGAAAATGAAAGCATTAACTTGAAAAGACACATGCATCCCCATGATCACTGCAACATTATTTACAGTAGCCCAATTAATGGAAATAATCTAAGCTTTCAAGGGTGGATGAATGGATTAAAAAAATGTGGTGCAAACGTAAAGTAGATCGCTAGTGGGAAGCAGCCGCATAGCACAGGGAGATCAGCTCGATGCTTTGTGACCACCGAGAGGGGTGGGATAGGGAGGGTGGGAGGGAGACGCAAGAGGGAGGAGATATGGGGATGTATGTATATGTATAGCTGATTCACTTTGTTATACAGCAGAAACTAACACACCATTGTAAAGCAATTACACTCCAATAAAGATGCTAAAAGAAATGTGGTGTATATACATATACCCAATGGAATATGATTTGGCCACAAAAAAGAACAAAATCTTTCCATTTGTGACAACACCTTAAGGACATTATGCTAAGTGAAATAAGTCTGAGAAAGACAAATGCTATATAATTTCCACTGGTATGTAGAATCTAAAACAAAAAGAAAACAAAATAAACAAAAAAAACACTCAAGCTCATAGATACGGAGAACAGATTGCTTGTTGCTGGAGCTGGGGCTGGGGGGAATATGGGGGGGAAGGTGATGAACTGGGTGAAGGGGGTCAAAAGGTGAAAACTTCCAATTACAAAATAAATAACTCACGGGCATATAATGTACAGCATGGTGGCTACAGCTAAAAATACTGTATTGCATATTGGAAAGTTACTAAGAGTAAATTTTAAAAGTTCTCATCACCAGAAAAAAATTCTGTAACGTGTGGTGATGGATGTTAACTAAACATTTTGCAATATGTATACACAAGTATTAAGTCATTGTATTGTACACTTGAAACTAATATAATGTTGTATGTCAATTATACATCAATTAAAAAAAGGAAAAAAATGGGTAAAAGATCTGAATCTTCATCGAAGATATACGGATTGCAAACGGCATATGAAAAGATACTCAACATCGTAAGTCACTGGGGAAATGCAAATTTAAACTACAATGAGAGGGCTTCCCTGGTGGCGCAGTGGTTGAGAGTCCGCCTGCCGATGCAGGGGACGCGGGTTTGTGCCCTGGTCCAGGAGGATCCCACGTGCTGCGGAGCGGCTGGGCCCGTGAGCCATGGCCGCTGAGCCTATGCATCCGGAGCCTGTGCTCCACAACGGGAGAGGCCACAACAGTGAGAGGCCCGTGTACTGCAAAAAAAAAAACCCCAAAAAACAAAAAACAAAAAAAAATTACAGTGAGAGAGCATTATACACCAATGAGAATGACCATAAAAGTAATGAAGAGGATGTGAAGGAAGTGTAACTCTCATTGCTGATGGGACTGTACAATGGTCAACCACTTTGGAAAACAATTTGGTAGGCTCTTAATACCTATACTATAACACTACCCAAAAGTGGGACTCCTAGGTATCTATCCAAGAAAAATTGAAAGCACAGGTCCATAGGAAGACTTGTACATGAATCTTTACAGAAGTTTCATTTGTAGTTGCCCCAAAGGGGTCACAACTTAAATGTCCATCAACAAGTGAATGGATAAACACACTGTAGTATATCCAGACAATGGAAGGATATTGATAATAAAAGGATCAACGTGGATGTATCTCAAAATAATTTTGTGTGAAAGAAAGCAAGCAAAAAAAAAAAAAAAAAAGAGAGCACGCTGGGACACATCCTTGTGCTTCCTTCGGGAGCTAGAAAAGGACTGTTGCCCCCATTTTTTCTTTTCTGGCCGTTACGACATCACGCATCCACTGTTAAGTTCTCTCTGCTGAGCAATGCCTCTGCTCTTTTAACACCCTGAGGTAAAAGCAAGTTGTCATCTGAACACAGCCATACACACAGACAAAGAAAAGCAAGAAGAAAGAAGGAGGTCAGTGGAGAACTTGTTTAAAAGATGTTTCACAAGACGGGTCCTAGAGCCAACATTCTGGCATTTTTACCAAGTTGTAAAATAAGCAATGAAAAGTCACAGGCAAAATCAACAAGAATGTGGGGGAACCCCAAACACAATACAAACAGGAACAAATGAACCTTATTACAAATCAATAACACAATGACACTGAAGAAGGTAGGGAAGAAAAGAACGAACCTAAGTAATTCTGCATGCAGGGCTGCATGCTCAAAGGCTAAAGACAAATTTATTTTTCACAGAAATGTGGGTTAGCAAGTCTGAAATTGCTCTATGTGAATACTAGGATTAAACAAGTAACTATATGGTAGCTAACGCAGGTTTCTTACTGTCAGAGACAGGTGCTAAGAATGAGGAGAGGGGAGGGCTAGAATTAACCCTGCAGCGCTGGATTGAAATTAGAGGTACCAGAGTTCTTAATATATATACAGATGGATAGATCTAGGAATAGATGTAAATGTTTGTGTAAGTGTGTTAACGTACATACATGTCTTTCCTATCTGTCTGCTGAGACGGCCTGCAGTCAATGACACCCCAGTAGTAATAATGAGCACACCTAGTGCCCTGATCTTAATATCTGAAGACCACTCTTCAATAAAAGGAACCACTTCTTGGAGAAGTGGCTGATTCCAGGGCTGGGACTGGAAAAGGACAAAATTAGCCTGGAGCATCCTGCGGTACCAGAACGTAGGAGTTTTCAACTATGACGGGGCACACAGAAAGGACACATCAGCCACTTTGAAGAAGCTCCTAACAACTGAATCTGCAACAACTTGAGCAGGAAAATAATGATAATGGTGGATTATATCCTCAGAGTAAAATAAATATCCAAAGAGGCTATACTAAGGTAAATTATTGAATCAATTAATAAATGGGAAGAAGGGTCAGTTCTTGCTCATAGATTCCAATAAAAAATGCAGAAGGCACGATGGAAATGGGCAAACACCACAGAAGTAAGTTTTGCAGACAAGAGTCACTGATGGCTATCTGCATGGTCTCACAGTATCTCCCCATAAGATACTTAATCATTTCAAAAAGGAATAAACAGTAACTCTGTTGAGGAAAAACCTAGCAGACACCACCCTAACCACGTGATCACGACTAAGATGACAAATAATAAAACATCAACATCATAACCCCTGCTCTGATGTACTGAGAAGGGCATCACTTCTGTAGCATTCTTGCTAAAAGCATGCAAGACTTCAAGCTAATCACGAGAAAACATCAAATAAAGCCAAATTGAGTAACATTCTACAAAATAACTGGCCAGGACTCTTCAGAAGTGTCAAGGTCTTAAAAGAGGAGAGACAACTGTCACAGACTGGAGGAGACTAAGGAGATCTGACAGTCAGGTGCAATGTGGGATCTGAGATCAGATCTGAAACCAGAGAGAGGAAATTAGTGGAAAAACCAGCAAAGTTCAAATAAGGTCTGTAAATTTTTTTAAATTACATTTTATCAGTGTAAATTTTCTGGTTTTAATCATTGTACTACTTGTTTGTATGGTTAACATTAGGAGAACCCAGGTCAAGCACATACAAAAATCTCTGCACTATTGTGGCATCTCGTCTGTAAGTGTAAAATTGTTCCAAAACAAAGTTTTAAAATAAATCCAGGTTTTAGATGCCCTCTGTGGACCCTGAGCAGCCCTAGACCCGCAGCTCTGTCCACCTCCACATAAGGTGCAGAGCTGCTGCGCCCTCACGCCACCCTTCATAAAGGGCTGCCAGCCAAAGGTGAACAGCTAATAACTGGGTGGAGGAAAGAGGGGGCTCACAGGTGAGGCCCACTTCTTTTCTACTTATGGTATCTGGATTCTTTACAGTGAACATATGTCTATACAATGAGAAAATTATGGAAGGGAAAAAGCAGGGAACCAAAACCACACCAAATGTGTGTATTCAAGAAAATTACATCCTCTTATAAGAAAACAACATTTCACACTCATCGCTATAGGAATAATTTCTTGTCCATTACTAAATAAAATGCTGTCTAAATAAAATATTAAAGTAATTTTTAAAAGTAATTAAAAGAAGAAAAACAGTCCTGGCTAACTTCTGATCTAAGCCAGACCTCGAAAGATTAAGAAAATTTATATGCTGTGTGAACGACATTGTTTTTCTAGGTGTGTACTGTTTTATTAAAATAAGCATTTCTAATAATATTTTAGGAATACAATTCTTTCACTTACCTTTTCATTTTTTGTAGTTACATAAAGGTAAACCTCAAAAGTATCTTCTTCCACAGCACACAATTTGGCTTCCACCTGGGTAGCTGCTAAATAGCATAAATCAAAACATAAAATAGCTGATATTAAAAGTATGCTTGAGGGACCTTCCCTGGTGGCCCAGCAGTTAGGACTCCATGCTTCCACTGCAGGGGGTGCGGGTTCGATTCCTGGTCAGGGAACTAAGATCCCGCATGCCACGCCGCGAGGCCAAAAAAAAAAAAAAAAAAGTATGCTTTAAACAACTATGACTGTTTCTCACCTATTAATCTCTGCTAACCACTCACAATTACCCAGTGCCACAATATTCAACAGCTTCCTCCCGCAGAAGGGCTCTGGCACTGGGCAAGGTAAGGTGCAGGCTCTCCCGGCACGAAGTCAGCCATGTGTCCTCTGTCCCCCTCAGCCCGCCAACCTCCTCCTGCCACCCTGTGACAGCACCTCGAGCACAGTTCTGGGCCCTCTCTTCTTTTCCAGTGACTCCCAAACCCACGTGACCAGTCACAGTCTTTCACCTGAGTCCATTCCCCACCCCTTCCAAATGCCCCAAAGAGCAGCTCCATGTATGGGTACCAACAGGCACTGCTCCGTCCTTTACAAACGTATCTCATTTCACTCTTACCACAACACTCTGGGGTAAGCACTGTTATCATTTTACAGGTGAGGAGGCTATGCAGACGTAGCAGGACGGTATTCAACCCAAGCACCCTGCCTCCTCCAAACCTGTGTCTCCCGGGCCCCCTGTGGGCTCACAAGGGCCCAAGCTACAAAACCAGAGGCGCCCCTCCCATTTCTCCCAGGTGCAACGCCTCTGGTTGCTCCTCTACCCGGACCGTGGGGCAGTGGAGGAGAGGGGCCAGCACCCCAGGCAATGCAAACTCACTACTCCTCAGAACAGCCCTGGAGCTCGGCACAGTTATTTGGCTCAGGCTGCCAGCGGTTAGGACAGATGTCACAAATGAGAGTCTATTTTACAGCCAAGGATATTAAACAAAAAGAGCACACTAAATAGGCGCTGAGACATTCTACACATCTTCATTAGCAATGACGGTGATCACACAGTTAAGTATCCATTTACTACCCCTTGCTCGCTAAAAAAATGTTAGGCTTTTCATCAACTGTTGGTTCAATGAAATGCACGTAAATTTATTTTGCAGTGGTGCAGCTTCTATGCAAACTAAGAGACAGGCATTATTATTGTGTAAGGGTCCTCAACCACATAGCTCCTTCCTGATTTCACCTGTCAGTTACCGATGCCCACATCCACCCCCAAAATTCCAGAGGTGCAGAGTCATTGTGACACTTGGGGTGGGAGAAGCTCCAGGTCACTTATGAACCCCACAAAGGGGGTCAAAGAGCTAAGCACGCACATCTCAAACCCCCTCATCAACAGAAGGCGTCAGTTCAGAGCAGGCTGCAGTGCTCCTGCACTTGCCTCACCTTTTACGATGTTCTGAAAGTACTGAACAGCTGCACTGTCCCACTTCTTGGCAGGTCTGGAACAGAGAACAGAGGCAACTTCATTAAATAAAAAGCTGAGGCCAGTACGCTAACAACCACTTGGTTAAATTATACACTGGATGTGTCTGATATTACACGTTGAAGAACATATGATGCAGGTAACAGGGGGTCTGGCTCTGGCCTGAGGGTGATGATCCCAGCGGCACCCTGCAGCAGACTTCTCTTGCATGCCCACCTGTGCCAGTGCAGAGACTCGCTGAGAATGGGTCCCTTTCTGGGGCTTCCTGAGCTACTGTGCCCACCTCCACGGCATCATCTGTCCCAACACCATCGTCCCATTACCTGCGACACCTGCCTCCCAGCCAGAACACTAGCTTCCCAGGACAGGGACCCTGAGTGAGGACTGCTCAGCACAGGCTGGCACAGAGCGAGGGCTCCACACGTGTCGGTTAAACCAACGTTCTGAAAGCGGCTGTGGGAAACACAGCCACTACTGTCTCGTGGTGCCCCTTTCACTGTGTCCCATTTCTCCCTATCATCTTGTCCTTTCCTATCTGTGATACCGTGATTGATGATAAGTAATATATATTTTGTCATTGTCCCTGTTTCTGGCACAGAGCTCAGTGATGAGAGTGACAAGATGACGAGTGGAAAGCACCAAGGTAACTTAAGAATGGGGGCTGGTTGCCAGGGGAACCAACCTTGTGATTAGAGGGTTGGAAGTTTCAGTCCCACCACCCTGACCTCCAGGGAGGAGAAAGGGGCTGGAGGTTGAATCAATTGCCAACCGGCCAAAGATTTACTCAATCATGGCTAGGTAATGCAGCCTCCATGAACACCACAAATGGCCTAGGTTGGGAGCTTCTGGGCTGGTGAACACGTGGAGGTGTGGGGGACAGGTGTGCCTGGAGAGGGAAGGAAGCGCCTCTCCCTACACCTTGCCCTGTGCATCTCTTCCAGCTGGCTGCTCCTGAGTTCTATCTTTTATAATAAACTGGTAATCTAGTAAGTAAAATGTTTCTCTGAGTTCTGTGAGCAAATTAATCAAACCCAAGAAGGGAACCTCTCATTTATAGCCATCCCAGTCAGAAGCACAGGTGACAACCCAGACTTAAAATTGGCATCTGAAGTCGGGGCGGAGGGGAGCTGGGGAAGGTCTTGTAGGGTGGAGCCCTTAGCCTGTGGGATCTGATGCTATGTCAGGTTAGGCTACACTCATTGCTTGGTGGTGTGTTAAAACACACACTCCCAAACTGGAGTCAGAGTCATACTATGCTTTGGGAAGAAAATCGCAGGAGAAGCTATAGGCAGTGGAAGATCATGAAAAACCAGTATTTGGAAGCAAAATGGAACAAAAATAAAGTAAGGTTAGAGTGATATGTTTTATGTTTCTCCACTGGTTTTATCTATCAGAGGTGCCATCACCATCCTCCAAGGGTTGTTTCAAAGATCAAATGAGGTAATGTACATAAAGCACTTAGCCCTGTTATTTTTATTTTTACTAAGATCCTAAGCACATTACTTCAAGAGAATCACAAAGGGTTTCCAAAGGGAGGTATAAACGAACAAACAAATGAATACAGTGGTTTTAAAACCTTGCTATACAAAAAATTACCTAATAAGCTTTTTGTTTTTTAACAAAATGTAGTAGATTCCTAATAAGGAAAAGGCCCAAGAGAAAAATCAATCTAGTCTATGAACAAGTAAATCAACAGTGTATCACAGGTTAATCAATTAGTCTGTGTGTCTGTGTATGTGTGTCTCTCTCTCAACACAGGCAGGCGCGCACACACACACACGCACACACACACGCACACACACACAAACTACGTGAAGAGATACCGAACTTTACAAGTCAGAAAAATACAACTTAAAACAAAATACTAGGGGCTTCCCTGGTGGCGCAGTGGTTGAGATTCCGCCTGCCGATGCAGGGGACACGGGTTCGTGCCCCGGTCCGGGAAGATCCCACATGCCGCGGAGCGCCTGGGCCCGTGAGCCATGGCCGCTGAGCCTGCGCGTCCGGAGCCTGTGCTCTGCAATGGGAGAGGCCACAGCAGTGAGAGGCCCGCGTACCACAAAAAAAACCAAACCAAAACAAAAAAAAAAACCCCAAAATACTATTGTTGTCCAGCAAACAAGCAAAAGTTAAAAAGCCTGATGATATTCTGCGTGGTGTGGGGAAAGCAGCACTTTCCATACCCCAATGATGGGAGTAGAGACTGCTAGTCCTTTTGAAGGGAAATTTAACAAAAACTGCAATACACATGTTAAGACAGACATTCTAGATGAGGTGCAAACACAAAACCAGCAACATCAAAGCAGGTGATGAGAACCCAGTAAGCTCACTTAACTGAAGCCCTTCTTCGCCTCCACCGCGGGTCTCCGAGGGCTGGGCGCGCCCAAGGCTGGGAAGGGCCCTGGGGAGCACCGTGGTGCTGCTGGGAAGCGGGTAATGCGGGGGGGGGCGTGAGAAAGACGGGGGCCTGCCTCTGAGGGAGAGCTGTGCACGGAGAGCGGGCTGCTCTGCAAGGGGGACAGGAAGCGGGCAGGCACTGCTGGGCAGCCTGGCGGAGCGGCGGCCTCAGCAGAGACCAGCTGGCTTATTAGTGGGGATTCCGAGGCAGCCACAAGAGTGATGCATTCATCATCCCAAGGGAGCTACAGGGGGTGAGGGCTGGGGCAGTGGAGATGGGAGGGTCTCCACAGATCCCACAGAAGCATCCATAAGAGAGGCAGCTTCCAAGTTCAGAGAAAACTTAGAATGCAACATCACCGGGACATGCAAGCTGAATCAAAATTGTGCCGCTTCCCGTAGCTTCTTCTCCCACAAAGCCACAGTGTTGGAGGGGGAGGACAGGGCTACCCCCCAGGACCTCAGGTAGTGCTCATTCAAGACAGCAAAGATCACAGTCATAACCCCGACACAGCACTGCCCAGTGCAGGGACCCATCCTGTGCAAACACTGGCAATTTGGTCAAATTACTTGACAGGGGTGTGTGTGTGTGTGTGTGTGTGTGTGTGTGTGTGTGTGTGTGTGTGTGTGTGTGTGTGTGTGATATGTGAATACATGTGCATGCACGCATGTATACATTTCTACACCTATATATCTCATTTTGATTTACCTATATTCTTATGAGAATGTACAGTACAAAATGGTTTGGTAACAATCTAGCTGGCTATCAAGAGAGGAGTGGTTAAAAACAGCAAGTATGGCAATTGTATTCATGCAGGAAAACGACTGAAAGTTGAAGGGAATACGTGTACTGGCAAAGAGCTTCAAAATACTGGGTTGGCCAAAAGGTTTGTTCTTTTTTTCCATAAGACGGCTCTAGTAGCACTTAATTGTGTTTAACTTCATTCAAAACAATTTTGTTAGACTGTATTGTGACAGCTGTCATATCAGCGTGCGTTAGAAAAAAAAAGTCAAAATTTTTTGGTGAATTTTTTTTTTTTTTTTTTTTTTTTTTTTTTGCAGTACACGGGCCTCTCACTGTTGTGGCCTCTCCTGTTGCGGAGCACAGGCTCCGGACGCGCAGGCTCAGCGGCCATGGCTCACGGGCCCAGCCGCTCCGCGGCATGTGGGATCTTCCCGGACCAGGGCACGAACCCGCGTCCCCTGCGTCGGCAGGCGGACTCTCAACCACTGCGCCACCAGGGAGGCCCTTGGTGAATTTTTGTGTAGCCATTTTAATATTGAAGATGGAAGAAAAAAGCAACATTTTCGGCATATTATGCTTTACTATTTCAAGAAAGGTAAAAATGCAACTGAAACACAAAAAAAGATTTGTGCAGTGCATGGAGAAGGTGCTGTGACTGATCGAATGTGTCAAAAGTGGTTTGCGAAGTTTCCTGCTGGAGATTTCTCACTGGACAATGCTCCATGGTCGGGCAGACCAGGTGAAGTAGATAGCAATCAAATCGAGACAGTGATTGAGAACAATCAACGTTATACCACGTGGGAGATAGCCGACACACTCAAAATATCCAAATCAAGCGCTGAAAATCATCTGCACCAGCTTGGTTATGTTCATCGCTTTGATGTTTGGGTTCCACATAAGTTAAGCGAAAATAACACCTTCTTGACTGTATTTCTGCATACGATTCTCTACTTTTTAAAAAAATTTTATTTATCTTTATTTTTGGCTGTACTGGGTCTTTGTTGCTGTGCGCGGGCTTTCTCTAATTCTGGTGAGCAGGGGCTACTCTTCGTTGCGGTGTGCGGGCTTCTCATTGCAGTGGCTTCTCTTGTTGCGGACCACGGGGCTCTAGGTGTGCCGGCTTCAGTAGTTGTGGCATGTGGGCTCAAGTAGCTGTGGCTCGCAGGCTCAGTAGCTGTGGCACATGGGCTTAGTTCCTCAGCAGCATATGGGATCTTCCTGGACCAGGGATCGAACCTGTGTCTGCTACACCGGCAGGCGGATTCTTAACAACTGTGCCAGCAGGCAAGTCCCAAATGCATAATCTTCCATCAGGATAACACAAAGACTGCATGTTTCTTTCATGACCAGGCAAAAACTGTTACAGCTTGGCTGGGAAGTTCTGATTCATCCACCATATTCACCAGACACTGCACCTTCGGATTTCCATTTATTTAGGTCTTTACAAAATTCTCTTAATGGAAAAAATTTCAATTCCCTGGATGACTGTGAAAGGCACCTGGAACAGTTCTTTGCTCAAAAAGATAAAAAGTTTTGGGAAGATGGAATTAGGAAGTTGCCTGAAGAATGGCAGAAGGTAGTGGAACAAAAGGGTGAATATGTTGTTCAATAAAGCTCTTCGTGAAAATGAAAATGTGTCTTTTATTTTTACTTAAAAACCAAAGGCACATTTTGGCCAACTCAATACATTCTTAAGTTAAATTTGCCAATAAGACAGTGTGTTCTAATTTTCATTAAAAGCTCCATGCATGTGAATATGTATAAAAGCACTGAAAAAGGTCTGCAAGTTCAGAGCCTGAACAGGTCACAGAGGCCTCCCAGGAGGGAGGGAGGGAGGGAGGATATGGGGCTGGAGAAGGATGTCATGGACTTTTTTTTAATGCTTCATGATCCGACGTATAAATGTTTCTCTTTACACTTAATTTATCCCTTTTGTAAGTTAAGAAGCCAAATAGCACAGAGCTCAGACTATACTCTAACCCCCTCACACCACAGCCTCTGGAGATGGGGCTACATGGCCAGGTTTGACACAGTGACTCAGAAGACACCTCCTGAAGGACAAAGAGACCTTTGAAATCGCTTAGCACTTCTCAAGAGGATCTGATTTCACATAAACATCATACACTCAATTTAAGACTTTTACTAATGATTCAGCATATGTTAGAAGCTGTACTTACACAATCTCAGTGCTGTCTTCACAGAAGTCAATGTGCAATGTGACAGGTTTTGTGCAGTACAGTTTGAATTTTTTTGCTCTGTAGGGAAGCTGCATAAAAGTTTCTACTGCAACTCGGATGCTTAACAGTGAAACAGAAAGAGTTCCATGATTAAAAAAAACTATATATAACATATTTCTTTAAAGTACACCTACATAATTAAATACTTAACATGAAGCAAAACACACAAAACCTGATTATCTCTGTTTCTATTATAGCCACCAACAGCAGCAAGTGCTTGGAGACATCTGCCGAGCAAGGTGAAAACTGGTTCTTGGGGGCTGAGAAAAATCTTACTTTTTTATGTATAAAGCACAGATATACATATAGTACATAAAAGATACTCAGTAATCTTGGGCGTTAAAATTTCATGGCATGGGGGCAGGGAGGCATTAGAAAAACAGTCTCCTTAGATTGAGAAACACTGGGTAATAACGAACAAACCTGGAAGCAAATTCTATTTAAGATTTTAAAATAGCAATTTCAATGCACAACCAGAAATACCTTGAAGCTTCTTTAAATAAGCAGATGTTTTAAGAATTAGTATTTGTCAGCTTTGCACAAAAGAGCTGATGGACTGGACTGAGGTTTCATAAGCTGTTCAGCATTTTTATTTCCATTCTCCTTCAGGCAAATGACAGAGCACTTGAACATATGGTTTCGACATCAACAGGTTCTCAGGGGCCGCGTGTGGGGAGCCTGGCCACCTCGTTCTCGGACAGTTTAGAAAAGGTGGCTGCACTAACCGCCCCTGCAGGCCTCCCTGCTCTAATCATATGATTCTCTTGCCCAAAACAAACTAAACTTAAAACTCCAAATACTAAGAGGAAATCTCTCCAAACCGTTAAACACGATGTTATTTTTAATAACCACTATGGTTATAAGGGTGCAGAACCACAAGCTGGAAAGGCACCTCCTGTTCCACGAAGACCTGCCAGTCCCACTGTGGGAGCGGCCCCCGGACACAGACTCCCCATCAGGGCACCCGCCCCCCCTGCAGCTGGGACCGCTCTTTCCCTTTCGGAAGAAGGGTCCTCATGTTTATTATTTATTATTTATTAAACTGATATCCTCTGACTCTGGGATAGGAACCCATGAAAAAATTACCACAAACACCAAGACCGACTTGCTGACAAGTGTTTTCTAGGGAACTGTGGTGTGTGGTCCTGGAGTCACTGAGGGTCACTCTCAACGGCCTCCTGTCTTCTGTGACAGTCACACCGTCACTCTGTTAAGCAGGACAAGGGACACACGCTCTGCTCTCTGCAATCTGAGGCTGTGCCAGCAAACCATCCCTTCTGTGGTGACAAGAAGAGTTTCTCTCTGCCTCCCGGTAGCCAGGCCTCCCGAAAGACCCATTCCATCACCTGAGCAAATGCAGGGGACATGCCACACCAGGCCAGGAGAGCGGCTGACGGAGAGCACCTGCACTTTCTAGGAAGGAACACAGAAGGAGGGCCGGAGCCGCCTGCTGAGTCCTCATCCTGAGCACCTGCTCTCGCGTTCACTGCTTGTAAGACTGGAACCTGCAAGTCTTCCCTTCTTGAAGCTCTCGCCCCTTACTTTGAAAACTGACATTCTCCTTGAAAACTGACATTCGTCCCCTAAAGAGCACAAGGCAAAATAAATACAAATATACATACTTTTTGGATTTCACTGGAATGTACTTGGCAAAATCCACAAGGAAACACTCTGTGAGGTAATGGTCTGCTGAAGACACTATTGACTTAATTACAGCCCTGCACCAGCACTTCAGTTCCTGACAATAAACCACACAAACCTACAAAATAAAAAGAAAACGTCGGTGTTAAAATCTCTAGTCATACTCAGAAAACTGTAAGATACTAATGAAAGAAATCAAAAATGACACAAACAGATGGAGAGATACACCACGTTCTTGGATTGGAAGAATCAATATTGTGAAGATGACTATACTGCCCAAAGCAATCTACAGATTCAATGCAATCCCTATCAAATTACCAATGACATTTTTCAGAATTAGAACGAAAAAATTTACAATTCCTATGGAAACACAAAAGACCATGAATAGCCAAAGCAATTTTGAGAAAGAAAAATGGAATGGAAGAATCAGGCTCCCTGACTTCAGATTATACTACAAAGCCACAGTAATCAAACCAGTATTGGTGCTGCCACAAACACAGAAATATGTACCAATGGAACAGGATAGAAAGTCCAGAGACAAACCCACACACCTATGGTCACCTGATCTTTGACAAAGGAGGCAAGACTATAAAATGGAGAAAAGACAGTCTTTTCAATAAGTGGTGCTGGGAAAACTGGACAGCTACATGTAAAAGTGGTATTAGGACACTCCGTAACACCATTCACAAAAATAAACTCAAAATGGACTAAAGACCTAAATGTAAAGCCGGATACTATAAAACTCTTAAAGGAAAACATAGGCGGAACACTCTCTGACATAAATAACAGCAAGGTCTTTTTCAAAGCACCCCCTAGAGTAATGAAAATAAAAACAAAAATAAACAAATGAGACTTAACTAAACTTAAAAGCTTTTGCACAGCAAAGGAAACCGTAAACAAAACAAAAAGACAACCCTCAGAATGGGAGAAAAATATTGGGTTGGCCAAGAAGTTCCTTCAGTTTTTAAGAAAGAATAAGAGATACATTTTTCATTTTCGCCAAGAACTTTATTGAACAACGTTTTCACCCTTTTGTTCCACTACCTTTTGTGATTTTTTCAGGCAACTTCATAATTCCATCTTCCCCAAACTTTTTATCTTTCTGAGCAAAGAACTGTTCCAGGTGCCTATTACAGTCATCCAGGGAACTGAACATTTTTCCATTAAGAGAATTTTGTAAACACCTAAATAAATGGAAATCCGGAGGTGCAGTGTCTGGTGCATCCGGCAGATGAATCAACTTCCCAGCCAAGCTGTAACAGTTTTTGCCTGGTCATGAAAGAAACATGTAGTCTTTGCATTATCCTGATAGAAGATTATACGTTTTCTGTTGACTAATTCTAGATGCTTTTTGCCGAGTGCTGCTTTCAGTTGGTCTAACTGGGAGCAGTACTTGTTGGAATTAATCATTTGGTTTTCCGGCAGGAGCTCATAATAGAGGACTCCCTAACAATCCCACCATATACACAACATCACCTTCTTTGGGTGAAGCCTGGCCTTTGGTGTGGTTGTTGGTGGTTCATTTCACCTGCCCCACAATCTCTTCCATTCCACATCATTATGCAGTATCCACTTTTCATCGCCCATCACAATTTGTTTAAAAAATGAAACATCTTCAATACATTTCAGTAGAGAAAGGATACGGAAATATGGTCAAGAAGGTGTTATTTTCGCTTAACTGATGTGGAACCCAAACATCAAAGCAATTAACATAACCAAGCTGGTGCAAATGATTTTCAGCGCTTGAGTCGGACATTTTGAGTGTGTCGGCTATCTCCCACGTGGTATGACGTTACTGTTCTCAATCAATGTCTCGATTCGATCGCCATCAACTTCAACTGGTCTACCCGACCATGGAGCATCGTCCAGTGAGAAATCTCCAGCATGAAACTTCACAAACCATTTTTGACATGTTCAATCAGTCACAGCCCCTTCTCCATGCACTGCACAAAATCTTTTTTTTTGAGTTTCAGTTGCATTTTTACCTTTCTTGAAATGATAAAGCATAATATGCCGAAAATGTTGCTTTTTTCTTCCACCTTCAATATTAAAATGGCTACACAAAAATTCACCAATTTTGATTTTTCTTTTAAATGCACGCTGATATGACAGCTGTCACAATACAATCTAACAAAATTGTTTTGAATGAAGTTAAAGACAACTAAGCACTATTAGAGCCATCTTAGGAAAAAAATGAATGAACCTTTTGGCCAACCCAATATTTGCAAATGAAGCAACTGACAAACGATTAATCTCCAAAATATACAAAACAGCTCATGCAGCTCAATATCAAAAAAAAAAAAAAAAAAAAAAACCAACCCAATAAAAAGTGGGTTAGAAGACCTAAATAGACATCTCTCCAAAGAAGACATATAGACAGTTTAAAAGCACATGAAAAGATGCTCAACATCACTAATTATTAGAGAAATGCAAATCAAAACTGCAATGAAGTATCACCTCACACTGCTAAGAACGGCCATCATCAAAAAATCTACAAACAATAAACGCTGGAGAGGGTGTGGAGAAAAGGCAACCCTCCTACACTGTTGGTGGGAATGTAAACTGGTATGGCCACTATGGAGAACAGTATGGAGGTTCCTTAAAAAACTCAAAATAGAACTACCCGTATGATCCAGCAATCCCTGGGCATATATCCGGAGAAAACCATAATTCGAAAAGATACATGCACCCCAGTGTTCACTGCAGCACTATTTAATTGAGCTCAATATTGAGCCAGGACATGGAAGCAACCTAAATGTCCACCGACAGAGGAATGGATAAAGATGATGTGGTATATATACACAATGTAATATTACTCAGCCGTAAAAAAGAATGAAATAATGCCATTTGCAGCAACATGGATGGACCTAAAGATGATCGTACTGAGTGAAGTAAATCAGACAGAGAAAGACAAATATCATATGATATCACTTTTATGTGGAATCTGAAAAAAGAGTACCAATGTACTTATCTACAAAACAGAAATAGAGTTATAGATGTAGAAAATAAACTTAAGGTTACCAGGGAGTAAGTAGGGGAGGGTGTGTGGAGGGATAAGTTGGAAGACTGGGATTAACATACCCACGACTATATATAAAATAGATAACTAATAAGGACCTACTGTATAGCACAGGGAACTCTACTCAATACTCTACAGTGGCCTATATGGGAAAAGAATCTAAAAAAGAGTGGATGTATGTATAACAGATTCACTTTGTTGTACACCTCCAACTAACATAACATTGTAAATCAACCATACTACAATAAAAATTTTAAAAATTAAATTAAAAATCTCTAGTCAATAATGGGAGGACGGGCTTTCCTGGTGGTGCAGTGGTTGAGAATCCGCCTGCCAATGCAGGGGACACGGGTTCGTGCCCCGGTCCGGGAGGATCCCACATGCCGTGGAGCGGCTGGGCCCGTGAGCCATGGCCGCTGAGCCTGCGTGTCCGGAGCCTGTGCTCCGCAACGGGAGAGGCCACAGCAGTGAGAGGCCCGCGTACCACAAAAAAAAAAAAAAAAAAAAAAAAAAAAAAAAAAAAAAAAAAAAAAAAAAAAAAAATAATGGGAGGACTAAAAGGTACTCTCAACTGATATCATCTCACACCTTTTACCTTAAAGATGCAAGGAGGCTGGATCACCCCAAGCTAAACACTGCTTATTGGGAAAACGAGAACACAGGGCACCTGAATTCTGTTTCACAGGTTTTCTGACCACGATCACTTTGACTCCTTAACTAAGGAGAATTTTTAGAAAGTGAAATAAGGAAAATGCATTGCTTTACCTTCTTAAATCAGAAAACAAAACTTACAAATAATTGTCAGTCATGTGCCAGGACAACACAAAATCACAACCCCAGGCTCATCTTCCTGGTTCTGCTTCCCACGCCTGTTTACCACCCTCTAACATTTGTTTGTTTGTTTGTTTGGTTTTTTTTGCGGTATGTGGGCCTCTCACTGTTGTGGCCTCTCCCGTTGCGGAGCACAGGCTCCGGACGCGCAGGCTCAGCGGCCATGGCTCACGGGCCCGGTCGCTCCGCGGCATGTGGGATCTTCCCGGACCGGGGCACGAACCCGTGTCTCCCTGCATCGGCAGGCGGATTCTCAACCACTGCGCCACCAGGGAAGCCCCACCCTCTAACATTTGTTTGCTATCAGCCACAACTGGACGTCAGTGCCACGACGAAGGGGATTTTTGTCTTTTTGATTCCTGCCATATTCCCAGCACCCAGAACAGGGCTTGGCATGTACTATGTCTTCAGAAACTACTCAGTGACTGACTGAATAAATACCTGCAGCCCCCCTTTAGGGAAGCTGCCCTGCTAGAGTGACAGTGCTTGGCATCCTGACTGTCCCATGGGACTGCCAGGCCACAGACGGGCAAACCATACGCTGACCACAGGCTTATAAAGTGGCTCAGCAGGGAGAGCTGTGCCCAACAGGGAAGAAGTGGGACAGTGGAGATCCCTGCCCTCAGGAACTGAAGTTGGAAAACACAGGGCAGCTATTCTGCAAGGGATGTGTTCTTGAGAGCCTCACACAATTCAAGACTCAAATAATGCAAGAGAAATTGCGCCAAAGGATGGAGGGTATTTCTGTTTCATGCTTAAGTCAAAGAAACCTGTAGCTAATAATTCACACAGTCACTCAACTTTGAAAAGGTGGTGTGCTAGGGCTTCTGCTAGCCAGTAATGAGATAATTTAAGCATCAAGAAAAATGCTTACAACTGATGAATACATTAAAAGCCATGAGCTCAATATAGTACTTAAAAATAACAAGGAGGGAAAAACAAAACAAACCTCTAGATGTAAATGTAGATAACTAGGCACAGGAAAATTGATAAGGGAAAGAATCAAGCAATTTTTCCACCTTTCCAGTATTACTTCAGGAAGCCAAACAGTTCTAACAGATAAGGGAAGGTTCTCTATGGAAGAATTCCAGCTCATGAATGCAGAAGCAATGTGAAAACGACCATTTTGCAAGCATAAATGGAAGAGCTGATTTGGGCGGTGGTGGTCACTGGACAGCATGACTAGCTGACGGGAACCACGGGGGGCGCTTAGGCGGCCGCCATCTGGATGCAGCAGTCAACCTCAGCATCACCGAAAGTGAGATTCTCTCCCAATTCAATACAAGAGGAATCTCACAGCACCAGTCATCCTTGGGGAAAAAAAGTGACTATAAACGTAAGGAAAGCTTTATATTTATCAGTCTGCAGGAAATATAGGGGATGGAGGGAAAAGTTCACCACCACCACAAGGAAGCAACCAGGCTATACAGAACGTGGAATATTTTAAAAGGACAACTGACCTGGTTTCGTTTCTTCAACAAGTAAACGGTGGACTTCCCTGGTGGCACAGTGGTTAAGAATCCACCTGCCGGGCTTCCCTGGTGGCGCAGTGGTTGAGAGTCCGCCTGCCAATGCAGGGGACACATGCCGTGGAGCGGCTGGGCCCGTGAGCCATGGCCGCTGAACCTGCGCGCCCGGAGCCTGTGCTCCGCCACAGGAGAGGCCCGTGTACCGCAAAAAAAAAAAAAAAAAAAAGCAGCACATTTAGATACATACCTGCCCTTCTTCCAACATTAGTGGTTTTATTTCTATATCTTCACACATGCTATTATAGAAGTCATTCATGGCACTATTTAGTTTTTGATAGTCAACTTCATGATCTAAAAAGGGACTACATCCTTTTATAATAACCCAGAAGCAACCTGGATCTTCGATCTGTAAAATTTTTAAAAGACAAAACAATGCATGATTTAAAAGAGGAACCATAAAATAATAAACCTTAGAATCACAGTAACTGTTTCAAATTTAACTGCTCTAACAAATTCTTGACAAGTACTTCTGCCTTAAATGGTCAGACAGAAGATAAATGACCCTCAAACTATCACCTTGTATACCTTAAACTTATATAATGTCATACATCAATTATACTTCAATAAAACTCGGAAAAACGATAAAAGACGCAAAGATAAAACTCTAAAACACATAACCAATAATATGTAATTTAGAATCATGTGCTGTGACTGAAAAAGCAGAGATCAATGCCCTTGATCTGTACTTTGAAAATATCCATAATAAAATAGAAAAGCAAGGTTCAGAACAGCGTTTTTTGTACTCTATGTCCTTCATAAGAAAGAGAGGGAAATGTGAATGTATGTACATTCTGCTCATGTTAAAATAAAGAAATGGCAGATAAACCAAAATCATACAAATTATTACCTACAGAGGAAGCCAGGAATGGGGTAGAAGGAAGAGGGATGAAAGACTTCTCTGAATGTATCTTATTATCTGTTAGTGTTATCAGAAACCAAGATTTTCATCATTAGAGAAAGAATACAAATATAAAATAAAAAGTTAAATTTGAATTGAAAATATCAGTAAGAGCTCATGATTTTTCAAATGTACTATATTTCCTGTCTACTGAAAGGGCCTAAAAGCAATGACATCCCCAGATTTTGGATTCCAGATACCAGGTAACAGGAGTACATCAGTATTCTATTTTTCTGAATGTTTGAACATTTTTATAATAAATAGCTGGAAAAAAGAACAGCTGGCCATCCTGGTTCCAGTAATGGCAGAGTGGTTCATATGGACTAACCCACCTGCAAGTAACAATGATAAACCCTGGAGAAAAAGAAAATGACAGCCTGAACGCGCTGAAGAGTGACCAAAAGCAGGTGGGCGAGTCCATCCTTGAAGGGAGGCAACATGGCTGCGCGAGAGCCACGTTCATAAACAGCTTTTCCCCTGAAAACAGCCCCAGTCCTGGGGGTGCAGAACACAACTGAAGCAGAAGCCACCCTGTTTGTGGCTTGAGAAACCAGAGAATGGAGTCTGGGGCTGCCAGAGCAGCTGTACTTGAAGGGCAGAAATGCTGAGCCACAGAGGGGAGAGCCCTGAAGTCTGCACACGAAACCCCTCAAATCCTCGGCAGAGCCGGAACTGCATGGTGAGACTCCAGGGAGTCCTGGGAGAAGCCACAGTTGGGAGGCTGATGGAAATACAGTTTCAGCTTCTGCCCACGAGAACTGCAGGACTCTGGGCACAAAGTGACTGCCCAAACCTCTGCACTAAGAGGCCATCCAAACTCACAGCATAAGGCCATGTCCCCTCTACCAATGCCTGCCTGAGAAAGAACTACTTTTGTCCCAGCCAACACCTGACACAGGCCCTTGAGGAGCCTCCCCTTGTCACAGAACTTACTGAAAAGGACATCAGTTGTGGAGCCTACCTATCCCTTTGGGATGTGTATGTTACCTCCTACCACTCAGGAGTACTCCTCCTTCTCGAGGACCTGATAACCAATTCCTTTGGGATATAATCATCTGGAAGGACAGGGCCCCAGCCTCCCAGTCTCTGCGGGAATTCAGAAGCCTGGACCCAGAGGCAGCGGACACAGCTGCCCCACCACAGTGACACTAACCCACCCTCTGTCATTTTCCACTGAAGCCCCTCCCCTCGTCGTCCTCACTCTCCTCCCTTTAAAACGCCCGGTCACCTCTACACAAATTGGAACGGAACTCAGCTCCCTCCCTTACATCAGCAGTCGCTGATAACAATCTGTTTTCACTGCTTTAACCAATGTCCGTCTTTGATTCTCTGTGACACTCATCACAGGAAAATGGAGTTTGGAGCAGGAGTTAAGGAGGCTCAGTAAACACCTCAGGCTCCCTGAGAACCCCTGCAGTGCCAGGCCTGAGGAGTAAAGACCATGTTGCAAGGCAAAGAGAATGTGCTCTGTCAACAAGGGCAAAATCAAGAGGTGTGTAAAGAACTATAAACCAAGCCTCCCAAAGCGCTGACAGAGCACACAGTAGTTCCCCATCACCACAACCCCCAGTGTAGCATGAACAATACTAGACAGGCAAAGAAATGAGAATGCAGTGCACAGCCAAGGTAAAAAACAGCCAACAGAAAGTGAACCCAAGTCTGCCCAGATGTTGAAGTGAACAGGCAAGGACTTAAAAGCAGCTATTATAAATACCATGTTCAAAAACTTAAGGATAAGATAGCTATAGTGAATTTGTTTTTTAAAAAGGAGGGTTTCACGTAAGAAATGGAAATTATTTTTAAAAAATAACCTTTGGAAAAGGGTAATTCTAGAACCAAAATGTGAAACAAACAAAATAAAAAATTTATTAGTGGTGTGCTTACCACTCCTACTCAACATTGTGCTGGAGGTCCTAGTCAGTACAATAAGAAAAGATTGTCAGGAAAATCGGAGAAGAAGAAAGAAAAGTGTCTCTATTCACAATAAGAATATCTATGTAGAAAATTCTAAGGAGTCCACAAAAAATATACTGGAACTAATAAATGACTGTAGCAAGATTCCACGGTACAGGTCATATAATAAATTCAACTGCCTGTCTATATTCCAGCAATAAAACCTGGAAATTTAAAATTTAAAAACAGTACCGTTTGCAATAGCACCAAAAAGCAGGAATTACTTAGGAATAAATCTAACAAAAAAATGAACAATTTGCATGCTAAAAGGTACAAAACACTGGTGAAATAAATCAAAGAAAGGCCTGTAATACAAATATACTATGTTCATGGAATGTTAAGATTTTGATTTCCCCCAAATGGTCTATAAAACGGACTCAATTCCAGCAGGAGTTGTGAAATCAACAAACTATTCATTAAATTCTTACTGGAAGGGCAAAGGAACTAGAATAGCCCCTATAATTCTGAAAAAGAACAACATAGTTGGAAGACACACTATCTGATTTCAAGACAATATAAAGCTGCAGTAATCAGAACTGTGTGGTACTGGAGAAAGCATAGATACATAAATCAACACAACAGAAACAGAGTCACACATGTGTGGTCAAGTGATTTTCAATAAAGGCACAAAGGCAATTCAGTGGAAGGAGGATAGTTTTTTCAACAAATGATGCTGCAACAATTAGATATATGCAAAAAAATGAACCTCGATCCATTCCTTGTACCATATACAAAAATTAACTCACATGGGGCTTCCCTGGTGGCACAGTGGTTGAGAGTCCGCCTGCCGACGCAGGGGACATGCGTTCGTGCCCTGGTCCGGGAAGATCCCACATGCTGTGGTTAGGCAAAGATTTCTTAGATAAACCACCAAAAGTATAATTCATATAAGCAAAAATTGATAAACTGGACTTAATCCAAATTTAAAACTTCAGCTCTTTGAAAGACATTGTTTAGAGAAGGAAGAGATAAGCCAACAACTGGGAGAAAATATTTACGAATCACATATTCAACAAAGAACTTTATCCAATATATATAAAAAACTCTACAAAGTCAATAATAAGAAAACAAATCACCAAGTTAGAAGAATGGGCAGATGTGAACAGATACTTGACAAAGAAAGATGGAAGGATGGGCAAACAAGCACCTGGAAACATGATTAACACATTTGTCATTAGGGAAATTAAAATTAAAACCACAGTGAGATACCAGTAAACACCTACTAGAATGGCTAAAATGTATAAAACTGACAATATCAAGTGCTGGTGAGGATGTAGAGCACTGCTGATGGAAATGTAAAGTGGTACAGTTACTTTGAAAAAGTTTCCCATAAAATTAAACATACTGACAAACATCAGTAACAAACAACATCAGTAACAAACAAACATCAGTAAATCCTACTGATTTACCCATGAAATAAAAACTTGTATTCACACAAAAACCTGTATGCAAAGTTTCTAACAGCTTTATTTATAATCTCCCTCAACTGGAAACAACTCAAACGGCCTTCAACTGGTGACTGTATAAACAAACTGTCACATGTCCATACAATGGAATACTACTCACTCCCAACAAATGCCACAACATAGATAAGCCTCCAATGCATTACAGTAAGTCAAAGCAGCCAGACTCAAACGCTACATACTACTGTATGATTCCATAGGCACAATCCCATTTTTATGACATTTTGGAAAAAGGAGAAACTAATAGGGACAGAAGACAAATCAGTGGTTGCCAAGGACTAGAGGTGGGGGAAAGAAATGACTACAAAGGACCACAAGGCCATTCTGGGGGGGTGATGGAACTGCTCTGTGTTTCGACTGTGGTGGTGATTACATGACTATGCATTTTTCAAAATATCACAGAACTCTACATTAAAAACAATAAAATAGTTGATGGTTAAAAAAGATATGAAGCAAATATGGCAAAATGTTAAAATCTGGCAAAGCTAGGTGATAGATGTCCAGGTGTTTATAATATTTTCTATACTTTTTTGTATGTCTAGAATATTTCCTAATAAAAAGTTGGATTTTTAAAATTATTTTTCATCAAAAGTAATGATTTGTTTTTGAAAGCTTCTTATCTTCTGACGTGGCATCACCTATGCAGTATTTTACTAAAAATGTTTAACCTGAACACAGTCATAAGGAAACAGACAAATCCAACTTGAAGGGTATTTTGCAAAGCAACTGCCCTTACTCTTCATAAATTTCAATGACATCAAAGATACAAAAAAGCCAGAGAACTGACCCAAATTCAAGGGGAATAAAAGGCCATGACAATTAAATGCAATGTATAATTTTTTATTGGATCCTGGATCAGAGAAAACAAGTTACAGAATACATTATTGACACAGTTGGAGAAATTTGAGTATGGATTTTATATTAGTGTATCAGTGTTACGTTTCTCAAGTGTGATAATTATATTGTGGTTACGTAAGCAAAAGTCTTTATTCTTAGGAAACACACGCATAAGTATTTAGAGTTTACAACTAATTCTCAAATGGTTCGGCAAGAGAAGTCAACAATTTTATATACATATATTATTAAGAAATATGCAGGGCTTCCCTGGTGGCGCAGTGGTTGAGAGTCCGCCTTCTGATGCAGGGGACACGGGTTCGTACCCCAGTCCACGAAGATCCCACATGCCGTGGAGTGGCTAGGCCCGTGAGCCTGCGCGTCCGGAGCCTGTGCTCCGCAAAGGCAGAGGGCACCGCGGTGAGAGGCCAGCGTACCGCAAAAAAAAAAAAAAAAAAAAAAGTATACAGATTTCTCGGCTCCTTCTGAAGCCAATGAAATAAAAATATCTGGATGTGGAGCCCCAACATGGGGACTTAAAAAAAAAAAGAAATATGCAAATATTACAAGATGTTAACAATTGTTGACTCTAGGTATAGAGTATATGGTTATTCTCAATATTGTTTCTGTAACTTGTTTTCGAGTTTGAAAATCTTCAAAATAGTAAGATGGGGAAAGATGTTTAAAAATATTTTTAAGGCATCATAGATAATTTGAAGTTTCTAGATTGTTTCAATTTTTTTTTTTAATCTGCTACTAAAACCTAAAAAATGTAGGCCAGGTTCAGTTTTACCCGACAGAAGAACAAGTGGCTCAAGCTGCAATTTCTTCCATGCGCTTTACCCGGCAGGGATGGGCTCACAACTCCTCCCACCCCTGCCTCTTACACCAAGGTTGGGGCCTGCTGCTTCCCGCCAATGCCATAAGGCAATGCTGCCCACACTGCAGTCATCAGCCTCACACATTTTTTTCCCTGCATGTCTATGTTATTTCCATTAGAAAAACAATATCTATATAATATTTTGGTCCACTTTCTTCTCCTTACCTCTACCATTCAAAACTTGAATACTTTATTATTACTCAAGTAAAAGTAGAATCAGCTATCTGGCATGAGAACTAAATATCTCACATCATTAAATTAATAGGATTTAATTGAATTAAAGTGTGTTCTTTATTATTTCTCAGGAATAGTAACTCGTGTTTCCTACATGTTATTTCCCTTTACTTTCATTTATCTGGGTAACTATGTAATGAGTGTCTCTTTTCCTCCATTCTGTAACATGAGTGGGTGTAAGTATAATTTATAACATCAGTAACTGGATTCATTGTTAATTATCAATTCATGTTCAATTCCCCTTAGTATACGGTATTTGCATAGTAACTTCAGATATTTCAGTCGTTTACTTTCTGACATAAATTATAAAAATTAAGATGTTAATTTTAAAACGTTATGAAATTTACAGACTAAATAGCACTTGGCCCACTTTTGTTCATAGTGTCGTGGGAGGTCCCTGGGCAGCTACTGTTTCAATCTCAATCCAGTCTCAGAACAAAGCAGCATTCTGGTAAGCAGCTCCAGCAGGAAAACCACTCCTGACATTCTGATTGTGGATTTCACTGGCGGTACTGAAGTCATACACTCAGCCAGCAGAACAGCTGCTTCTACCACATTATTGAGGTCACAGCCTGCAGCTTTCAGAATCTCACCCCTATTTCCAAGTCTTGTTTAGCTTCTTCTGTCACCCCTCCTGGCACAAGCTGTCCCTTTGAAGGGTCCATACCTAGCTGTCTTGAAATGTAAGTGATCCTTTCCACTAACAAAGCTTGACTGCAGGACCAATGGCCTTGGGGCTTTTCCTGTGCTGATCACCTTTATGATCAAAGATGACATGACATCCTTTTCTCCTGCAGTGCTTCTGGGTCGCACTGCATTCTACCTTCCTCATTTCTGACACAGCTGCATGTTCCCTGGGCTGCTTCCTTTATATATATATTTTTAATCAACACCTTTTTTTTCCCTTAGCCTCATCCTAACAGGTCTGTAATGCTAGTTATGATGTTTTTATTTCTAAAATATATTACAAATACATAACTTAAAATTTTTTAATTTATTTTTAATTGTGATAAAATACACATAAAATCTGCCAACTTAACCATATTCAGTAGCATTAACTACATTCATATTGTTGTGCTACCTTGATCACCATCCATCTCCAGAACCTTTTTCATCTTGCAAAACTGAAACTCTATATCCATTAAACAGTAGCTCCCCATGTGCCCCCCAGCCCCTGGCAACCACCATTCTGTTTTCTGTCTTCATGAATTTGACTGCTCTAGGAACCTCATATAAGTGGAATCATGCGGTATTTGTCCTTTTGTAATTGGTTTATTTCACTTAACATGATGTCTTCAAGATTCATCCATGTTGTAGCATATACCAGAATTTCCTTCCTTTTTAAGGTGGAATAATATTCCATTGTATGTATATACTACATTTTGCTTACCCATTCATCTGTTGGTAAAAACTTGGGGGAAAAAATTTATCCATGTAAAAGCTAAATTAATCTGGAAAACTACAGCTGGTAATGGTACCACACTTGACGAACTACTCCTATATTGGATAGAAAATTTGCTCTGAGTGTGAGCAGGGTAAGAAGCAGCAGTGGGGCCAGACCAGAACTGAGGGGGTAGAGAAAAGGGTTCTTGGGTCCAACTAAGAAAAGAGAGGTTCCCAAGTTAGAGGCAGTAAGAGTCCAGCAACTCCTTCCAAAGTTCTGCCCCAATGGGTTTGCACTTGGCAGCATCCATACCCCCTGGAAGAGCCCTGTCTTTCTAAAGGAGAAATCAGACTATTTAGGGAAGGTGGTGGAGAGGAGCTTGCCAGTTACATCTCAAAACCCTAAAAGTCTCAGAGCAAATCCTCTGTAAGAATCAGCTGCTTCAAACGCTTGTGAATCTCTGTTGGTATAAACTACATAAAACAGGAACAGGAAAGTTGATTTTTTTTTTAATGCCTCTCCTCTGCCCACTGAAGTATGATCTTTTCCAAAAAGTTCTTTATGTTTCCTTTTCCCAATACCCACCCCTTTGCTCTGGTTTGTAAACTCCCTTCCTGCAAGTACACACCGTGAACACATTACGTGCTTTCCCGGTCTCTGGCATCATTAAGGAGCACGCACCTCACTCAAAGGAGAAGCTGCAGTTCGGGTCGCTCTGCAGGCCCCCTCCGGGGCGAACCCCCGCTGCGCCCCCGACTCCAAGGACGCGAGTCCCGAGAAGCCCGCGTGGGGAGGGGGTGGCCGCCAGAGTCCTGGGGCGCGAGCGGTCAGGGGTCCCCACGAGTGCAGCCGGGACGGGCGTGTGTTCGGAGAAGAGATACAGGTCACCCACGCCCCCTGTCCAATGCAGCTGGGGACCGGCCGGAGAGGACCCGCATCGGGGGAGAGTAACAGGTCAACGGACCGAGGGCGCGAGGGGGGCCTCATCCAGCGCCGAACCGGGACCGGGAGAAGGGGTCAGAGTCCGTCCCTCCCCCTGAGGTTCTAGATACAGGACACCTAGTTCAATCCGAATTTCGGAGAAACAACGAATGATTTTTTTACTTTAAGTATGTCCCAAATACTGCATGGGGCAAACTTGAACGAAAACTTCCCGTTGTTTATCTGAAATTAAGCGTCCGGTATCTCATCCGGCACCCCTTCCCGCAGGTCCCCAGCCGAGGCGGACCCTGCACGGCCGGGCTCAGGGCTCCGCGCTCGCTCACCTTCAGCACCAGGACCTGGAGCATCTTCCCCGAGTCTTGCAGGCCACCCGGCAGACTCTCCCGGGAAACACGCGCAGCGTAGCGGCCGCGCCCGGCTCCTGGTCTCCCCGTCGCTACTCCCTCGAGATGAACTTTTGGGGGCGAAAACGGAGTCTCCTGCAGTGCCGGCCTCTGCGGAGGCGCGCCTCCTCTCCAGGTCAGCGCCGCGGAGTCCGCGCGCCCAGCCCCGGCCCCGCAGCGCCGGCTGCCCCGCCGCCCTGGCCCAGCACCGCAGCGAACCGCAGGCGACGCGCCGTCCTCCAACCTGGACGCGGGCGAGGGCGTGCTGCGGCTCCCGCCCCGCCCCCCGGCGCCCGCCCCCAGCCAGCGCACGCCTCGAGGATTCCAGAAACCACGTGGTGCGCCAACCGCCAGCACAACTGCCCGCCGCCCTGCTCACAGCGCTCGGGGGCTGACGGGGGGCGGAGCTACGCGTGGCGTCACGTGGCTCGCTCCCTGGGTCCTAGCAAGCACTCACCTGAAGCCTTCAGTTTTAAATGTAAGTTTGAGTGCGCGAGGTCAAGTAAACATGTGCGTAAAGCCCCAAGCAGCAAAAATGTGCTGCCAGTCTGGAGGAAAGCACGACGCAAAGTACGTGAAGTTCACATGTTACTGAATGGGGCCCACCAGGCCTCGCCCCCACAATCACCCGGCCCAGATCACCTGAAAGCTCCAGACCTTGTCAGAAAAAAAAAAAAAAAGGGAAATCACCAGGCCGGATTTAAACACGAGGTCTCAGAGGCAGTTCCCAAGCCCCGAAGATGATGCAGAGTACAGCCCTCTCCCACCTTTTTTTTTTTTTCTTAAAGTTGTGTTTTTCTTTATTTTTTACTTTTTGGCTGCACTTCTGGGCATGCGGGATCTTAGTTCCTCCACCAGGGATGGAACTCTTGCCCCCTGTAGTGGTAGCACACAATCTTAACCCCTGGACCTCCACGGAAGTTCCAGCCCTCTCCCAGTTCTTTGTACGGGGTTAACACTTTTTTCCTTTGATTAGGTACCATGCTACAATATGGTGTTTCCCAAACTTTTCAAGGCATGCCTCACAGAAAATGAAAATATTTATATATCACACTGAGATGAAGAGTCAAGATTGTTGAAACGGGAACTCACTGCATGGCGCTCCAGCCACCCAGGCCTCTTGAGGCTGAAGAGGGTCAATATCTGTACCTGTCTCCCCACGCCCCCAATTAGTGGGAAGCACTTTTATTTTATTTTATTTTTAAAAAATTTTTTTTGTGGTACGCGGGCTTCTCACTGTTGTGGCCTCTCCGGTTGCGGAGCACAGGCTCCGGACGCGCAGGCCCAGCGGCCATGGCTCACGGGCCCAGCCGCTCCACGGCATGTGGGATCTTCCCGGACCGGGGCACGAACCCGCGTCCCCTGCATCGGCAGGCGGACTCTCAACCACTGCACCACCAGGGAAGCCCGGGAAGCACTTTTAAAGTAATGAAAAGAAGATGAAACGATTTTAATAAGGTGCTTTTTTTTTTTTTTGCGGTACGTGGGCCTCTCACTGTTGTGGCCTCTCCCGTTGTGGAGCACAGGCTCCGGACGCACAGGCGTAGCGGCCATGGCTCACGGGCCCAGCCGCTCCGCGGCATGTGGGATCTTCCCAGACCGGGGCACGAACCCACGTTTCCCGCATCGGCAGGCGGACTCGCAACCACTGCGCCACCAGGGAAGCCCCAATAAGGTGCATTTTTATAAGATGGTTAAATCCTGGTACCAAAACCTGATCAAGATAACACAACTACAGACTAATGTAGGTGCTGAAATCCCAAATAAAATGCTACCAAGTAAAACCCAGGACAAATTTTTTTAAAAAATTTAAGCCATGGTCAGGAAGGCTGTAAGGCTTATTCCAGGAATGCAGGAAGGTTTAATATCGGTCAGTCAGAAACATGGCTAGCTCATGGCACAGCAAGCAACGAAAAGCTGTCATGAGCAGACTGGCTCTTGCAGGCACCATGGGGGTGATAATAGGTCTCTCCCATCACAGGAATGATACTCTCGTTCTGCAAAGGGCTTAGTGGAGAGTGATCTGTTCTTATATTTTTTTTGCTCCCCACCCCCAAGAGAAGGGAAAAAAGGAGAGAAGACAAAGCATTAGGAATGGCAGGAGGGGGCGCCTGAGATAGCAGGACCTGCCGTCATGCTCAGACCAGTCTCTCCTGTCGGTGTGCTCATGGTAGGGTGACAGGTATCGGTAGGAGCTGATCTAAGTTTTCCGGTACTGACATAGTTCTGAAAAATGGGCACCAGGAGGACACTCTTTGCTCCCCTCCCTCCCAGAGCTCTCCCCCACCAAATGTAGTTCAAACGATCTTACCCCGAAGTCATCAATTCTCAAAGGCAGCCTATACTTCCCCTGTTTTAAAATATTCTCCTTTTTACAAAAAAGGAATAAAAAACAAGTTTGGTCCCAAAGCTGGCTTCATCATTTTGTCTGCTGATTTTTTTAAAAAATTTATTTATTTTTGGCTGCGTTGGGTCTTCGTTGCTGCGCGCGGGCTTTCTCTAGTTGCGGCGAGCGGGGGTACTCTTCGTTGTGGTGGGCGTGCTTCTCATTGCGGTGGCTTCTCTTGTTGCGGAGCACGGGCTCTAGGTGCGCAGGCTTCACTAGTTGTGGCACGCGGGCGGAGTAGTTGTGGCTCACGGGCTCTAGAGTGCAGGCTCAGCAGGTGTGGTGCACAGGCTTAGTTGCTCCGCGGCATGTGGGATCTTCCCGGACCAGGACTCGAACCCGTGTACCCTAAATTGGCAGGCGGATTTTTAACCACCGCACCACGAGGGAAGCCCTAAAAGAACTTTTAAAGTTGTATTTACTTTGCATCACTTGAGATGGAATGAACTTTTGCAGTTATGTCATTCAAACCAAAAGCAGAAGCCTGATGCCTGTCCAGGTTCTTTCCCAGACGCCTCAGTTATCTTTTATGGACTTGTTCTGTGCATCAGAGAAGGCATTTGTCATGGTTCCCACTAATATTATACATCTGTCAGATTATCCTTGTTTCTAATGTATTTTTTCCATAGCTTAATATTGTTACTCACTGCAAGATTCTCATATCTTCATTTTTAACTGTATATATCAAACTAAAATTAACTTTTATTTATTGGTTCCTGTGATGAATTCCATCTCATCTGATTAGGACTCTCTAAGCTCTTCTTGCTTGTGTTCTCTTTTATTTTTAGCCCTCCATGCAGTATTTTTTGTTTGTTTGTTTGCGGTACACGGGCCTCTCACTGCTGTGGCCTCTCCCGTTGCGGAGCGCAGGCTCTGGACGCGCAGTCTCAGTGGCCATGGCTCACGGGCCTAGTCGCTCCGCGGCATGTGGGATCCTCCTGGACCGGGGCACGAACCCGTGTCCCCTGCATCAGCAGGCGGACTCTCAACCACTGCGCCACCAGGGAAGCCCTCATTGTGGTTTTGATTTGCATTTTCCTAATAGCTAGGGATGTTTAGTGCCTTATCATGTACCTATTGGCCATCTGAATACCTTCTTTGGAAAAGTACCTATTCAGGCCCTTTGTCCATTTTTTAATTGGATTGCATTTTTGATATTAACTCGTATGAGTTCCTAATATATTTTGGATATTAACCCCCTTATCTGATGTGTGGCTTTCAAATAGTTTCTCCCATTCATTTGGTTGCCCTTTCACTTTGTTGATCATTTATTTTGCTATGGAGGAGCTTTTTAGTTTGATGTAGTCCCACTTGTTTATTTTTAATTTTGTTGCTTGTGCTTTAGGTGTCATATTCAAAAAATTATTGACAAGGCCCATGTAAACAAACTTTTTCCTCTATTTTTGTGGTTTCAGGTCTTACATTTAAGTCTTTAATCCATTTTGGGTGATTTTTGTGAGCAGTATAGGACAGGCATCTAGTTTCATTCTCTGGGCTCTCAATTCTATTCTGTTGGTCTATGTGTCTGTTCTCATGCCAGTACTACGCTGTTCTGATAGCTTTGTAATATCGTTTGAAGTCAGGAAGTCAGGAAGTGTGATGCCTCCAGCTTTGTTCTTCTTTCTTAGGATTGCTTTAGCTATTCAGGGTCTTTTGTAGTTCTATATAAATTTTAGAATTGTTTTTCTATTTCTGTTTAAAAAAAAAGGCCCTTTGAATCTTGATAGTGATTGACTGAAGCTTTAGATGCCTTTTAACAATATTAATTCTTCCAGTCCATGAATGTGGGATATCTTTCCAACTGTGTCTTCACTTTTCTTCATCAATGGTTTACAGTTTTCAGGATAGAGATCTTTCACCTCCTTAGTTAAATTTAGTCCTAAGTATTTCATTGTTTTTGATGCTATTGTAAATGGGATTGTTTTCTTTGTTTCTTTTTCAGATAATCTGTTGTTAGTGTATAGAAATGCTAATGATCTTTGTATGTTGATTTTGTACTCTGCAACTTTACTGAATTAGTTGATTAGATCTAACAGTTTTTTAGTGGAGTTTCTAGGATTTTCAATATATAAAATCATGTGTTCTGCAAATAGAGACAATTTTACTTCTTCCTTTCCAATTCTAATGCCTTTTACTTTTTTCTTGCCTGATTTCTTCTAGTACTATGTTGAATAGGAATGGTGAGAGTTTTTTCCTGATACTAGAGGAAAAGCTTCCAACCCTTCACCACTGAGCATGATGTTGGCTGTGGGCTTGTCATCTATGGCTTTTATTATGTTGAGTTCCTTCTATAACTAATTTGTTGAGTTTTTTTTTTATCATGAATGGATATTGAATTTTGTCAAATACTTTTCCCACATCTATTGAGTTGCTCATATGATTTTTATCTTTCATTTTATTAATGTGATGTAGAACACTTATTGATTTGCATGTTGAACCATCCTTGCATTCCAGGGATGAATCCCACTTGATCATGTTGGATGATCCTTTTAATGTGCTGCTGAATTCAGTTTGCTAGCATTTTCTTTAGAATTTTTGCATCTGTATTCATCAGGGATATTGGCATGTAGTTTTTTTTCTTGTAGTGTCCTTTGGTACCAGGGTAATTCTGGCCTTGTGAGTTTGGGAGTGTTCCCTCCTCTTCAAATTTTGGAAGAGTTTGAGGATTGGCATTAATTCTTCTTTAAATGTTTGGTAAAATTCACCAGTGAAGCCATCTGGACCTGGGCTTTTCTTTTTGGGGAGGTTTGTTTTTTTGTTTGTTTTGTTTTGTTTTTAAATTACTGATTCAATCTCCTTACTCATTATTGGCCTGTTCAGATCTTCTATTTCTTACTGATGCAGCAGTTTTGGTAGGTTCTATGTTTCCAGGAATTTACCCATGTCTTCTAGGTTGCACAATTTGTTGGCATACTGTGTTCATTGTAGTTTCTTATGATCCTTTCTATTTCTGTGGTATCAGTTGTAATGTCTCCTCTTTCATTTATAGATTTATTGATTTGCATCCTCTTTTTCTCTTGGTTAGTCTAGCTAATGGTTTGTCAATTTTATCTTTTCATAGAATCAACTCTTAGTTTTGTTAGCCTTTTCTATTGTTTTCCTATCTCTATATCATTTATTTTTGCTCAAGTTTCTATTATTATTTCCTTCCTTCTGCTAACTTTGGGCTTGGTTTATTCTTCTTTTTCAAGTTCCTCTAGATAACTATGTTTAAAAACATTCAATCTAAGATTCTTTATCATTCAATAAATTTAACCCATTTTCATGCATCAGCATGGTTGATATTTATTCCTACCTGAACTGTCTTATTCTAAGCTTTTGTTTTGTTGCCATTTTCATATTTTCTATCTTCTACATTAGGGGTTGTGCTTTGCTTTTGACTGATTTGAAAAGTGACCATTCTGTTTTAAATTCTAATAGCCACTTTTGCATTTCAAAACACTTAAACAGGTATTATCACAAACCTGCAGTCATTGATTCCCTCCTTTCATGTTTTTTTTTTTATTCCTCCCATAGCCACTTCCTGTTAATGATAAACATAATCTGGGATTATTGAACCAAATTATAAGAAAGTTACTTTTTTCTTTTTTTACAAAATACATTAAAATTTGAATTATTTTTAATATTTGCAGTACTTTTTAGCCATATTTAACTATTCATACTTACTTCCTGTATTTTATTTCCACACTCACCATTAGGACTTCTACCATGCATTTCTACTTCAAAAGTTTTTATTTCTAATAATCAAAATTTTAATTATCTATAGTATTTCTATCAAATCAAATTTTTCAGAGCTCTGGAATCTTCAGAGCCCATATATAAACAAGGACTATTTCTGTGGCTTTCATGGTTGATATAAAATTACTGACCACACACGTCCTTTTCCTCTCAGAATATTATATATGCTGTCTAGTTTATCATGTTACTGTGTGATACACACTAAGAAGATTTTGTGCCTTTGTGAGTAATCTTTTCTTTTTCTTCCTGAAAATCTATGTGTTCTCTATCTTTGAAATTCAAAATGTCATCCGGGTATTGAACAAGTTTTCTTATTTTTGCTTTGACCATAGCAGGACCTTTTTATCTGAAGATCAATATTTTCCTTTAGCTCAAGAAAACTTTGTTCTCTAAATAATGCTTTTCTTCTATTTATTTGTTCTGGAATTTTCATTTAGACATGCCAATAATCCACATATTAGATGCCCAACCTCTGTTCTTAATGTCTGTTTTTCTGAAGCTACAGTAACAAGGAGACCCAAGAACAAAAACAGTTCAGAGATCCAGGTATGTCTCAAGGCAACAGTATGTGCAAAGGTTCTGAGGTGGGAAAGAACTTTGAGTAGTCAGGGAAGAGAAAGAAGACCCTTCTGATGGGATTATAGAGGGAGAGGGGTGTATGATGACATCAGAGAGAAAGGTGGGGCCTTGTAGACCACACATTTAGTGTTTAAGTGTCAGGAAAAGCCATGGAAGGGCTTTAATGAGGGCACTGACAGGACATGACTTAAGTTTCAATGTCAAGTTCACTTTTTCCGGAGGAATGCATTGTGAGGGGGAAGAATGAAAATGAAGAGACTGGCTCTGAAGCTGTTACAGTTGGCTAAGAAACAACTATGGTTTAGACTAAGGCGATAGCAGTGCAGAGGTGGGCAGATGGGAGTTAAGATAATTGTGTTTAATAGATCAATAGGACTTGCTAGTCACCTGGATATTGGAATGAAGGAAAGGGAGGAATCATGAATGACTCAGATTTTTAGCTTCAGTAACTGGTAACTTAACTTCCCTTCTGATACAGGGAAGGCTATGCTGAGGGAACCTGCTTAGGAGGGAAAAGTATAGATTGGGGAACAAGCTAAACTGTTTTAACAAAGAGATCCTAAAATACAGTGGTTTATATAAAACAGAAGTGTACTTTCATTTTCACATAACAAGCAAGAGGTGAGCAATCCAAGTGGCAGGCAGTTATGCTTTAACATCTGTCTTCTGTCTCTGGGTCCAAGGTAGCTGCTCCAGTTGCCACCATTTCCAGCCAGTGAGAAGAGAGAAAGTGGAAGGCAAGCAATTTCCTTTTTAAAGAATGTGACCTACATATGCCCATATATGAGGGCTCCCCCCACAAATCATCCCCCAGGAGAGAAGTCCCTTTACATTCAAGTCCTTATTGTATTTACCATGTTATAGGGCACTCTTGTTTTATATTAACAAAGAACTGTGAGGCCAAGAACATATTAGCCTGATGCCAGCCCAGTTTTGCATTCTTACGGAGGTCATTCAAAAGCTGATCTTGCTCTGCCTCTTCACATGAGGAAAGCATTGTTTCATCCAGTGCTTGGCTGTGTTTGCGGTTTCCTTGGCGACTGTAATACCAAGATGCTATGGGCAGACATATTCAGACCTCTGCTTTTAGTGACAGGCAACAAGTTTTCTCATCAGCAAAATCATTGTGTTCTTCCAATTATAACATTCTGTTTTCTGTGAGAATGAAAGAATAGTATGCCCAAGGCCAAAAGTGAGTAAGGAGAACTTCTATAGATTCAGAAGCCAGATTGAATGCTAATTCTACCTGTGGCTCTCAAAATTTACATGTTGGAACCATTTACCAAAGACAATAGATTTTCCTCTAGATCAGAGTTCTTAAACTTGGCCAGATAATTCTTCACTGTCGGTGGCTATCCTGTGCATTGCAAGATATTAAACTGTATCCCTGGCTTCTTGCCACTAGGTGGTAGAAGCATCGCACTCTCAGTTGTGACAACCCAAATTTATCCAGACACTGCCAAGTGTCCCTGAAGGGCAAAAGTGCCCGGATTGAGAACCACTGATCTAGATGTATTCCTCTAGTCAGGATTAAATAATACACATAAACTTTAATTATCAAGAGCTCTATTTTATAGGTAGGAAAAGCAGAACATTTCATGAAAAATGAAATTCAATGTACAATGCATAATATAGTCAAAGATCTAAAATGAACTGGCATCTAAGCCATTTCCCATCTTTAATCAATAAACATTATTCCTCTTAAGAGGAGGTGAAAAATTTACCCATATTAAAAACACTGAAAAAAAAAAAAAAAAAAAAAAAACGCTGAAAACAAACACCATTAGTAAGTACCATTAAATGAGGAACAGTTCTACATCCCTCTAACCTCTGTATTCTGTTAACTAGCCCTCCAAGGTAAAAATAATTACGGCTTTTGTTATGGCTTCATATTTCTTTACAACAATCACTAAACTAATTTCCAATTTGTTAAACCTAATAACTTACACCATTTAGTTTTAAACAGAATTATCTCTTTATCATCAAGCTAAAGTCATAAGAAAATAATGACACTGTCATTTGAAGGTCACCTCAGTCTACACCCTTAAATTAATTCCAACAGAAAGTCTAAGGAAAAAAAAAAAAAAAAAAAAAGAAAGTCTAAGGAATTCATGGATCAATCTCCCAGCACATCAGGCAGAGTGCTAATACAGTTAAAAGACAATACAGTAAACCCTCGTGAAAATTTTTTTCTCATTTTGGTAACAAGATCATTAATACTTTATACTTGTGTGATACTGTAAGGTTTAAAGAATAAAATAAGAGAGCTCCATAATACACGTGAAATATGAAAGACTGTACTAGAACTTACAGGCACAAAGTTCCTTAAGTTCCAGGCACGTGTAGTCAACCCTCATTTTTCATCAGGACGACTTCAAGGAGGCCAGCTTACAAAGAAGCCATTCTCTACAGACGGCTCTTACTCACTACATAGTTCTTAGGATAAACATGTTTATACTTTGACTGAACTGTCACGTGGATATTATAATCATGGCGACTGTACATCACTACTCGGTGAAATTTCGTGCCTTCTTGCATGATTTCTTCATTCTTTTTTTCAGTGGACATAAGATTTTCTAAAAAGTTTGAATCTTCTAAGTACATCTCATCTCCTGAAAAATAATATTTTAATTTTAGTGTTATTTTATAAAACATTCCAATATATTTGTGATATATAAATCAGTGTTTATTTTTATCTATTTCAGGTGTTTGGAACTGAGATAGTTGTTTAAAAAATCCTAATTTTTTGTGCTTACCTCAATTTATTTCTTGTGTTTTTAATACCCCCCTACCCTCCCCAGTTCTCCATTTTCCAGCCAAGAATTTTCTTTGGGTACATAAATATTTATGACTAGTATTTTTCCATCCTGAACTATAATTTTTTATACTAATTCATGACTCTCTTTATCCCATTCAATGTTAACGTTGGCCTTGATATCCATATATTTTTGGTGTTTCAATGTGGGCTGCTCTAATCATTTTAAGGTTAAATTACATAAGTTATTTACACATCAAAACTGCTAAGCTGTCCCACTGTAGGATGAATAACAAATATTTTCACAATTCTGAGAAGGGAGATAAACAGCCATAGGTGAGACAGGTCACAAAACTCCACTGTAAGCAGCTACAAAACCTCTATCCTGTACTCACCCAACAACAATTGGCCACCAACAAACTCTTTTTGAATCAAATAAATATAATTTACAAGTCTGCATAATTTAAAATTAAAATGTAAAAAAATGAGCTAATATACGAGAAAGAACTTTGTCTGTCTAGGAAATATATTTACGTAAGTGTATATAATGTATCCAGAATTTCTGGTTATAATAAATACTATGAGTATCTTACAGACCTTGATCTTATTTAATTAGTACCTCTGTAGTGTGTAAAACAGAGACTGTAATTCATGTCTCTATGTGGGACAATACTGCCATACGGGCCAGAGCATTAAATGTGAATACTAACAAAAACACTGATAACTCACTGATTTACCTGGTAAAAGCTGGATTGTTCCATCAGCAGTTAATAATGTGATCGGCAGCCATCTTTCCACCCCCTCTAACTCACGATCCAAACAAAATTTGTGCAAGTCAGAGAGAGAGGCAAAGTGTTCTAGTCTTCTTATTTCGTAGAACTGTGGAGGTGCAAGCCAAATTTCCTTTGATATGAAGCTTTCAGTTGCCTCTGACGGAGATGACCACTGCAGAAGACAAAGGTAAGGCTTCCTGAAGTTTATCCTATAGACAACACAAGACTCGAGATCCTTAGAGCAGTACCTAAGAGCTAATTGAAAATGTAAAATTAATTCATTAAGGTGTCTTGCTAGATTCCTCTGAGACGACATGAAAAGATGTGGTGAAGAAAGCTGGGTTGATCCCCTTCAGAGGTTGATTATGGGGACACTGATCCTGAGAACTAGTAAATAAACCAGGATAGATCACAAAGGGTTGACCTGGGAGCGTTGTTCAGCATAAAAGGCAGGAGACGCTAAGAAGGCAAGGTGGTTCTGGTCACTCCTAAAGGAAGACTCTGAAGTATAAACTCATGACAGCAGACTGAGAATTTAGTGCCCATTCATTCCTCCCATAAATGGGCACCTTGGCTAGGCACAGAGGATGTGGTTGGTGGTGGATGAGACAAAGATCTCTCAGCCCCTAATAGGGCCTTCAGCAAACAAAATGTAGCGTGATATGTGCCTTGTGTTACAACGAAGGTAAAGAGGCCGGAGCAAGAGAGGCTTTCAGGAAGGTCAAGAGATGTGACTCAGTCTATCGGCCCAGGAGTGTAATAACTGCACGGTATCAACCAGATAGCACTTACCCATTTCACTTAAGTGGCCTCACTGCTGTGACCTGCCCACTTTCCCAAGCCTTCCTTCCATACACATTTAGATTTTACTAAATATTTCCTTACACTGGGGAAACGGATTCTCACACCCAAAACCAGGGAGTTGAGATTGACTGCCTTGAATAACTATAGGCCCAAAGTTTACAAGCTTGTATGAGAAACCTGAGAAACTTGTTAAATCTTCAATCTATGGGGCCCAGCAATCTATGTTTAATAAGCACCCTAGATTCTTCTGAAGTTGGCCAAGGCTACATTTTGAAAAACAAAGCTCTGGCCTCAAAGGACCACCCAATCTCTAAGATATCCATGTGAGTTCAATGGTAACAATGAAGATAAAGGGTTAAACAACAGGCATAACTCACTTAATTCAACCTGTTCAGGTCGGTCTAGACCATAGGCTAAAATAACTTATTTTTTATTGGTTACTTGTCACTAGTAAAACACTAGTCTTACTAGTTACTAGGAAAAGTATTTTGAGCAAAAATACTTTACATAAAATATTTCCAATCCTTAGGATAACCCTGCATACTCTCATTTTACAGATGAGAAAACGTAGGAAGATCCTCTAACTAAAAAACCTGGGCTTCAAACTCACAGGGCAGTGGTGGGGTGGGGTGGCGCTGGCTCTAAATTCCACTGTTGCCCCTCAGTTTCTGAACTTCGGCAGTACTGACACTTTAAGCCAGATAATTCTTTGTGGAAGGATATTCAGCAGCACCCCTGGGCTCTACCCAGTAGAAGCCAGTAGAAGTCCCTGAGTGGTGACAACCAAGAATGTCTCCTGATATCGCTAAATGCACCTGAGGGTGGGATGGGTAAATCATCCCATGTTGAGAACCACTGCAATGAGAAGCCCACGCAGCGCATCGAAGAGTAGCCCCCACTCGCTATAACTAGAGAAAGCCCGCACGCAGCGACAGACCCAACACAGCCAAAAATAAATAAATAAAATAAATAAATTAATTTTTTTAAGAAAAGGGAGAAAATTTGAAAACATAGCAATAAATCTATTCAAAATAAAGCAGAGAGGAAAAAGGATTGAAACAAAATGAACAAGGCATCAAGGACCTGTGGAACATTATCAAGTAGTCCAACATACATGGAGTCCCAGAAAACAGAGGGAGGTGAAAAAATATTTGAAGAAACAAACAATTAAATAATAAAACAAAAAGAAAACCACGTACATCATAATCAAATTACTGAACACCAATAATTAAGGGGAAATATCTAAAGTAGCCACACAAACACACATTACATACAGAGGAACAGAGAGTTAAAAGCAAACTTGTCTATGAGATGATGGATGTTAACTTACTGTGGTCATTATGTCATGGGATATGTAAGTCAAATCATTATGCTGTCACCTTAAACTTACACAGTGCTGTATGTCAATTGTATCTCAATAAAACTGGAAGAAAAAAAAGCAGACTTCTCAACAGAAGATTATACAAACCAGAAAATAATGAAGCAACATTTTAAAGTAGTGAGAGAGAGAAAAAAAAACCCAAACTGTTAACCTACACAGAATTCTATACCCACCCAAAATATCTTTCAAAAACCAAAAGCAGGGGCTTCCCTGGTGGCGCAGTGGTTGAGAGTCCGCCTGCCGATGCAGGGGACGCGGGTTCGTGCCCCGGTCCGAGAGGATCCCACATGCCGCGGAGCGGCTGGGCCCATGAGCCATGGCCGCTGAGCCTGCGCGTCCGGAGCCTGTGCTCCGCAATGGGAGAGGCCACAGCAGTGAGAGGCCCGCGTACCGCTAAAAGAAAAAAAAAAAAAAAAAAAAAAGCAAAATAAAGTATTTTCAGACAAACAAAATTTAGAAGATTCATTGTTTAGAATGAATTTAAATTCATTCATTCTAAACACATTTAGAAGATCTGAAATACATGACATATTAGAGGAAGTTCTTTAGGCAGAAAGATACCAGATGTAGATTAAATCCACACAAAGTGATGAAGAGTGCTAAGAATGGTACATATACAGGTAAACATAAAAGACATTTCCCCCTCATTTTCACAGTCTAACAGATTGACTACTCAAAGCAAAAATAATCAGAGTGTATTATAGAGTTTATAATCGACATAAAAGTCAAATGTATGACAACAAAAGCATAAATGACAGGAGGGGAGAAATGGAAGTATATTATTTTAAGGTTCTAATACTACACATGAAATGAGAAATGTATACTGCAAACCCTAAAGCAATCACAAAGAAGTATAGTTAATAAGTCAATAATGGAGATAAAACAGAGTCCTAAAAATACTCAATTAATCCAAAAGAAGTCAGAAAAAGAAGTAAAACAGTGCAAAGAATAGGGGGCAGATTAAAAAAATAACAGCAAGATGGTAGATTTGAAGTTAACCTTATTGAGAATAACACTGATTACAAATGATCTAAACACTCCATTTGAAAGGCAGAAACTGTCATACTGGATAAAAAAGTAAGACTCTATGCTGCCTAAAAGAAACACACTTTAAATATAAAGACACAGATTAAAAGTAAAGAATGGAAAAAGATATACTATGCTATTGCTAATCAAATGAAAGTCTGAGCGGCTGTATTAGTATCAAACGGTAAACTTCAGATTTCAGAATAAGGAACATTGCCAGGGATAAAGAAGGATATTTCATCATAATCAAAGGCTCAATCCATCAAGCTTGAATAGTCCTATGCAGCACCTTACAAGGGAGCTTCAGAATACACGAAGCAAAACCTGATGGAACTGAAAAGAGAAAAAGACAAATCCACAATTATTCTTTGAAGATTTCAGCATTCCTCTCTCAGTACTTGATGGAACAGGTAAATGATATGGAAGACCTGAGGACACTATCAACGAACTTAACCTGACAGTTCTACAAACACTCCATCAAATACAGCAGAATACACATTCTTCTTAGCTGCAAAGGGATCATTCACCAAGGTAGACTGTATTCGTGGCCATAAAACAAGTCTCAAATGAAACAGTCTCAAATAAATTTTAAAAGACTGAACTATGAGGAAACACTTAAGCTGCTTGGGGTTGAAATGAGTTCATGCATGGCAAGTGCTTAGGAAGGACCCTGGGACCTGATCAGCGCAAGTACAGCTCCTAGCGTCTCCGATGGCCTCCCGCTGGAGAAACCGCGTGGGGAGGCATCGTCAAGGCCCTGAGGCTGTGAAGCCAGGGAAAGTAGAAAGTTCACCAAGGACATGGCTTTGGCCTGCTGGGCCGGACCACCTGGGTCCCATGCCCGCTCAGTCTAGTACTGGCTGTATGTCCCTGAGCAAGCGAATTAGCTTCTCTGGGCCCGGCCTATCTGGAGGTTCCGGGTGGGCCTGGGCCGCCGGCCAGGGGTGGGGTCCTCATTCCCAAGCTCCCGTGGGTCCCCACTCCACGCCGGGAGGACGCCTACCTGGCAGTCCACCACCTCCACCAAGTCGGGGAAGACCGGCGGCGGCTCGCATAGGCAGCACAGAAAGAAGGTGGTCTCGAAGCGGCGGCCACGGCGCTGCGTGAAAGGCGTGAGCCAGGCGCTCCAGTCGTGCAGCGCCCAGATGTCGGGAGTGCAGTCTAGGTGAGCGCACAGGCGCAGGAAGTGCTGCGGGTTTCGGCGGACGCGGGCGCGCCAGTCGGCCAGGGCCGGCGGCGGCGCGAGGGCGCGGCCCGGCTCGGGCGCGGCGGGCCTCGGGCCCCTGGGCCGCAGCAGCAGCACGCCTGCCTCTTCGAAGGCCTCGCGGATGGCGCAGATGCGGAAGGCAACGTCATCCGGCAGCGCCGCCTCGTCCCCGTCGGCGGCTCCGGGCCTGGCATCTGGCAGCACCGGGAAGGTGGCGCGTCTGGGCGGCGCCGGGCCCAGGCCGAAGCGGGGCGGCCGGTGGTGCGGCGCGAAGAGGCGCAGCCAGTCGGCCGAGCGGTCTGCCGCGTCCAGCACCCCACCCGGGAAAACGTGCGCCCCGGGCAAGAAGCCTTGGCGCGCAGAGCGCAGCAGCAGCAGCAGCCGGAAGCCCTCGGCGGGCGGCGGGGACCGCGGCGGGGCGCCGGGGACCGGGAGCGTCCAGCCGGCAGCCAGCACCACGGTGGCCGCCCGCCGCCAACTGCTTGGGCCCGGCCGCAGCGGGCCGCTCATAGCGTGTGGCGGCGCGCGGCTTCCGGGCTCAGCTTCTGGTGCGCCTGGAGTTTTCCCCAGGCTTGAGGACGGAGGCCGGCGTCTGGCTGGGTGAACTCCCGGCAAGGTGCGCGCTGGGCGATCGGTGAATCCGGACTGTATGGCCTCACTCGCGCCTTCCTGTAAGGGGGAGAAGCAGGCGTGCGCCAGCGCGGAGAAGCTCCGCCTAGAGTTCCCTTGTTCCCAGCCAGGTCACTCTCGCGGGGCAAGGGCTGTTACAGCCGCTTGCTAGGAGGGTCTCAACACCCTCACTCAGGACACTTGGACCAAGAGCAGGAATGCTTATGATCAAACAGTGACCTGTCGAGGTAAAAGTGCGATGCAAACGTAGGCCTGGTGACACCTACCCGATCAAAACCTGAGAACTAGGACTTTCTCGATTAAACAAAGAGGGTTTGTTTCCTTTGGCGAGGGGTGGGGTGGGGGTGGATGGGGGGTGGCATCCAAGGGCTAGCTGTCCGAGCTCTGCAGGCTCACATGAACCCCAGCAATGAGAAACTGATGCATGAACCAGATACCAAATTACAGATTTCACACTGCACAGTCTGAGTGTGAAAGGTCCTCCTTGAATCCCCAGACAAGCTCCTATCTTGTGATCTGGACACCTTTTATTGTAAGGGCACCTGGGACCACCTTAAGCATCTTAGGTCATTGGATCATATCCACTTTCATGGGAGAATTTTAATCCAAGCCTAGAAATGGAAATTTCGCTCTGCTCCACCTTTAGAAAGAGCCTGTTAAAGCAGTCTTCTCTTTTATAGCTCCTTATTAGTTACCAACGGTTTCTCCACAATTGCTATTATAGTTGATCATGCATTTGTTATGTGTCCGGATGAACATATAGACTATTGTTGAGCCTCATTTTCAAACCATCATTTTAATGTGGGGTATTCCCTGGGGGAGAATCCAGAGAGGGCAACAGCAGTATTTAGGCTCATTTTTGTTGGCATCATTTTCTAAAGATGCATATCCCTGTGTACTGACCGCATCCCAGAAACAGGAAACAAGACCACATGTTTAGAAAAACACACAGAGGCCAAGGGAGCACACATGTACTGGCAGGTTGGGGGAGGGGGGTGGAGTCTGCCAAATTTCATCCATCTTGAGTCTCTACATAATCCACAGTTAGGGACCCCTCCCTTATCTGCGTTCCCACTGCATGGCTCTCTGCTCTGAGACAGTCATTTCACAATCTATTGTGGAGTCTAGGACGGCACCCTGGAGCCTGTGTTTTTAACAATCCCCCAGTGTTTTAAGCCATGGGAAGCCATAAAAGGTGGTGACATGATTAAGTTCATATCTTCAAAGGTCACCCTGACAACAGTATGATGACTCAATTGGATGGGGCTGTTCTGGAGGCCCGTGGAAAGTGCTGGGGAAGAAATGGTGAGGGTCTAAACTAGGAGAGTCGCTGTGAAGAGGGGGTGAGGTGAAGAAGGGAATGATTCACTAGAGTATTTAGGAGGTAGACTTGAGGTAATGTGGTTATTGGTTGAATATGCAGAGCAAGGGAAAAGAAGGAATTAAAGTTTTAGCTTGGGAGGTTGAAAACTCGGTGGCTTCAAACAATGCACATTTATTATCTCAGTTTCTGTGGATCAGGATTTCAAGAGCATCTTAGCTGGGTTGTTCTGTCTCAGTATTTCCCATGAGATTGTGGTGAGCATGTCAGCTGGGGCTTGATTAGGGGCTGAGGGATCCATTTCTACAATGGCTCACTCATATGGCCGTTGGCCAGAGGCCTCAGTTCCTCAGCACATTGGCCTCTCCATAGTGCTGCTTGGATGTCTTTGAGACATGGTAGTTATTAATGATCCGAGAGAGGAAGGAAGAAGTCATGATGCATTTCCTGTCTTAGCCTCAGGAGTCACATTCCATCACTTCCACAGTATCCTGTTGTTACACTGGTCAGCTGTGTTCCGTGTGAGAGGGAACTACATGAAAACACCAGGTGGTGGGGATCATTGCTGGTCATATTGGAGGCTGGCTACCACGGTGGATAAAAAACCATCAAAGCATTAGGAGAAAACAGGTAAATTCCTCTATAGTCTTTGACTCAAAATCTAGAAGCATAAGGGAAAAGATTGATCAATTTGACACACTGTGCATATTTATAACTTTATTATGACAAAAGACACCATAAGAAAGTCCAAGATATAATAAACAGAAAATATCTCTAATGCCTATCACAAAGGACCGAGAAGAAAAAAACCTCCAATTGTGTAGAAAATGGGCAAGAGATATGGAAAGACAGTGGATTGTGATTTATTAAAGGTCACACGTGCAGCAAGTGTTGTTTGGAATCTGTCTCCAGACCTATTGGCGTGTCCTTCAAGTGTCCTGCCCCACCCTGTTCTGCCAGGGGCACAGTGCCAGCTACTCCAGGCCTGACAGTAAGTGCACACAACCATCCCCTGCTAGGGCTAGCAGTTAGCATGTGCCACTTGATCACAAGAGTTGAGTCACTTTGTTTATGACAACAGTTGCTTACTTCAGAGAAGGACACTTGACTCTTGGTTCTTATGTTCCACTGGTCTGGTCTTCCCCAGCTATCTTTACAATAAGAAATGTTCTCATTTGATTTATCAGAACATGCATGATCCTGAAAGAAAAAAAACTTTCCAAACATGTCATATTGTTTCTTACCCATAGCTCCAAGTGGACTTTTATTTCAATCTCTACTTCATTGAGCCCAAATTCATTTCTGTTATCCATTATTTATCACATTTTTCAGTGGAAATAGAAAGGAAGAGAATGCGGGGGCTAGCCATGGAGAGATGACTTCAGCTTGGAGAATCCACAGTAGCAGGAAGTTTGTTCAACCTGCCTAGAAACGAAGGCATGTCACTGCAGTTAAATGGAATTCACCTATGAATGACCAGCAACATCCAGTGCACCAAGAATCATCACATAAAAATGATTTCTCAAAATGTTTTTTGAAAAGGGTTTAAAAAAGGTTCACAATATGTTTTCTCAAAAATGCATAGATTCCACTTAGGTGACGTTCTGGAAAAGGCCACACTGTAGGGACAGAAATCAGATCAGTGGTTGCCAGATCCTGGGGTGAGAAGAAAGGATTGCCTACAAAGGACATGGGGGAACTTTTTGGGGGTGATGAAAACATTCTATATCTTGATTGCAGCAGTGGATACATGGTTGTACATATTTGTCAAAACTCAAAACTGCACACCTAAGAAGGGTGAATGTTACTGTATTTAAATTATACCTGAATAAGTTTGACTTTAAAAATGTACAGATTCCAACTTCTAGATCAACCTGAATTTCCCTCTGTAACCTTGACCTTTTTATTACATACCTTCTTTCATTGATAAGTTTATCTAGTTTTAATCTTCAAAATGATTTCCAGCAGATTTTACCTAAGTTATAGCAAGCTAATGTTTTCATATATATTGCTTCTTTTGCCCAACCGTCCCATTTTAGGGAGACAACATTTATTGAGTCCTGTGCCTGAAAAAAGTCTTATCTCAATATGCCTATGAAGTATATCCTATTATTACTCCTATTGTAAGGATAAGGAAATTGAGGTCAGGGCGATTAATGAAAATCTTCAATAAGAATGGATCTGAACTCAGGGGTCCCCTATTCCATAGTCAGTGCTCCTAACCTCGATGCTATTCTGTCCTGATGCTGCATTTCAAAACGTGCTTCTGATTCCCTGCAGGTAAGATTCCAAAAGTTTTGCTTTGCCTGTTTGTGGCGCCTGGCGGGGTGGGGGAGGGGGTGTGTGTTCTGAAATTGCTTCTCATTATAAATGAGACCCTAACTGTTAAAACTTATATTTTAATAACTAATATTTTCTAGATGATAAGAGCATTCAAACTTTTATTGTAAAAACAATAATAACAATGTTAAATAAAAATATATTGAAAAAATACCATTCATAATTCCACCACCTTAACATACATTTTCATTTCTGTATATTTCCTCTTAGATCTTCTCTATGTGCCTAACACATACCTACAGACAAAGGACATTCAAATTTGCTTTCTGACAACAGCATGTTAGAAGGACTCTTGAAAATCATTTTGCCAACAGGAGTTCTCATTTGGCTTATTTACGTTTGTCATATAAGCCTTAAGGTTATAACATTCTAAGCTGAAACACCAAAGAAGCAGGATGCCCAAGATCTCACAGTACTACAATGAAAACACCCACAATCCTCTGTGTAATGAGATGAAAATAAGTAAATGAAAGAGAGGAATGCTTTTCCAGAAATCCATCTTGTGCTCATGGACAGAGGGCTGCAGCATGTGGTCAGTTCCTGCACCTTCGGTCAGTTCCTAAGATCCAAAGAAACAGTATTTGAACATGACTTTGATCTACATTGACCACAGCCAAAGATCGATTATGTGGAGACCTACTATTCTTTCTGGGTTCCATACTGCATTAAAAGGTGAGTATAATTGTATTGTAGAAAAGGAACTGGAGATTTATAATCCTGGAGTCTTTCTGAACATCTCTTTATGCAATGAAATCTGTGAGGGGTAAATATGTTGATCAGGATATTCACTTCAATTTAAATGTGCATAAAGAAGATTAAGAATATCTTTAAAAATCGTAAAAGTTGATAGCTGAATCATTTGAGGGTGCCTTTTTCAACTAAGTTATAAATGCTGCACGTTATCTTTAATTTTTAATTATTAATAGCCATTTAGTTAGACATGTCATTCAAACAGTAGACACGGAGCATTTAATTCCAACTAGGATCTGTTGCCACATACAAAACAGCCCATGCTGTGCTAGTTTCCCAACATCAGGCAGCCAATGCAATTATACTTCTGAGGGCACCAGGTCAGTTACAGAATAGGATTCTCTTAGACTCCATGACAAATGATGGGATTTCACATCTGTAATTTACCAGAATCAGTTTAGATTGCTGGGTAAAACAAACTGTTTAATAAACACTAGGCTTTCTTGGACTCAGACTTAGAGTCTGAATTTAAATTCCTAATCTAATTTAAACACTATAAATAAGTAGCATTTATACAAATTTGCTTTTAAGTCCATACACTAATTCTGATGTGGCCTAAAATCACAGTAAGCTTAGTTCATTCTGATTTTTAAAATCCATATGGAATTGTACCAACACACTAATTTTAGACAAACTAAGATTCCGTTTCCATACGCACCAAAACCAACAATGACAACACCCTCCCCACCAAACCCCAAACAAAACAACCCTTTTTTGTTTAACTGCATTCTGTCAAATCTTTTAAGCCCTGGAAGTGAACTTTGAGTTAATCAGTTGGGCCCTCCCCCCATTTCACAGATGAGGGAAGTGAGGCACAGGGAGGTCAGTGACTTGCCTGAGGTACTCAGAGAGGAAGGCAGAGCCCTGCCCATCACAGTTGGTCTCTAGTTGCAGGAGGAGGCATTCCCCAAAGGAAGGCAGAGGCCAGTCCTACAGCACTTTTCTTTCTTAGCCTGCCTTACAGGATCACACTTTGGGGCTTGTACCGTTCACAAACATTCATTACAGAACAGAGAACTGCATTCTGAGAAGTAACTCTGTAGCTAAAAATGTATCGGTGTGCACATTGAAAAGGAAAATGCAGCCTCATCAGGGGCCTCATGCAAACTAGAACTCTCTTCAACCCAAACTGCCTTTTAGTCATTGGACAGCACACATCCCTTATGTAGCTTACTGTAAACCTTAGGTAAATCGTGAAGTTTATGCTCTAATTTGACTTCCAAAAATATTTTCCCTTGGGGCATTTAAAAGCATACATTCTTAGAGAACAGAAAAAAGAATTTGCCAGGCATATTTTCCACAAACATTATCGTGTTTTCTGTTTTTTTCTAATAGGAATAGTTGAAAGTTCCCGTGATAAGTGCCTTGGCATTCCAAGTTCTTGTCTTCTCAGTATCAGATAAAGCTGTGCTATTTTCCTAAAAGAGAAGCCAGGCATGTTTTCTCTTACAGGTATTAATTTTACAAGAGATTTATAATAGCAATCTTTTGAGGTAAAGATCTATCCTTTAACTTGTACCTTTAATTTAGGAAAGTAGACTCTAACACTGACCATTATCATATATACCCTATATTAAATATTTGTAATTTTTAAATCACTTGTATCATGGTATAAGATCATAACAAATAGGGGCTTCCCTGGTGCCGCAGTGGTTGAGAGTCTGCCTGCCTGCCGATGTGGGGGACACGGGTTCGTGCCCCTGTCCGGGAAGATCCCACGTGCCGCGGAGCAGCTGGGCCCGTGAGCCATGGCCGCTGAGCCTGCGCGTCCGGAGCCTGTGCTCCGCAACGGGAGAGGCCACAGCAGTGAGAGGCCCGCGTACCGCAAAAACAAAACAAAACAAAAACAAAAACAAAAGATCATAACAAATATTTTTAGAAAATTAATGACTTTGATATCCAACATCTAAATTGAATCAGGCTTCTACCAGAAAGCAACCTCTTGAATTATACATAGAAATGAGAGCAGGGAGATATTGCTGCTATTGAGCAGTCTATCGCTCAAGCAGAAAGTGATTTTGCTTACACGATATAGCAAAAGTCCTGTTAGGCAATGTTGTAACTCCAAATAATGCCAAATATTACAAATGCTTAACATTTTAACTTATGCCAAATATTAACTATGCTAAATATTTAAATATGCCAAATATTTAACTAATGCCAAATATTACAAATGCTTAACTCTTAAAGAGTTGTTTAGGTGAACATGTCCACAGGATAAATATGTTTATTGTAATCCAGCTTTTTTCGTGTGTGTGCAATACTTTATCACTAATTTCAGTGAGCAGAGGATTCTCAGAATCAGGTGCACATCTGATTGCACATATAAGTAAATACTCAAGGATCTGCCAAGTGGGTGGAAAGAGTGAAAACAAAAAAATATGCTTGTCCCAATTGATCTCTATGGATTACACAACTTCCACACTTGATCTTAGCCAAAAGGCAGAGAAGCAATGGATTACACATCTTCTGATGGGTTGTTTCTTTAATAGATTCTGATGAATCATGACCCAAAACTCATTGATAAGGACAAAGAATCACAGTTTTAGAGAGAGTAGAATATATTAGGGATATTTTTCAACACTGGGTCACAATATGACCCAGCCTCTTTTTTTTTTTTTTAAAGATTTAATTTTATTTATTTTTGGCTGCATTGGGTCTTTGTTAGGGTGCACGGGCTTCTCACTGTGGTGGCTACTCTTGTTGCGGAGCACGGGCTCTAGGCGCGAGAGCTTCAGTAGTTGCAGCACTCGGGCTCAGCAGTTGTGGTCCGCAGGCTCTAGAGCACGGGCTCACTAGTTGTGGCGCACAGGCTTAGTTGCTCCACAGCACATGGGATCTTCCTGCACCAGGGATCGAACCCGTGTCCCCTGCAATGGCAGGTGGATTCTTATCCACTGAGCCACCAGGGAAGTCCCCCCAGCTTCCCCTTGCCTGAAATAAATGAGACTTTGGGGAAGGTGACAGAGATTCTGTTGTGTTGCATGTGGGATGAGGAAGAGGGGAGTTAGAAAACTTTCTGTGTCATTTCTGAAGGTACCCTGGGAAGGCAGGTGTAAAAAGAATTTGACATGGCCCAATGCAGTCACCCAGACTGGATGAAGCAGGAGTTCCTTTTATTAGTTATTGTTATAGAACTCTTAATCAGCTTAAGACTTCGTGGGTCTTTTAAAACCATTATCACAGAAACACACAAACAGATCCTCTGCTTTCACTATCTACAGCACTGGAATCTGTGTGCTCAGGAGGAGTGGGAGTGGGTGATCAAGGCTGGGAGGGTGGCCTGTCGGACTGGGTGCCCAGACAGCACTACTGCTGCTATTTGCTTCTCACCCTTGACCCTCAAATTGCCCTTGTGAAAAACTGCCAATTCCCTCCTCCTAGTCCCCTTTCTCACTTCTGGGGTGAAAAAGAGAAAAAAAAAAAATCCGTGTCACTTTTCAGCCAAACCAATCTCTGGGTTTTATTCCAAACTACCTTCAGAGTTAAACACATCTGTTTTCTCAGCCTTACTTCCCCAACAAGGCTCTCTCTGATCCACAGGTGGGAGCTGGTGGCAGTGCTCAGGCAAATTCCAGCCTGGGACCTAAGGTGTTTTCCACATTTCCTTATTTACTGCCACAAAGAGGCTAGGGCCACCTAACTTCTGTCATCTACATCTGTGGTTCCAGTAGTTTATGCTATGATCTCCTGCCTTAAGAAGATAGATTTTAAAAATAGTTGGAGATGTATGTTTAGCAATCTAAGCATATAAATAAAGACACTGTGTATGACTCATTGGCACCCGTATGAATTTGTGGCCAAATGTCCTTTATAAAACAAAAAAAACAGCTTTGACAGTACACAATGTGGCTACAGGATTTTTCTAACAAATGAATTTTTTTTTTTAAAAGCTCCTTAAATTTGAAGTTAAAGCTGTTACGTTCTAACCCAGTCTCAGGGCTAATTGGTTCAAGACCTCTGTGCCCAGTGATGCCCCACTTGACCCTCTCAGGGGGCAGTGTCCAGGTCAGGGAGCTGTGCAGCTCCCTCCAAAGCCAGCTCTCCTACTGGCCAGTAAGCAAATTCCAAGGGATAGATAGGATTAAGGGCTCCAAAGAGGATTCCCCAGCCCTCCCCCAAAGGAGGATAAACTCTAGTCTAGTTCTGGAACAAAAATAAGCCCCAGCCAAGGAGAAAGTGCCTGTTTAGATGGCCGGTGGCCCTTCCCAAAGCTTGCACCCCTTCCAGACTGATTGGGCAGAGCCCTTTTCAATAGGCAAGGGTGTGCAGAAGTGTGTAATCGTGTGCTAAAAGAAAGCACGTTGCATGAACTTCTATTTGCACACGCTCCTAAGCTTAGGCCCCAAAGGATTAAGGTAATAAAAACTGCTTACCTCTTATTGCAATTTGTTTTCTTCTCTAGGAGACAAAACCAACACACACACACAGGCCAAAACACACTTCATTTCACCTCACCCTCTTTCCAAACTGCCCCACTCGGAAAATGGGAATCACCGGCAGGGGTGGGGACACCAAGCTCAGACTCAGTGCAAACACGCCCCGGCAGCACAGGCGGTAACCGATTAACTCGGAGGAATCTCCGCTCACTACGAACGGTTTTCTATTAATAGGGGATAAAGCTCCTGCATACATTAGCGGTAATGACCCGGTGGCCCGCGCAAAATTAACTTCTCCCGGGCCATGAAGAGGAAGCCATGTTCTGCCCAGGCAGATGTGTGCTTGAAACGCGCGTATAAACATACACGTACACACGCAGGGTTTTAGAACCGCTCCCCTTAAACATGCCAGATCCCACTCCCATCCCTAGTCCTGGCGGTTGCAGTTGTTCTCCGAGGGGTGTCTCCGGGTAGCGAGTAGCGGCGGCGGAGGTCGTTCGCGTATGGGTCAACTCAGCTTCGCCACACACACGGCCAAGGCCACAGCCGCCAGCAGCACGGCGCTGAAGATGGTGGCGGCCAGGGCCTTGCTCAGGTCGCAGGGCCCCATGCGCTGTTCTACGGACACACCGCACAACGAAGAGACGCCGGCGCTGGGCCTGGCCAGAAGCTCGGCGCCTGCTGCCTGCCGGGCCTGCACCGTCCAGCGGGGCACGTTGACCTTCATTTCCATATCCTGGATCATCTCGTCCACTTGAAGGATCTCTCGCTCCAGCTGGTGAAGGTCTTCCACGTCGAAGCCGCGCTCCGCCTCGTGCCGCAGGCTGCGGGCGCTCAGAGCGCGCGCCGCTACGCTCGCGGCGCCGCCTTCCACCCCGGTACGCACGAGCGGCCGCCGCGGCGCATGCAGCGGGAACTCGGTGCTCAAAGTCAGCGCACGCCGCATGTCCGCTTCCAGCAGGTCCAGGCAGCCGGAGAAGGCCACCCAGAGGCGCTCGAACTCGGCGCGTTCCTCAGCGCCCAGGTCCCGGTTACGCAGCGGAACTGTGAGTCGGGCGCAGATGGCCACCGCCAGCTCTTGCGCCTTCTGGCGCGTCTTCTGCAGCTCCTCTCGCAGGTTCTGCGAGTCCGCGGAGCCGCCGATGGTCAGCACCAGGTGGTGGTAGCATGCAGTCGCCTTATTGAGCGCGTCCAGTAGTGCCTTGCACTCCTCCTTCGCCATGGAGCTGCTCTCCGGCGCAGCCCGGCCGCCTGCGCCCCTCTCAGCCTCACGCCCTCAGCGCAGCAGGACACAGCCAGCCCCGACGGCGTCCCCTGGCCGGGCGGCCCGAGCACTCCTCATAGCCTGAGAGGAGCTAGGCGCTGCCGCTGCTGTTGAGAGCCGCTCAGGATCCACGACGTGCGCTTCCGCGGACTTGGCGCGGAGAGAGAGCCCCGTTAGCTGTTTCGCGTCCCCTCGTCCATCCTCCCCAGGTGCGCTCCTAGCCGAATCTCTGCGCCGCCCTCGCCTCCACGGTAGCCACCTGCGAAGCCCGGGTTGCAGTCGCCATCCTCCTCCGGTGCAGTCGCCAGGGAGAGCCGGCCGCGGAGCCGTGCCCTCCGCCTTAGCTGCCAAGGGCGGCCGGCTCGGGTTTCTTAGGATCCGCCCACCCCCTCCCGTCCTCGCTGGGCGCTTCAATCCCCAGGACCAGGGATAGGCGGGGCCCCACGCGGGAGGTCACGTGTAGGTTCCCCATCTCCCCCTCCGCACCCCATTACGGTCTGGAATATTAGCGCTCGTCAGATCCTATCCTCCTCTACTTTACGGAAGGGGAAACTGAGGCTCGATTAAAAAAAAGGGATAAGATCACGCCACGTCCATGCAAGTGAAGGGGCTAGAACCCAGGTACCCTGACTCTTAGACCCTGCCAGCGACGGGAGTGGTATGCCTCGTAGGACTGGGCACCTCCGTCTCCCAAAACGAGCAGTAAAGGGCGATCTGCGGGGTGGGACGGCTCCCGAAATCTCCCCTTCCTAGTCCAGCCCGCTTTCCAGCAACAGAGCTTGGACCCCACCTCTTGGATGAGATCTGCTCTCGGCCTCGCCACCTCCCGTTCCGGGCACGCGCAGTCGGTGGCTCTGGGGTGGTCCAGCCTGAGTAGGAAGCGCTGTGTGCCGCCTGAGCCCCACCCCCGGCTGGGCGGACTCAATGATTGCTCTGCGCACGCGTCACTCTGAATAAAGACGACCTCTCATTGGGCTGACCAGAGATCTTGAGGCGCGGCTCCGCCCAACGGGGGGTGGGCGGTGGAGCAGATCTGCTGCGTTGGGGTCGTGGGCCTGAGGTCTGAACCGAGGGGCCGGGAGGGGTCGGCGCCACTCTGGGAAGAGAGGGGAGTGAAACTATGTAGCTTTTTAAGTAAGTGCCCTCCCTCCGGTCTCCTCCCGCGCCCTCCTTCCCTCGGGACTGCTGCGCCTCGGGGCCCAGAGGCCGGGCGGGGCCCCGGAGCTGGAAGGGGGAGGGGCTCTTTCCTTTCCTCAGCCGGCGCCCCAAGCTGGGCTGGCGGTCTCCGGGCGGCCCCCAGGGCCCCGGCCCATCGCCGGGTGGACTGCCCCGCCCTCGCTCTCCGGCTCCTGTCCTCAGCCGGGCTCGCTCTGCCCCTCTGGTGTGTTTGCGGGGCTAGGGGTGGGGTTGGCGAAGAATGTGCCCTCTGACTCCCGCGGCTCCAGGACAGGTCAGCAGGTCCGGGATCCCGGGAGCTCAGACTTGGGGGCAGTGGGCAGGGCTGTCGCTCATGGACTGGGTGGCCTCCGCGGTTTAAGGGAGGCCTGGCGGGGCGGGTGGAGGGGAGGGTGGTGGTGGGGGTCCGGAGCCTCGGGTCGAGCTGTCGTGGTCCCCGCGGTAATAAAAGCGCGGGGGAGAGAGGAGGGAATCCCTGCTAGCCTGCCTCTCATGGGGCGGGGTCTCGTCTTCCTGCTGGGTAAAGATTTCTCCAGGAAAACTATGAAGCACCAAGAGGTGTTCCGGATCCTGGGTCTGTTCAGTTCTTTTCGTTGAAAATGGACCGCCCATAGGCTCGAGAGCAAGGCCGTGCCGCTCTGGCCGCCCCTGGAGGTGCTGGGGACGTAGGCACTCGCGACCTGTGCAGGGCCACGGGAGCAAGTGGCGCGTCTTCATTGAGGATTTAGGACATTCAGGGAATGAGGGGCAGGGGAGACTGTAGGGACTACTAGTTTGCCATGCGAGCTGGAATTTTCCAAGTTTGTGGGTTTTAGGGAGAGAGGCCCCTATTTTGATTAAGTAATGTACCCTCCCACCAGCCCTAGAGAAGAGCGGCAGATATTAGCAGGATATTTACGTTTCCAGGCCGCCTTGCCGGGCCTGGTGTTGAGGCAGCCCCCCGGGGTCCAGAGCGCTAGGTTCAGGGCTCGTTCTCACTCAGCAGTCTGTCCTTTAATTGGTTGTTTCACTGGTGGTTTGTGGCCAGGGTTGGGTGGTACTCTGGCCCTTGGCCATTCTCTGAGGTGGAGGGTCTCAGCCACCTATGGGCCAAATGGGGCCTTGACAGAGGAAGAGTAGTTTTTAGGACAAAATGGGTAGAAGGAGGGAGAGTGCATCTCTTTGGGGAGCTCTGGGGACAGCAGAGGGAGATGAAGCTGCAGAGGTGGGCAGGAGGCCAGGAGTGAGAGGCCCTCCATGCCATACAGAGAAGTTGAGAGTTCATCTGGTAGGGAGTGGAGGGGAAGTCATTGAAGAATCCTGCACAGACTTCGGTGTTGGAAAGATCACTTTGTGTCTTTCAGGTGGACAGATCTGTGGTGAGTCAAGAGGCAGGGCCTGTAGGCCTCGGAGGGAGAAGTGCAGGATGGGAGGAGACACAGGTACTTCTCTCGAGCCCTAGAGGCAGGAAAGCAGTTGGGCCGCTGAAGCTGGGTGGACACCCTGGGTGAGTTCTCCTCACCTTGGCTTGTCACCTGAAATAATCCCACCTGGCAGCACTGCTGGGAGAGCAGCAGTAAGTGTCTGCATAGGGCCTTGGGTCAAGGTCTTGATTGTGCCTCCTTGTGGCTCTTGGACTTCGTTGCCCTCATGAGGGCGGCTGCTGGGACTGTGCTCTTGACATGTTTGCCTCTGTTAGTGTTTCTGTCAGGGCTGCCCCTCTGTTTATGAAGTGCCAGGATTAGGTGGGTGTCCAGTAACTTCCTCCTTTCCTAGGGGAGCAGGGGAATGTGACCATGCGATGATAGATACCAGATCTAGAAAGGATTCAGACCCGAACAGTTGGACATAATTTGTCCTGAGGTTGCTTCCACATCCTAGAGACACTGAGCAGTGGTCCTTGGAGGTCCTGCCCTCCTGCCCAAAATACTGGCAGGGACGTGGGTGCTGGTGGCTCCCCTGCAATTCTAGGAGCAGGGTGATGGAGTGGCATTCTGAGGGGCAGTTATGCTCCTCCAAACTTCCCCTGCTCCTGAGTGGTCACACCCCTCTTCCAGCCCTGAGGCCTTCTCTCCTACTGTGGTCCTCCACATTCCAGCAGTCATTGTGTTTAGCCAGCTCTGAGCATGTTCGTTTTTCTGGCTTTTTGCCAGTGCCTGCAGGACCGCCTGGGGCCAGCCCCTCACCCTCCCCTGCTTCTGGGCGGTGGATTTCCAGCTTCTGTGAGAGATGATCCCTTCCTGGGAGCTTGATCTTTTTCTAACACATCACTATCATTTTGTTCAAGTGGACCAGCAGTTATTGCATGCCTGCAGTGAGCCAGGCAGCGAGGCTTCATAGTGCTTTGAAGAAGAGCTTTGAGAGACATATGGACAGGAGCCATAGACACTACAGGCCAGAAGGACACAAGTGACTGACTGTAATACCACACGTTACATCATAAAATTGCTTCCATTTGGTATTAAACATAGATGTATAAAAAGTTTTCCCTTTTGGCCTTTTCCTTCTCAGTCACAAATTAAGCCAGTTGGAGAATATGCCTGGTTGGGGTCTTTGGTCAGGGCCCTGGCAGGGCAGGAGAAGCCACAGCAGTGAGATTTCAGCAGGGAGTGCATCTCTGGGAGGTGCAGACTTTCCTGGGCTGGATTCTGCTGAGCCAGGCTGCACACTGTCACCAGATGGTCCCTGACAACCCAGACTCATCCGGGCTGGCAGGACGGTTGAAGACCACAAAACCACGAGTGCACACCACCTCCTAAAATGCCCAGAACCGGTCTGAGGCCTCACTTGGTTGTCTTGTTCGGAGTAACCTCAGATAACTTACGTGCAGGGTTATTTGGTATCTCTGACTAACTTCACTGGATTTTCTATAAATCATCCCATCATTTGCACTTAGGAAGGGATGGAATTTTTTTTTTCTTTTTTTTTTTTTTTGGTATGCGGGCCTCTCACTGTCGTGGCCTCTCCCGTTGCGGAGGGCAGGCTCCGGACGCGCAGGCTCTGTGGCCACGGCTCACGGGCCCAGCCGCTCCGCGGCATGTGGGATCCTCCCGGACCGGGGCACGAACCCGTGTTCCCTGCATCGGCAGGCAGACTCTCAACCACTGCACCACCAGGGAGGCCCCGAATTTTTTTTTTTTAAGGAGTTTTATATATGAGGATTCACATGTCTTTTCAGTTTTACAAGGAAAAGTCAGTTTACATGTTATTCAGTATTTTAAAATATAAAACCAATTCTTGCAAGTAAACTTGTCAGATTATTTTAAAGCATGTACCCCTATATAAGAATTCAACTCTGGCATTAAGCATTATTACATACTTTTAACAATGGGACAGAAAGGTCGAGAACAGTGCTGGACAGAGGTCTCTGAATCCCTACTCCTGGACAGAGGATCCAGTCATTGGCATCCAGGAGACTGATGTCCAAGAGAAAGCAGATGACTTGGATTGAAAACCAGCCAGCTCCATTTCATTCACGAGCAGTGCTTGCTGAGAGTCTTGTGTGTTTACACCATTCATGCATTTGAACTGAATGTTTTAATGTATTCAGGGCCCTTCCCTTCCCATGCTGCCCCTCTCTGACCTGCTCTGTTTGGATTCTTATTATTTGTCAGAGCTCATTTTCACATCTAGTCAAAAAAAGTTTATTCTTGAGTTTTCTTTGCTCACCAGGAACCTGTTCCCACCTCCTGACCCTTTGGCCCTGCTCTGGTCCCTGCCAAGGATGCCTCCCACACTCCCCACCCCAACCCCTTCCCTGTTGCTCCCTTCTCTATCTCGTCCTTACCTCTCCTGGCACTGTTCTGCTTTTGTTTTGTTTCATTATTATTATTTTTTAACTCTTCTTGCTTCCCAGTTAGGTGGTTAGTTCCTCCATCAAAGCCCATCTTGAGGGCAGGGGTGTTGGTGCTCTGCCAGCATCTTGTCTGAGGAGCAAGGAGAAGTGTCCCTTCCCAGCTTTAGTCTGACCTTGTCGCATCCTGTTTCTCATGTGGTTTTTATGTAAGGCATCTTTACTTTTGTGCCCTGCCATGTAGAACCAGCTGTGTCGGGAACCAGGAAGAATTTTGTTTTCTTGTGACTCTGTCCTAGCAAAATTATATTATCCAGTTGTTCTGGTAGAGACTCATAAAAGGATTATCTGGGTTCCAGTAATAATTGAATTCAACAATTCAAATACCTGAATGGTTGCAGAGCTGGGGCCTGTGAAGGGATTATACGTAGCCATTTTCATGCTAGGCTCTTCTCCCTAAGAGGATCTGCAGAGAGCTCAGGGGCCTTCTTTAGGCAGTCCCCAGGATGGCTGGCAGCTAAGACAGCTCAGGCTGGAGGGAATTTGATGCTGAGCCTTTGTGGCTATCATGGGGACTTTTCCTTTAGGAGAAATGAAGTGTGGAGTCTGTGCATCTGTGGCTCATGAAATAACCCTTAATCCAGGCATAATTATTTTACATGATGAATGTAGTGGTTAAAGGATGGGTGTTAGAATAAATTCTGACATCTGTCTAACGTGGAGTTGGCCAGATGACCCTCAGTTTCTTCATCTGTGACATAGGGCTAATGGTACCTATGGTTATTGTGAGCATTAGTTATAGTTAATTATCTATAGTTATTGTGAACATTAAAATGGGATGAGGATGTATAGATGTCATCACAGTGCCTGACCAAGGATGGTCTCGAATGGTGGCTGTTTTTAACATTAGCTATAAGGAATAGAATTCATAATTGCATGTATGCATACTCTTCTGGTGTTTTCCCAAAGAGGTGTTTGGGAATACTGTTACATAATGAGAAAGTAATTCGGTTTTTCACTCATATTTCATTCATCTGATTGTATCAAGGGTAAGTTTACTTGATGCTCTTTAATAGTTGCTAATTTTCTTCTTTTAATGAAAAGACAAGGCCTCAGGCTCAAGTTCAGAACCTTTCGCAGGCAGTGGTATGTAGCCAGATTTTAAATAATGTCAATTGGATTTATAATTTTTAATTTTAAGATGATCTTAATGGGAAGTGATACTATTTTTCCATTTAAAGTAGTAATAAGGGTTCTTTTACAAATAAATTTCAAATGGGAGTAGGTGTTTAAAGGAAAATGTCAAACATTAACGATAGGGCCATTGTGTACAACTGTACGATTATTTATTGTACAGGTGTCCTGCCCAGGGGAAGAGAGGTGTTGGCAAACTAGGCTGATATATAGCCTATGAGTTGCTTACTAAGCCATGTGCCCTGGCACAGGACTGTACCTACTGGGAAGATGGGGTGCCTTTTTGTAATTCTCACAAAGGCACCATGTGGACTAGCAGAAAGTGGCGGTACATTGGTATACAATGTGGCAAAAATAGTGAAGGTAGCATGTAAATGGGAATCCTACAAGACAGGTATTCATATTCTCCATTGTACGGACTGAGATGGAGGCTCAGAGAGGTGAAATGACATGGCTAAAACTCTGACTTCTTTTCTGTGCCCATTTTTTATATTCCTCTCTCACAGTTCAGTAAAACCACACTGATGTATGGTAAGGGGAGCAGACCAGGGGCATTGGAGGCCCCATTCACAACAGGAGCAAATCTATACAGAATATATAAATAATGTCTAATAAAAGTTTTATATGATCTATGATCTTTAAAGAAGAAAATTTAATTGGAGGACATAAAAGAGGATGAAGATGGAAAGACATACCATGTTCATGGATGATAAGATTCATTATTATAAAGACGTTGGCTCTCCAGTCCATAAATTTAGTACAGTTCCAATAAAAATCCCCGTAGGAATTTTCATGGAATTGATAAGCTGAATCTAGTTCATGTGATATCATAAAGAATTAGGAATAACCAAGTAATTTTGGAGAACAAGGGGAGAGGCCTTCCTCTATGAGATGTCAAGGTTTATTATGAAGCTGTAGTCATGTAAATGAATGTGGTCTAGCCCTTTCCCATCCAATGTAATAACTACTAGCCACATGTGGCTATTAAGCACTTGAACTGAGGCTGGTATGAATTGAGGAGTAAAATACTCATCAAATTTTGAAGAATTAGTAGAAGTAAAAAGAATGTAAAATATGTCAATAATTTTAAAGTATTGATCACATGTTGGAAATGTATTTTGGCTATATTAGGGTGAATAAAATATATAATTTAATTTCACCTTTTAAAAATATGGCTACTAGAAAAGTTTAAATAACATGTAATTATGCATAATGTATATGTAATTACCTTTCTCACATAATTTGTTGGATGGTGCTGGTCAAGACCATTGAAACAGAATAGAGCCCAGAAATAGGCCAAACATATATGGGAACTTGGAGTATGACAAAGGTAGCATTATCAGCTAGTGTGAAAGGGATAAAATATATAAAAGATGACAGTGGGACAGTTGGCTTATGCTGTGGACTGAATGTGACCCCCCCAGCCCCAACCCAAATTCATATGTTGAAGCCCAAATCTTTAATGTGATGGTATTTGGAGATGGGGCTTTGGGTTCTAACTGGGGTTAGATTAGGTCATGAAGATGGGGCCCTAATGATGGAATTAGTTGCCTTACAAAAAGAGGAAGAGACAGGAGAACTCTTTCTCTGCCATGTGAGGATACAGTGAGAAGGTGGCCATTTACGGCACAGGAAGTGGGCCCTTACCAAGAACCAAATGTGCTAGCACCTTGATTTTGGACTTCCCAGTTTCCAGAACTGTGAGGAATAAATGTTTGTTATTTGAACCCCCCAGTCTATTGTATTTAGTTATCAGAGCCTAAGCAGACTAAGATAGCTTACCTTCAGAAAAAAATTAAATTAGATGCCCAATTTGTAGCATATATAAAAATAAAGATGACTTGAAGACCTAAAGATGAAAACCTTTAAGATTCTTAGAAATTACAGGGACTATTTTTGTGGCCTTGGAATTGGAAAGGATGTGGTTTCAGGTATAGCCTTTGCTGCATAACCAACCAGCTTCCAAACTAGTGACTTAAAACTGCTACAGTTTATTATGTCCTGTTAATCTGTGGGCTGGCAAGGTGGCTCTTCTGCTAGTCTCACCTGGGCTCACTCATGTGGTTGCATTCAGCTGGTGGGTTGGCTGTTCTCACTGGACTACCAGGGCCTCTCTCTCCCCACATGGGTTTTCATCCCATGGGCTTCTCCACTGCATGGTGGTCTCAGGGTGCCGAACGAATGAGAGTGAAATCTGCAAGGCCTCTTGAGGTTGATACTCAGAAATCACAGAGCATCAATTCTGTCTGTTGGTTAGTTAAAGCAAATCACAGGGATGGCTTAAATTCAAGGGGTGGGGAAATAGACTCCACCTTCTCAGAGGGGGAATAGTGAAGTCAGTTTACAAAGGGGCATGCCAAGATGATAGATAGGCTTTCCTTAGATCTCCAAAGCACTGACCAGTAAAGGCAAAGACGGACAAGTTCAATCACATTAAAATCAAGCACTTTTTGAGAGAGTGGCAAAGAGGGCGGGGATATGGGGATATATGTATATGTATAGCTGATTCACTTTGTTATACAGCAGAAACTAACACAACAATGTAGAGCAATTATACTCCAATAAAGATGTTAAAAAAAAAATCAAGCACTTTTATTTCTGAAAACACCCAGTTGGAAAAATGAAGAAACAAGCCACAGATTGGGAGAAGATGTTTGCAACATCTTTTGGTGTCCAGATATGTAAAGAACTACCAATCATAAGAAAAAGGCCAAGAACCCATTAGAAGAGTAGTCAAAAGACATGATAAGGTAGTTTATAGAATGTAAGGAAATGATGTTCCACTTCATTAGAGAAATGAAAATTAGAAACAGTGAAATACTGTTGTATTTCTGTTGTATAGGCAGAAATGAGCTAGCCTGACATTACTAAGAAGCGTTGGCTAGGATGTGACATGAAGAAGGGAAATGCTCATGGACTTTGCATGGAGGTTGGAAGTGGTCCAGCGTTGCCAGCATCTGGGGAAGGTGCAAGTGGATGCATGCCGCAGTGTCTCTCCTAGCAACATTCCTGGATATGTGCTCCAGGAACACATAAGGGTATAAGAGCGTTCATTTTAGCATTGTTTTTAATTCTGAAAATGTGGAAGCAGCTTAAATATAGGATATTAGATAAATAAATTATGTCGTGTTCACTTAATACTGTACAGCAGAAATTAGTGAATGAATGGGAGGTGTATGGTTCAGCATGGCTAGAACTTGAAAACATAATGGTGATTGAAAAGCGTATGTTCCAAACTACTTATAGTGTGATACCATTTATGTAGATTTTGGAGCCTATAAAACAAGATTTTAGGACTTCTCTGGTGGTGCAGTGGTTAAGAATCCGCCTGCCAATGCAGGGGACGTGGGTTCGAGCCCTGGTCCGGGAAGATCCCACATGCCGTGGAGCAACTAAGCCCGTGTGCCACAACTACTTAGCCTGCACTCTAGAGCCCGCAAGCCACAACTACTGAGCCTGCGTGCCGCAACTACTGAAGCCCGCACACTTAGAGCCCGTGCTCCACAACAAGAGAAGCCACCACAATGCGAAGCCCGTGCACTGCAACAAAGAGTAGCCCCCGCTCGCCACAACTAGAGAAAGCCTGTGCACAGCAACAGACCCAACACAGCCAAAAATAAATAAATAAACATTTAAAAAAACCAAGATTTTATATTATTTATGAATACATGAGTTTAAAAAGGAGTACAAACATGAGCAAGAAGGATATAGAAACCACTTCAGGATAGTGGTTGCCTCTGAAAGGGGAGGAGAGAATGGGATGGGGAGGGGCTCATGGGGATCCAGTCTACTCTGATACACTTTATTTCTGAAAAGAAAATCTGAGGCAAATATGGCAAAGTGGTAAGATTTGGTAATTCTGGGTGGTAGGTTAGCATTATTATTCTACTCTGCTGTATGATAAAAATATTTCATTAAAAACATGCATATCTTTAAAATGTTATAATTTGGGTCATCTATGATGTTCTAAAAACAGCCGGTTTTTACTTTTGCAGTGACTTGTAGTCAAGAAGATTTTCTGAACTTAATTTATACACTTAACCTGTAAAAAAAAGTCATCTTGGAATTGGTGGGTTATCTTTGATCTTTCCTGATGGCGTGTTAGGTCTGTAGTGTAGAGTAATATGTGTCAGGGATGCTTTTTAGAAATTGTTAGATCAGGACTTTTATGTGTTAGGTCATTCTGAAAGTGGTCATTTACTGCTTTTTCCTCTCTCGTCCCAGGAGACTCTTTTTGCCCCATCTGAAGTCCATATGGCTCTGTATGATGAGGACCTCCTGAAAAATCCCTTCTATCTGGCTCTTCAAAAGTGGCGTCCTGACTTGTGCAACACGGTGGCCCAAACCCGTGGCATTGTAAGTGCATTGATCCTGAGGGTGGTCCTTCTCCACTAGGCTTGGACCAAGCAGTGCTGACAAGGCCACAAATATGGTAGACTTCAGTTAAGTTTAGAGGGAGTCAGGTACAGGTCTGCTAAGTGTACAAAGCCCCAGACCATTTGTGAACGAGCAGAGAGGGACCGCCCCAAGCTGCTTCCTCCAGGCAGCCTCCTGGGACTGCACCAGCCCAGGGTGTAATCCTTTCTCTGAACTCTCAGCCCCTGTTGTCACTGGTCTCACGGTATTTACCTCTGTTTCTCTTGTTTCCATGGGGACCAGGAGGGCTTCTCCAGGGCAGAAATCACATTCCTCCTCATTGTGAGATGCCTGCTCACTCCCATAGGATAAGAGAACGTGTATACACACACATGTATGTCTCCTTCAAAGACATTTCCTAAAGAGAAAGAACTGAGAGAACTTTTGTAATAGAGGCCACAACCTCAGAAGCCTACAGGAGCAGCCAGGGAACAGGAGCAAGAGAAGAGAGAAACCATAGTCTGCTGCCTGGAGGGAGGGCAGGCCCTGTGCTGCAGGTCTTTCTGGTTCCCAGATTGGTGAACTTGGCAGGCATCTTACTTACACACCGTGGGACACAGCAAGCTGGGCGCCTTTGTGCTACCCACAAAGGGTGGCCTTGGGCCCTCTTCTTTTCCTACGTTGTCCTCTTTTCTTCTCCTACTTGTGTTCCTGCTTCTCTTGCCATGTGATACGATCTTAGGTGTGTCAGGCGGCTGAAGATTTGAACCAGTGGAGAAATCAGTTAACTCGGGTTTCTCTGCAAGCTTGGAACTGGCTTTTCCCCATAGCCAGTCCAACTCTCTGCCCTCAGAAGCCTGATTTTTTTTTAAAGTCCCTTCTTGTTTTTATGATTGGTTTTGTAATTAATATCTTTTTCCCAGAATTTTTTTTACTTTGGATTTCAGAAGTCATAAACTTCGTTATAAAAAAAAATTAGAGAGTAGAGCTGTTTCCAAAGAAGAAAATAAAAATCTCATAAAGCTCACCAAAGGCATTCACTGTCATCCATTCATTTCTCAGTAGCTATTAAATGCTGCTGTATGCAAGGCACTATGTTTGATGTGGGGATTCAGCCAAAACTATGAATAGGCATCATGAATCTTTACCCTCATGGAGCTGAAGTTCTAGTGGGAGAGATGGTCACACTGTGGGTACATAGTGACTAATTATGGTAAGTGTCACAGAGAAAAAGTAGAGGATGCCAAGCCATCATGTTAACTGGGAGGGCCTGACCCAACTTGGGAAATACTTCCTTCCCATCTTTGTTCTATGATATTTAAAAACAATGTTGTCTAGATAAGAGTGTGTCATCATATGTAACTTTCTCTTTTTAAAATGCTACACTGCGGACCCCGCTGTTCTTTCTCAGGAAGCCCTGGGGGACCTGTCTGTCTTGCTCATCACTGTGTTGCCAGCCCATAGCACGGTTCCTGTTGCCCAGTAGGTGCTTTTACAGCTGCAAGTAGTGAAAACCCAACTGAGTTCACTTTAGCAAAAAGAGAATTTTGAATCACTTTGGTCACCTTCCTTTCAGGTACACCGCGGAATGAGATGCTACTTTTTTTTTTTTTTTTGGAGCAGAAGAAGGTTTATTGCAAGGCCACACAAAGAGATGAGGTGGCTCGTGTGCCGAAAAGCCTCGAGCTCCCTGAAGGGTTTTGGCAAAGCATTTTTAAAGGCGGGCGTGGCGGGGTGGGGGGGGTGTTGAATGGTATGTGATCAGCTTGTACACAGTTCTCTGGCTGATGGTGAGGCAGCAGGGTGGTGTCACAGGGGTTATCAGTCCTTAGGTTCCAGGAGGCCTGGGCTATGTGCTCACGGTCCTCTAGTAGTTCTTCCATTTGGGGGGGTGTGGGGGAGGGCGGCGTGGTTCACATCTGCAAAACAGCTCAGGAAATTTGCAGAGAGATGCCTCTTAAGCTTAAGCTGTGTCATCCTGCATTCCGGTGGTGCCCTAGGCCCCTTACTGCAGCCCCCACTGAGAGCCATGAGGGGCTGCTTGGGGCCCACATTGGGCAGCACTAGATTTCGGGCCTTCCTTGGCCTCGTTCAGTGGACTCGAGAATCAGCAAGTCCAACTCCTCAGCACAGGTCAGCTGTGGGAACGAGCTAGCTCTTGCCATCCTGCTCAGCCTGGCCCGGTGTTGGTGACTAGCCCCTGCCAGCTGCTGGCCGTGTGACGGAGCCCCGGCTCATCCCTGTCTAATCTGTCATAGTGTTCCTGCCGTGTCCGTTGGTTGAACGAAAAAGTAGAGTATCCCAGTGGCCTCTAGAAGAGCGCTCATTCTTTCTGCCACCTCTGAAGGACCCACGTGGCCTCAGCAGGTGAATGCTGAATTTCCTTCCATGGGGCTTGGTCTTTGGGCCAAGTTTGGCGGCCCCTGAATCTTCCCTGGGGATCAGAGTTCTTTACTGGACTCTAAAAATATGAAGTCACGACTTTTGAATGTGTGTAACCCCAGGGTTAACCGCCTTCCTCCTTCCCCCTGCAAGCTGAGCTTGGGCCGTGCCCTCACGCGGCGGCTGAGGATGGAGGTTGGCTGGCCCCTCACTTGCCCCAGCCCCTCCTCGGGTTTGGCCGCCTTTTTTTTTTTTTTTTGCGGTATGCGGGCCTCTCACTGCCGCGGCCTCCCCCGTTGCGGAGCACAGGCTCTGGACGCGCAGGCCCAGCGGCCATGGCTCACGGGCCCAGCCGCTCCGCGGCACGCGGGACCCTCCCGGACCGGGGCACGAACCCTCATCCCCTGCATCAGCAGGCGGACTCCCAACCACTGCGCCACCAGGGAAGCCCCCCCTTAGATCTGTAATTGGTGGTTCCTTCTGTTCATCCATTCCTTGCTCAAAAGCTACTTCCTCAGAGACCTCCCTAACCACTTTACCTGAGTTAGCGAACCCTTGCCCCACCCCAGTCATTCTCTGTCCTGATATTCTGCTTTATTTTCTGCATAGAACTTACTGATATGTGGAATATGTGTCTTATTATTCAGAAATCTGTATCCTCCTCTTGGAGTGTAATGTCCATGAGGACAAAGCACTGTATCTCCAACAGCGCCCAGTGTCACGAATATTGAACGAAGACAAAACAGGAAAACCAAACTCAAATTTTAATAATTAGTTGAATAAAGTTGGCTATCTGAAAATTTTTTTTAAATTACTACGTTTAATTTCAAACATGTACAAGTGGAACAAATCATGCAATGCACCCCATGCCCCCATCACTCAGCTGCTGTAGTGCCTGGCTTAGATGCCAGCACATCTCACTTCTGTCCCTGCTGCCCTCTCCCCTGAGCCAGAGGACCATTTTGAAGCAAATTCCAGAAAATTATATAAGGTAGTCATGTGATTTCATCTGTAAATATGTAGGAATGTAGTTTTAAATGATAAGGACTTAAAAAGAATAATCACATACCATTATCACAGCTAAAAAATTCCTCAGTAATTCCTTACTGTTGTGAAATGTCTAGTCACTGTTCAGATTTCCCAGATTGTCTCATAATTTTTTGTTTGTTTGTTTTCCAGTTGGTTTGTTTAAATCAGAATCCAAAGGTGATCCACACATTATTCTGGATTGGTAGGCCTTTTTTAAAAAAAATTGAAGTATAGTTGATTTACAGTGTTATGTTAGTTTTAGGTGTATAGCAAAGTGATTGAGTTATATATATATATATATTTTTTTTTTCAGATTCTTTTCCATTATAGGTTATTACAAGATATTGAATATAGTTCCCTGTGCTATACAGTAAATTCTTGTTGCTTGATATGCCTTTTAAATCTCTTTTCCTCCTAACTTCCTTGAGCTGAACTTTGAAAAGAACAACTAAACTGTGCCTACGCAGTGTGTAAAACTGGATCCATTTTGACATGTGTGTAGATTGTGAAATCATCACCACAGTCTGTTTTTTTAACTATAAGCCCCACTTTGCTCACAATTCAAGTCTCAAGGTCATTCATCCTGTAGAGTTTCCTGCCTTCTGGCTTTTGCCGGTTGCAGTCCCGTGGTGGTGTTTACCGTGGTCCTCTGGTCTCTGTATTTCCTGAGCTCGGTAATTAAGTCTAACTCTGGGTCTGATTCAGTCTTGATTTTTCGCAGAGGGGCAAGCCCACTTCATAGACAGTAGTGATCTTCCATCGACGAGGGCCTCCCTTTTCTGCCGTGAGCAATCGGCGTGTCCCTCGTGGGGAGAGAAGCTCTTTCTGACCTGCCTGAGGAAGCTCCTAATGACAACTGCTCTTGAAGGCCCCAGAGCGTCGTGGTGTCTTCACAGAGGAAACTCCAGCAGAGGCTGGGCTGGGCTCACTGCTCCCAGCACTGGCCTGCAGGAGGCCACAGGACTGGGCTGTGGTGAGGTGGGGAGCAGGAGTTTGAGTCCTGGCTCTGTCACTCACTGGCTGCGTGCCCCTAGACAAGTTGCTGAACTTCCTTGAGCCTCAGTTTCCTTGTCTGTGCAGCGGGGATAGTGCAGAAGCTGCTTGCCTTGTGCCAGGCTGCTTTAGGAGCTGGGGCTCTGAGGGACTTCACTACTTTGGTCGTCGCCTTCCGGGTGCACTTGAATCTGAGAGATTCCTCTTAAACGTTGAGTCCCCGGGCCAAGCCCAGATCCACGTGTGGTTGCCAGGGCAGCTCCTTGCCTTTGCTGCGTTGAGCAAAGACGCCGGTGCCCGGTCAGCATGGTGGCCATGGCGGGACCAAAATTCACGTTTCAGGTTGAGCCTGCCCCAGAGACACAGTCTGGCACCTGAGACATCTCTGGTGGAGGTGGTAGCCTGCAATAGGAAACTGTATTTCTGTGGCTGGTAAAACAAACTGTGATCACAGTTCAGCTTTAAAAAGCATAGCAAGAAGATGGGAGGGAAACTGTCTTCATTGTGCTGCGTTTATCATTCAGGTGGTGGGATTCCTTGTGATTTTTTAGTTTCACTTTTCTGTACTTTCCAAAACTATCGTTTCTTCATCTGGAATCATTCCTGAGCCTGCTGAGGACAGAGGGGGCCCAGCGGGGTGGGAGTGAGCCCTCCGGTCTGAGGCCCCGGGATGGGAGAGGCGTGTGCTGCCTCCCTCGGCTGGGTGGGGGCCTCAGCTTCCGTCACGGTGACAACAGATCAGCTGCTGCCCCTTTGGCCAGTGACCCCAGAGGTTCTCTCTGCCAGCAGGTCCCCGTGGCCGTTCCGCTGGAGCATCTTTGGATGCCTTGTGTTCTGCTGAAGTTGTAAGTGGCACGTCTCTTGAGTATTCACCCTAATTTTTTTTTTTTTTTTCCAGGTGTTAGTACCCTGCAAAGGAAGCCTGTCAGGCAGTGTTCAGTCTACTTGTCAGTTTGAGTCCTATATTTTGATCCCAGTGGAAGAACACTTTCAGACGTTAAGTGGAAAGGTATTCTTTCGTTTCTTGTGGGTCAACCAGGGCCACCCACTCAGTGTTTGGGAGTGGGGGAGGGGAGAGAATCCTGCTTCTCACCCTTTCGCGTCTGTGTTACATGATGGCTTTGACACCACAGCAGCCCTGCTACCTTTGAGGGCGGAGGAGCTGGCGGTGGGGAGCAGGGTCCTGGCTGCAGCCAGGAGGTGAGGGCGAGGCCGGGCACCTCTCCCTCAGCCCATGGGTCTTCTGCCGGGGAGTCGGGGAGTGGCTGGGACACCTCCCCAGAGAGGCCCTGTCAGAGTAAGCTGTTTCTCCCCAGTGCCCTTGGGATCAGGGATGAATTTCTAACTTAGGAGTTTTTTGTTTTGAAATCATCTCAAACCTATAGAAAGTTTCAGTGAGGTGCAGAGAGCTCTCACATACCTCTCTGCCCAGAATGGTCGACTGTTAGCATTTTGGCCACATCTGTTTTATTTCCTCACCCCTGTCCCCATCTATCCATCCGTCTCTCTCTGTCTGTCTGTCTGCACACACACATTATTACTTTCTCTGAACCTTTTTCAGAAAGAGTAAGAGTTGCCGACACCATGTCCCTTTGCTTCAAAACGTGTATTTCCTATGGAATATAGCATAGTGATCACACCGAAAATTTAGCATTGATAGAATACGCTTCTCCAACATACTGTCCTTTTTTAATCTTTTTTGGTTTTTTTGGCCGCACCCCGGCATGTGGGATCTTAGTCCCCGACCAAGGATCGAACCCGCGCCCCCTGCATTGGAAGTGCCGAGTCTTAACCACTAGACCACCAGGGAAGTCCCAGCATACTGTCCTCCAACAAATTCTGCTAGCTGTAATACCCTATTATAGCAAAAAAGATCTATTTTTTTTAGATCCAGGGTCACGTCTGGGATCCTGCAGCGTATTCAGTGGTTAGTCTTTCTAGTTTCCTTCCATTTGGAACGGTTCCTCAGTCTGTGTCTTTCATGGCATTGACATTTTTGTCTTGCTTTGTAGACTCTCCCTCAGTGTGGGTTTCTCTGATGTTTCCCATGATTGGATCGCGGTTATGCCTTTGCAGTAAGAATGCCCCGGAAGGGTGTTTTATCTCTCTCGGTGCATCGTGTCAGGAGGCACATGACGTCAGTCTGTCTCACTGTTGATGTTAACTTTGGGGTAGGCCTTCTCATTTTTTTTTTTAAGCGGAAGCAGATTAGGTTCCGAGAGGTGGAGGTTCCATCCCTGGTCAGGACTGGCCGTGGTCCCCAGCCTACCTGCAGTCAGGAGTTGGGGTCCACACTGATGTAGCCGGGGCCATGGGCACTGGCGGGGGTTGAGGAGGGATGGGTCCAGGGGTGTGGGTACCAGTGCGCCAGTCTGGGGTGAGGTGTGGTCTGCAGCCCTGTGGCTCCCAAGCATATGCTGCTATTTTCCTGCCAGGGATCTGCTCACCACAGCTGCCTATCAGTTTACTTGATCTCTTCCTGATACCCCAATCTACCAAGGGAACAGAGGCACTGGGCTCATCGTGGCTGGTCTTCCCGGGCACCTTGGCCACGGCCAGAGTGATGAGCCATGGAGGGGATGCAGCGCACATCCTTCGGTGCTTCCGGGTTGCAGCAGCAGGTCATTCTGATCTCTTAATTCAGAGAGGAGAACCTTCTTCCTTTTTCCTTTCGCGGAGGGCACAGTGCTTTGGGGTTGCAACATGTGAAAAGGATCAGGGTACCGTGTAGCTGGAGTGACAGGGTGAACAAAGAGGGAAGAAAACATTCTAGTGTCAAAAAGCAAGCTGGAAGAGTGTCGGTGCCCCCCGCAAACCCGCACTGGAGCAGAGGCAGGCGGGTGGGGTGAAGTGCCGGGTGGGGGCCAGGCTGAGAGGGGTCGGCAGTCACTCGGGCTGCTGGTGCAGTGACGGCTCTCTTGTTCCAGGATGTCTTTATCCAAGGAAACAGGATTAAACTAGGAGCTGGTTTCGCCTGTCTTCTCTCAGTGCCCATTCTCTTTGAAGAAACTTTCTACAATGAAAAAGAAGAAAGTTTCAGCATACTGTGCATAGCCCATCCTTTGGAAAAGAGAGAGAGTTCAGGTATTCTGGGAGAAAACCCCTTTCTCCTGATTTGGAGAAACGTGCTTGTTGAACTTCCTCCTGGCGCAGCTGTTGTAAACATCCCATAAAATATTCAAGAGCCTGCTGGAAACCTGCATAACTGTTTACAATAATTCCCCCTAAAACTTAATCAGAAAGTCATCTTGAGCCAAGATGATGCGGATTAGGCTGCTGTGTGTGGTTGTACATGTTGGATGTTACACACATAGACCTTAGTGGGAATGTCGCCCCCTGGAGTTGTGCAAAGTGGCAGCCCTGGCTTTGTCTCTGGGCCTTGGCTTTAGGGCTACCTCTTACAGCATTATTACCCGCCCAGCCCCACTGCTGTGTCTCTTTGAGATCTCATTATTTTTAACAGATAATAATTCTTTGGTGCTCCACGAAGTGGAGATAACAATTATGTGCAAAACGCTCCTATCCGAGGCTCTTATTGTCAGGAATCTGGGCTTCCTCACACAGCCTCACAGGTCATGCCTAGGGTCCCAGATAATTCAGGTTTGGTCCCAGGAAAGGGCTTCAAGAGGACCAGGCTCTCTGGACCCCCAACTGGGCTGCTCTTGGGCGACATCTTGAAATAAGGTCATCCTTCTCCTGTGGAAGATGGAGCATCATATCCTGGAGGAGCAGGGCAAAGGGTTGTGGGACTTGCCCTGTTAGGAAACAGTGAAGCCTTCAGCCAGCCTGACCCTCTGTCTTTTTTTTCAGAAGAGCCTTCAGCACCCTCAGATCCCTTTTCCCTGAAAACCATCGAAGATGTGAGAGAGTTTTTGGGAAGACATGCAGAGAGATTTGACAGGAACATCGCCTCTTTCCAGCGAACGTTCAGAGAGTGTGAAAGAAAGAGCCTCCGTCATCACATAGTCAGTAGCTGTGTCTTGCTTTGCTAGGCGTGCCTTGTCTCAGGCCAGTTCAGAGCACCAGGATCCCTCTCGTTCACTCTGTAACTTTGCTGCCTCCATCGTTGGAAGTTTTGTTTAAATGTTTCTTTTTACCTATAAAAGTAGTACAGACCACTGTAGAAAACTTGAAAATCACAGACAAGTATAAAAATGAATATTGTTATCATCTATGTTAATCCTAAGGGGAATTTTTTTCCTACTTTTAATGCATGTACCTAAAAAAAGTTGGAAAACAAATCACACACTTGATTTGATAAGCTTGCTTTAGGATTTAGAGCTTGTCACCCAGGAAATCCATTTTGTGGAATGTTCTCTTTGCCCCAGGACACGTTACATGTCCCGGGTTTTGTGTCGTGGCCTCGGATCACGAGGGTGACCTCTCTCTGCTCTGTATTGCACAGGACTCCGTGAATGCTCTCTACACCAGATGCCTCCAGCAGCTGCTGAGGGACTCCCACCTGGTAAGCAGCACGACGTTCAAAAGAGATACTTGCCAGAAAGAGAGAGACAAATAGCATATACCACTTATGCGTGGAATCTAAAATATGCCACAAGTGAACCTATCTACGAAACAGAAACAGACTCACAGACATAGAGAACAGACTGGTGGTTGCCGAGGAGGAGAGGGTTGGAGGAGGGATGGAGTGGGAGTTTGGGGTTAGCAGATGTAAACTATTATATATAGGATGGATAAACAGCAAGGTCCTACTGTATAGCACAGGGAACTATATTCAACATCCTGTGATAAACCATAATGGAAAAGAATAAAAAAAAAAGAAGGAGGCTTCCCTGGTGGCGCAGCGGTTAAGAGTCCGCCTGCCGATGCGGGGGACACGGGTTCGTGCCCCGGTCCGGGAGGATCCCACGTGCCGCGGAGCGGCTGGGCCCGTGAGCCGTGGCCGCTGAGCCTGCGCGTCCGGACCTGTGCTCCACAACGGGAGAGGCCATAACGGTGAGAGGCCCGCGTACCGCAAAAAAACAAAAAAGAAGGTATATATATGTGTAACTGAATCGCTGTGCTGTGCAGCAGAAATTAACACAACATTGTGAATCAACTAAATAAACCAAAAAAAAAGAGAGAGACTTACAGTTTGCCCACATGCTAGTCCATTCTCTGTAACTGTACTCGTCTTGTCCTCCAGAAAGTGCTCGCCAAGCAGGAGGCCCAGATGAACCTGATGAAGCAGGCTGTAGAGGTAAGGGGCCAGGGCAGCGAGGGGAGAGAAGACGGCAGTGCCGGGGGCTCCTTTGTTGCCCACCCCCCACTCACATGCCTTGAACTGGGTCCCGTTGATTTCACAGATGTATGTCCAGCACGATATTTACGACCTGATCTTTAAATATGTGGGGACCATGGAGGCAAGTGAGGTAGGTTCTCCATCATCATCATCCAGGATGGAAGCCCTGTTCTAAGCCTTTTAAGACATTTGAAGCTTCATTAAAATCTCTTGTTAGGATGCTGCCTTTAACAAAATCACAAGGAGCCTTCAAGATCTTCAGCAGAAGGATATTGGTGTGAAACCTGAGTTCAGGTAACGGTTTGCGCTGCTGTGGCCGTGTCCTCAGGGGCTGGGGCACCGTTCGCCATCCTCCCCTCCCCAAGCAGCAGTGGTGGCACTGATTTGACATGGTTCAGACCATGGAGCAGGGCAGTTATTTGTGACCAAAGATAAAGGGGCTGAGGTTGGCAGATGAGTGTTTCGGAGCTGGCATGCTCCTGCACCCGTCTGCCAGCATCCGGTGAGTGGGAGCCAGAAGGGGTGGGTTCGTACACGGCTGGTCTCTGGGCAGGCACGCAGCTCACCCAGGTGGGCCCTGCACACAGATATCTCTCCTCCCTGCCAGTCTGAGGGACCCCTGCCTTAGGGGCATCTCCTTTTGGATTAAGTTTCATTTTATTACAAAAATGTCTAGGGACTTCCTTGGTGGTCCAGCGGTTAAGCCTTCGTGCTTCCTTGCAGGGGGCATGGGTTCGATCCCTCCCTGGTATGCCGTGCAGCTCAGCCAAAAAGTAAAAAAAAAAAAAAGAAAAAAAATCTAAACTGTTTATGTCTAAACTCCCCGCCCCGGCCCATTGGCCTATTTCACTCTGGGGCTAAGGCTTGCTGATTTTTTTTTTTCCTAATTTTCTGGTGCAGCTACATCACCTGGCAGCTTGATTGGCATCTTGAAAGCTGCTGGGTTTTGCCAGTGACCCGAGTCAGATTACTTCTGAGTTTCTATTTTTGTTTGTCGTTACTTAACGGTTTGCTGTAAGAAATGTGAATCTGAGGTATGGGATTAGATCCAAGAAGGAGGGCCCTCACTCCGTGGTCTTACGGGGTCACTTTCCAAATTATTTTGCAGCTTCAACATACCTCGTGCCAAGAGGGAGCTGGCTCAGCTGAACAGGTGCACGTCCCCGCAGCAGAAGCTGGCTTGTTTGTGGAAGGTGGTGCAGCTGATCACCCAGTCTCCCAGCCAGAGAGGTGTGTGCTCGGGGAAGGGGGCCTGCATTGGGGTGGCTGCATACATCCAGATGCAAACGTCTGTTGAGAAGCAGTGCCATTGTAAAGGGTCATAGAGATGGGTGGATGTGCAGCAGAGCATTTCCGTGTGAGTGCCCCGGGCGTCTGATCTGAGGAGTGGGTGCCTAGTAATGGGGGTCGAGGGGGGGCGGGTAGGTGAGGCATCTTTAGGGTGAGAAAATGCTGGTGGAGAAGCAGCGGCCTCAAAAACGAGCCAAACTGGTGATAGAAACATGGGGGTTCAACTGTTAAGTTGTTCTCTCTAATTTTGTATACATTTAAAATTTTCCTTTATAAAAAGTAAAAACAAAATAAGTTAAGAAAAAAGTAATGAGAAGGCAGACCTGTGTGGGCAGATGGGGGTGATCTTCGAAGCGTATTATCAATGAATGAAATGAACAGGAATGTGTACGGTAGATACCCTTCCAGCAGCATTGCGGAAAGGGGGCGACTCTGTATCCATATATGCAATGGGGAGATCATAGACCGTCTGTGGACAGGTATGTGGGAAGCAACAGCAGTGGCCTCTGGGAAAGAAGTCTGGGTGGCAGGGATGGGAGAGATGTGCATGGTTTGCTCTTTTGTACTTTTTGAAATTTTAAATGTGTGAATGGATCACTTAAACAAAACTTAAATGAAAAAAATAGAGTCAAGCTGCAAATCGGCATTAGACTCTGAGGTGTATAAAACAGATCCCAGGAGGAAAGAGGCTTTTGGCAGTGGCTCTGGCACACCTTCAAGTTGTACCCGCCATTGCCGACTTCCTCGGGCTCTTTATCTGTCCCGGGAGGTAGCGAGGGGCGGTCTGCTTGCAGTTTGCTTCTTCTGCACGTGTTCTGAGGATGCTAAGCATTCATTTTCCCCTGGAGTCTGACATCTATTCAGGACACTAGAAAGGAGATTGTGCGATTGAATTTCTCCCTGATGTGTCATCTTCCTGGATTGTGGTTTTGTGGGTTGGATGGTGGTGAGGAGTTGATAACACTTGTCGGTCCATTTGAGTCCCAGGATGGCTTTGAACATGTGTTTCCCCCTTGCAGTGAACTTGGAGACCATGTGTGCTGATGATCTGCTATCAGTCCTGTTGTATTTGCTTGTGAAAACAGAGATCCCTAATTGGTAATATTTTTTGTTAAAATGCTTTTTCAAAATGGCAGCACTGTACTGGGGTGGTTTTAGTGTCACTCTAGGAAACTGAGTGTCCCTTATGAGCCAGGTGCTGCCCTGCCTTCGTCCTGCAAGGGGTGGCTGTCATTCCATGTACAGATGGGGAAACTGAGACCCAGCGAGCTTACGTTTCTCCCTCTGGAGCGTGTGTCTAGTCAGTGGCTGAGCGGGAAGCAGATTCCAATTCTGTCTGGCTCCAAAGCCCGTCCTTTTCCCACAGAAATGCAAGTTTCCTGTATAATTACCAGCTTTCTAAAAACTAGCCCATTCCAGAAAAGTCGCAAGTAGCTTTACTTATTTTCCTAACTGTGCTCCCTCTAAATAAAGATCCAGGGAGAAGCAGCCCCTAGCTCCCAGGAGCTAACCGACTTGGTGATGAAGTCAATGGCATTGTTTCTGCCAAAGTGTTCATTGGGTATACAACAATACAACTTTTTTCTTCCTTTTATTAGGATGGCAAATTTGAGTTATATCAAAAACTTCAGATTTAGCAGCTCAGCAAAAGATGAACTGGGATACTGCCTGACCTCAGTTGAGGCTGCAATTGAATATATCCGGCAGGGAAGCCTCTCCGTTAAGCCACCGGTAAGGCCTCCCTCCTTCTCTGCCCTTTCTTTGTGAGTGTCACGGCGTGTGTGGTGGGGTTCTCAGGGTGGGGTGGGGGGAGTGGCCGTCAGAGATGCTCTCCCGAGAGAATGGGGCCTCGGCCCAGCGAGCGAACACTAGCCCCCCGTAGGCTGTGCAAGTTGGCGCGTTATCTTGGCTTTCACATTGTTGATCTGCTTTATTAATCCTTGTCATCCTCAAAAGCACACGGGCAGAAGGGGAAGCTAGAAGCGGTGAATTGGGGTATCCTGATCATGACGGGCAAGAGATGAGATTACTAATGTCTGCAGTTTTCAGGACTCAGTGGCCCTATTATTATTTTCGTGGTTGGTTGGTGAGCTTTGGCTAGTGGAGGCAATTATGTTCCCATGAGAACCGTGAGACTCTTGAAACAAGATTGCACTGCTGGCTTATTTCACTGCCATACCAACCAGCAAAACGTGACAGTACTCACAGAAATTGCAAAGTTGAAATCAATTGAATGAAGAGATTTCTGTATTAAAAACCAAGAGTCCTGGGACTTCCCTGGTGGCCCAGTGGTTAAGAATCTGCCTGCCAGTGCAGGGAACATGGGTTCGAGCCCTGGTCCAGGAAGATCCCACATGCTGCGGAGCAACTAAGCCTGTGAGCCACAACTATTGAGCCTGCGCTCTGGAGCCCACGAGCCACAACTCCTGAAAAAGAACATAGGCCTGTTCAGACAGGAACCCTCGGGTACAAGCAGTTACCTGAATTCATTTATTGTTAACATGTTTATGTATTGTCTAGTCTTTTTCCTTGCCACGTATACTTTACATAATTGAAATTGTATTGTAGATAGCTTTGTATACTTCTTCCTCAAAATGAATAGTTCTATTTTTTTCTGGTTAGAAAACTATTTGCTTATAAATAATATGTGAAATATAAAAAGCAGCAGTGAAGACAACAAAAGCCTCCCATAAACACATTAGTTGGGGATGACTTATTAACGTTTTGGTATATGTCTTTTTTCTGCACTTACACAATTCTATTTTTAACCAGAATTTGAGCTTATGCTGCACTTGTTGGCACGTAGCCCGACAGTATCGTGGTGCTTGCTGAAGAATTAAGTTCTGCTCTTGAGTTGATTGTCCACACGTATACGCAGGTGAAATTAGAGGCTGTACATCTCCTCTCAGATGTGGCTGGCTGTGACTCTCGTGAAAAGTTGTTTCTAATTTAGGGGGAAATCATTAACATTCTAGAATGCACACGTGAGTGTTCACGGGCGCCTCTGTATACGCACAGGTCTGCAGAGTCAGAAATGCCACTCGGGGCTTCCCTGGTGGAGCAGTGCTTAAGAAGCCACCTGCCAAGGCAGGGGACACGGGTTCGAGCCCTGGTCCGGGAAGATCCCGCATGCCGCAGAGCAACTAAGCCCGTGCGCCACAACTCCTGAGCCTGTGCTCTAGAGCCCATGAGCCACAACTAATGAACCTTGCGTGCATGCCGCAACTACTGAAGCCCGCGCGCCTAGAGCCCGTGCTCCGCAACAGGAGAAGCCACAGCAATGAGAAGCCTGTGCACCGCAACGGAGAGTGGCCCCCGCAACTAGAGAAAGCCCGCGCCTAGCAACGAAGACCCAGTGCAGCCAAAAATTAAATAATATATAGATAAATAAATTTTTTTTTTTTTTAAAAAGGAAATGCCACTCACTTCCAGAGTTGGGCAGCAAGATTTCTTAGTTTGAATTGTCTTCTGTGAGGTTCTAGGAACACGTGTTGTTCCCATAGTGCCTGCGGACGTTTTCCATCATGGCCCTGCCCTTCTGGCTCTTTCCCTCTGATGGGTCTCCCCTTCTGGAGCCACTGCCCTGCAGAGGACTTGCCTGATGCTCCTTGCTGGGGCCAGGGGTGCTCCTTGTCACCTGGAGGGAGATGCCCACCTCTTGAAGGTGCTCCCGTCCCCTTGCCGCACCCATCCTGTACCACAACCATCCTGCTTTCTTACTTTCCATGGCACGTAGGCAGGAAGCCCAACGCTGGAAGGCCTTTGGCCAGAGAGTAAAGGGGTGGTTGACCAAACACTAACAGCTTCTCACACATTCTTTTCCTTCAGAGAATATTCCAAGTGGGATTGTGGCAGTGTTTGAGGGGTGGCCCCTCTTGTGCTGGTGTTGGTTTGAGTCCAGCCCTTGGGCAACTCTGTTTGTCTCTCTGAGCCTCTGTCTCTCCTGTCTGCACTGGGGACCGTGTCATGTATTTCACCCCTGCCAGGTGGTTGCGAGGATCAAATGGCATATTCGAAAGTGCCTTTTCGAAGTGTGAAGTAACATTGATGCCCTTCCTTGATCCTGCAACACCTGCATCTGGATGTCTCTGTTGCCTGGCTCTCCGGTGCACCCTGCGTGGGTAGCCCCAAGGATGGCCGTTAGCTTGGGTGGGCAAGCGGGAGACACAGCCCAGTGCGCCCCTCTTGTCTGGGCTGTCAGACCCTGGTCCCGCACTCCCGGATTGGAGGGTGGTTGGTCCCCCTGGACTTGCGACAAGGTTGCATCATCCTCTCGGCTGGCCATGGAGCCCGAGTCTTGGGTCTTGGGTAGGTCAGGCCTGAGAGACGTCCTTTTACCTTCACGGACAGAGCAGGTGTTGTGGCTTCCTTGTCTTTTGTGATGCCAGCGTTGGGATTCCATCTGTGGCATTGCCTGCGCCTTAGTGCACTTCCATCTAGGAAAGTGCGAGGCCACGGCTGCTTGTTGGTATTGATAGAATTTCCCGGGGAAAGAGCCCCAGTGTATCTCCACACAGCAGGTGAGGTTTCTGAAAAGCATTAAGGACTAAGTGTTAGGAAATCAGATAATGTTTTACTATTGACTCTTTATATACTATAATGTAGTTTCACAGAAATTTTCTCCCCAAGACATAATCATACTTGAGATGACCGTAAACATTTTTTAAGCAGGTTCATTAATGAAGACTTGAGCTTTTTTTGAAAATAACCATTGCTGGGATGGCTCTAGATTTACCTTTGTGGACAGAAAAAAGTGGAGGAGAACCTTGAAGGGATCTCCACCCTTCTCTGCTCCAGCTTTGCAGGTCTTTTTCACATTACTGGGCTTGCAATAGGTAGTATTTACCCTTTTCCTGAATTGGTCTTAGGTGATATGCCGTCTCTTCTGGTTACTCATTCTTGCCTGACCAGGCAGTCCTGGAAGACCTGCCTCTTTTCATCAGTGCCCTTCAAACAGTCACCTAAGTGGAGGAGAGAGCCCCACATTTACCTGAACGATAAAGTCTTTGATGTTTCTCTGATTTACAGCTCAGCAGTAAATCCCTGAATAAAACAGGTTGATTGAGCCTTACACAGCATATACCGACTGGAAGCAAAGGTGGCTCTACGTCTGAGGGTTGGTGTTTGTTTGCCAAGGCAACCCTGCGAGGGCGGCTGGTGTGAGGGGCCCTGCTTGGCAGCGGGCCCCAGAAGTGCTGCCAGCTCTGTCTTTAACTGGACCTCTTCATCAGAACCTAGGGGGCCACAGAGAGAAACGTTCCCATAATTTTCTCAGGGTTTGGTGAGTTCTTCTCGCAGCAGCTGGCTGGAAGCAATTCCGTCTGTCTCCCACCCAGATTCTTTTCGAGGAAGTTAATTTGTTACCAATCTAGTCACAGGTGCTCAAGTGAGCATTGAAGCGTCTCACTAGAAATGATTTCATAGAGAAAGGATACATTTTTAGATTTCTGTATCCAGGTAAAAATTACCTATACTATGAAGACCTGAGCTTATTCATTGGGATGGACCCCATATTTTATTGGACTTTGGGCCAGTGGCTGTGTTGTCTGATGTTTTAGTAAGTATGTTCAAAAAGCAGGACCCTTCTCCCTCTTGCTGGTTCACACTGGAAAGGGTAGACCAGCCTGTCACATGGTTCCCCTGTCTGTGGGCCCAGGTAACATGCAGCGGACAGGGCTCTGAAGGCATTAGGACAGATGTTTTGAGAGGGGGGGGTGCCAGGACAATCCAGGTTTCCACGTGGGGGATGGTGCTGTGTGCATGCCACATTTCACACTTAAGGATGCCACATTCCACACACACACACACACACACACACACACACACACACACACACACACACACGGAGAGCCATCATGCTGCCCCTGCAAGATTCCTGCCGGGAAGCTGTCATCAGAACCCCACTTCCTGGAGAGGCAGACGGGGAGCCCCTCTCCCAGCCTGATGAGGGTCTGTTGTGAGGCTCCCTGGGGGTGGGGAGAGGCACTGCCGGTCCTGTTTTGTGGGAAACAGCAGGGATCGTTCCTGGGTCCTCTGTTTTCAAGGATCTGCACTAACACCTCATGACGTGTGATAAAACGGATTGTCGGCTTTTCCTGCAGGAGTCCGAGGGATTTGGCGACAGACTGTTCCTTAAGCAGAGAATGAGCTTGCTGTCTCAGATGACCTCAACTCCCATTGACTGCTTGTTTCAGGTAAGACACGCACAGGTCCTGCGGGCACAGGTGTGCGAGGGGCTCTCCATCCTCCCACGTCTCTGTAGAGTCCATCAGGGTGGTCTGTGTAGTTCAATGCAGGAGTTCGTTTTGTGCTCGAGGGAGTGATAGGGATTCTGGATCAGCTCGGCTGCCCGTCTCCCCTGACGTGAGCTGCGCTGTAGTCCCACTGGGCAGCATAGCGAGGGCACCGGGCCCTGCGTGTGGAACCCTCTGCCCGGCTGTCCTCCTCTCCCCCTTTGGCGAAACATGGCCGGTCCTTCCCAGTGAGCTCAATGGCACCTCACTGGCAGCTCTGCCAGAACTGATGCCTCTTCTCGGCTCCGGGAGCCCCAGTTACAGCTGTCTGTGTGAGTGTGCTGGGCTGGGAGCAAGGCACCGGGTGGTGGTCTGATCCTCAGGCACAGGCAGGCGGGTCCTTCCTCAGATCTGATCTACCGCCGGGAGGCTGGCGAGGTTCCCTACGAGGCAGTCGTCAGAGGGCCCCCCCGGGCCAGAGTGGGTTCCATGGAGGACCCAGAGCTGTGCACCCCTCAGAACATCTCACTCCCTGTGGGGAGTGCACCCAGGCCTCACAGAGGTGAGCCCTGCAGGTTTGCTTGTTGATGGGGTCTTGGGATAATTGCAGCTGTTCTGCAAACCAAGGCTCTACTGGATTATAAAACGATTTGACCCTTTAATGAGGGGTCAAAATCTACACCAAGGCTCAGGATGTATTGCCCCCTACTCCTTTTGCTCTGGACATTTTGTCATATTGTTTCTTTAGTTTTGGAAAAACCCTAACATTTATAAAAATAAAAGAGAGTAGTACAACGAAGGAACTCCCGCATAGCCATTTCCCAATCCTGTTTCACTTCTATCCCCCCGCCCCACTTTTCCCCATCCACCCAAATTATTTTGAAACAAGTCCCAGAGAACAACTTGTTTCATCCATCCATACGTAGATGTGTGTTTCTGTAAGGATGCTCAGAAAATTCACACCTTAGGGAGCGAATAGTTCCTTCATATCAATAGTGCTTTTGACGTCACTTTTTAGCACATCGCATCAGGTAACCAGAAAGAAGTGGAAAGACTTCTGAGCCAGGAAGACCGAGATAAAGATGCCGTCCAAAAGATGTGTCACCCTCTGTGCTTCTGTGATGACTGTGAGAAACTCGTCTCTGGGTACGAGGGTCCAATGTGGGCTCAGCGCCAGGAAAGGGGGAGACTCGGGGCCTGGGCGGAACTTTCCCACTTGTCTGCTGTGAGATTTGGAATAAGGAACTTATCCTCTCTGCACTCTGCTTCCTCTGCTGTGAAGTGGAGAGGGTAACGTCTGCCCCTTTGGAGAATCAGGTGGAATAAAGATTGTAAACATACCTGGCACCCTGCTCGGCTGCTTTACCAGGGGAGGTGGGCAGAGGACTTGCCCCAGGCTCGGAAAGTGGGTTTTAGGATGGGAGGACTGTCAGCTCCTGCCTGTGACCTTTTTGGTTTCCCCTTATCCTTCTTGGGCTCTTTTGTTGGTTGTCAAGGCCTGGAGGGTGGGCAGGGAGAGAGGCCCTGCGGAAGTTGGGGCTTCTGCTCTCTGGGACACGGTAGAGGAGACCCATCTTGGATCATACCCGGAGATCTGTCTTCTTGTCCCAGGACCCTGGTGTATTTCTCTCTTTCTCCTCTTTCTCTTTTAGGAGGCTGAATGACCCCTCCATTGTCACTCCATTCTCCAGAGACGACAGGGGTCATACACCGCTCCACGTGGCTGCCCTCTGCGGTACGTGGGCGAAGGCATGGGGCCGAGGGTGGCCCTGCAGAGAGAGGGTGGCTGCTGGGTCTCACCGTGTGGATGCCTGGTACTGCCCTGGGCCTGGTGGTCCAGCCAGGGAAGGCTTGAATCTGAGCTATGAGAATGGCCTCAGAATTGGGGTTCTTATATTCCTCCTTTAAAAAAAATAACTTTACTGTCTTTAATTAATTAATTAATTAATTAATTAATTAATTTATTTATTTATTTTTTTTGTGGTACGCGGGCCTCTCACTGTTGTGGCCCCTCTGCCATTGCGGAGCACAGGCTCCAGACGCGCAGGCTCAGCGGCCATGGGCCCAGCCGCTCCGCGGCATGTGGGATCTTCCCGGACCGGGGCACGAACCCGTGTCCCCTGCATCGGCAGGCGGATTCTCAACCACTGTGCCACCAGGGAAGCCCTTTAATTTATTTTTTTATTCTTTTTTTTTAAACATTCTTTTCCAGTATGGTTCATCATAGGATACTGAATATAGTTCTCTGTGCTATACTGTCTTTTAAAGTGCACATGCCAAAAAAAAGGTGCTCATTCAAGGTAGAAGACACAAACATTTGTAGTATCACCTGCCATCCTTCTGTCTTCCAGAGATCATTTTGATTCATGACCGTCTGAAATGTCAGCATGCTTGTGAGTGTGTGTGTATAAAATAGATGCTGCTGTGGGGATCATACTTTTCTGTACAGTGTTTTTTTCACTCGGCGACACGTAAACACATTTCTCCATGTCAGTATTTTTTACTGGTTGCACAATATTCCATCCTGTGGATTGATGCACCAGGGACTCTTCTGTGGACGTCTAAGGCTCTTTTCTCCTAGCTTCTGTGGCCTGGGGGCTGGACTGGAGCCGAGTCCCTTCCAGGGGCCACCCTAGAGTGTTTGGAATCTGCAGAGTCTGACTTCACGTTAGCACTGGTTCCCCCCAAGCAGAAAAATGCCTCCCGGCGTGTCTCGTGCCAGGGGATGAGCGGGTGAAATAATGCCGTGGCTTCGCTTGCAGGGTTTGGAAAGCCCCCTCTCTTCCCTTCTGTTCTGTAGGGCAGGCGTCCCTCATCGACTTTCTGGTTTCCAAGGGCGCGGTGGTGAACGCTACAGACTACCACGGCTCCACCCCGCTCCATCTCGCGTGTCAGAAGGGCTGTCAGAGCGTGACGGTGAGCAGCTGGGCTCGGGCGGGCTGGGCTCTGCGTGCGGCTTTGCAGGGCCGGCCCCTCCTGTGTTCCACGCTGGCTCCGTCGGGCCGCAGGGAGGGCTGAGGTCTCAGGCACCTCACCGAGGGTCTGCTGAGCAAAAGCTGTTAGGTGTAGATTTGAAATGTCACGGTAATAATGGGGGAAGAAGGGTGGGGCTGTAGATTTTTTTTTAATCTCTAAACTTTTTTTTTGTATCATACTTTTTAATAATGAGATAGGATTTTCCTTCACGCACCCCCAAGATCCTAGAAATATTTTAAATAGGGCCCCAAGATGGACTTTCCTGTAGACTTAACACCTACTGATGAGAAGACGGGCCAGAAACTAGAAAGGCAAAATTATTTTGCCAGTCAGTGATGTTTCAATTTCAGCTTCAGTTGTTTGGTACATAAAGTGCCTCAGTTACTGCTAGTGATGGATGAGGGTTGTTTTTCTTTCTTTCTTTTTTCTTTTTTTTACCTTCTATTGGAGTAGAGTTGATTTATAATGTTGTGTTAGTTTCAGGTGTTCAGCAAAGTGAATCAGTTATACATAGACATATCCACTCTTTTTTTTTTTTTTTTTTTTTAGTAACCTCTAAACTTTTTATCAGGAAGGATGAGAGTGGTGATAATATTTTTTGCTTTTGTTTTTGAAAATTAAAAAATTTTTTTTGTTTAAAAGTATAGTTGATTTACAGTGTGTTAGTTTCAGGTGTATAGCAAAGTGATTCAGATGTATATGTGTGTGTGTATACATATATATATATATAATGTATTTCTCTCTATATATATAGTATATATTCCTTTTCAGATTATTTTCCATTGTAGGGTTGGTGTAATCTTTTTTTTTTTTGTGGTACACGGGCCTCTCACTGTTGTGGCCTCTCCCGTTGCGGAGCACAGGCTCCGGACGCACAGGCTCCGCGGCCATGGCTCACGGGCCCAGCTGCTACGCGGTATGTGGGATCTTCCCGGACCGGGGCACGAACCCGTGTCCCCTGCATCGGCAGGCGGAGTCTCAACCACTGCGCCACCAGGGAAGCCCTGGGGTTGGTGTAATTTTAATTGTAGTGTAAGTAGCTAAGGTTGAAGACAGAGATCAGCGACTTCCCGCTGCGAGGCTCTAGGCCGAGCTCCTGAGGAAGCGCCGCCTGCCCTGCCGGCCCGCAGGTGCTCACTGCTCTCCCCTCTCCTTTGGAAGCTGCTGCTGCTGCACTACAAAGCCGGCGCCGAAGCGCAGGACAACAACGGCAACACGCCTCTGCACCTGGCCTGCACCTACGGCCACGAAGACGTAAGTGGTCCTTGCTGCGCCGAGGGCGGCCGTGTTTACCCTTTCTTGCAGAGAAAAGTGAATTCCCAGTTGGTTGAATGTCGTATTTTATGTTGACAGTTATTGGAACATTTGGCATATAATTTTTTTAATTAAAAAATTTAAAAACACATTACAGATGCTGTATTGAAATAACAGAAATCTAAAACATAATGGTCTTTTCCTGAAATGAAATCATGTGCATTCATTCCCACTACCATCTGCTTCTTAACTTTCTTCATACTCAATTTTTACGTGTTATATTTTTAAAGAAATACCAAGGAATTTCATCATTTCCGTGTTTGCTTAATATTTAACTCTGTGTGTGTGTGTTATTTTTTTCCTAACCACCCTCTCTCGCTTCTCTCCACGGTAACATCCAGGTAGATTTATATACAGATGTGGGTTGAGCCTGGGTTAGGTGGTTGATGAGCGAAAACGAGATCATACCCTACACAATTTTACGCAGCGTATTTTCCTAACTTAATTGTGGACATCCCATCGGTCAATAAATGTAGATCTAACCCGTTCTGTAATCGCTACACATAGTCTATGACGTGTGTTGTGTCAGGGTCCTTAAGACCACTCCCCAGTTCAGTGGTTCGCTAGGAGGGCTCACAGGATGAGCATATGGCTGTATTCATAGCTGTGATTTATTGCAGTAAAGGGACACGGAGCAAAATCAGCCAAAGGGAAGGTCCGAGGTTGAAGTCCAGAGGAAACCAGGTGCAGGCTTCCAAGAGCATCTCCCTGTGGAGTCACTCAGGACAGCTTATTCCTCCAGTAACAAGTCGTTAACAACATGTGCGAAGTGTTTTCCTTCTGGGAAGCTCATTAGGGACTCAGTGCCCAAGATTTTGGTTGGAGGCTGGTCGTGTGAACACCCTTTTGCCTAGAACATTTCAACATTCCAGACTCCCAGAAGGACAGCAGGTGTTCAGCATAAACCACTGTTGGACAAACTAGGCCCAGTGAGCCCCTGTCATCAGTCAGGGGACCGTGAGAACACTCCCCAAATCCAAGCTCCCAAGGAACGTCGCAAGTCAAGGGGGGCCAGCCTTGCAAGCAGGCCTCTCCAGTGATGGCGGTCTCAGGCCTGCTCTGGTGACTCCTTTCTGCACACGATGTGTGACAATTTATTCAGCCATTTCTTATTGATTGGCAGTTGGGTTCTTTACAAACAAAACCAAAAACGCTGTGTCCTGATCGGGTGATCTGGAACCCTGGAGGTCTAATGTTCTGTTACTGTATGTTTGCTTGGCAGATGGTGCCTTGATCGAATTGGGACGTGGGCCAAGGCTGCGGGCTGCACAGATCTGCCCGAGGCCGGGCGTGTGAGTTCACGGTGGCCTTTCCCATTCTGTTTGCAGTGTGTGAAGGCTCTGGTCTACTATGACGTGCAGTCCTGCAGACTAGATATTGGTAACGAGAAAGGAGACACTCCGCTGCACATCGCTGCCCGCTGGGGTTACCAAAGCATCATAGAGACGTTGCTACAGAACGGAGCGTCCACAGAGATCCAGAACAGGCTGAAGGAAACGCCCCTCAAGTGTGCGTTAAACTCAAAGGTAGCCTTTCATCTCGGAGCAGCATTGTGACTTTAAGCAATGTCAGCGTCTGCGGCATAGGTCTTGGCTGTGCCGTTCAAACCGTGCATTAGTCCCCAGGGCTAGAACTTGGCCGCGTCCTCTCGGCCGCACTCGGGACCCGGTCGTTCACGGGTTTTACCTCTTCATCTTATTTTCCATCTTAGTAGGTGTTTTTCTCAGTGTCATGCCCAGAGCTGTTCCCAGCAGAGTTTGCCCCGGCCTCTGAGTGCTGTTGGTTTCTGGGCAGGTGGAGTGAGAGGAAATGGCACGGTGGCTCCGGCCGGGAAGAGCCGGCACGGGGTGTTGGAAGCAGCAAGCATCAGCTCTGTTTTCCTCTTTCCTTCACCCTCAGCGCCTAAAACTTTATCTGAGTTGGCCAACTTCGAACATCGTTGGGTGTAATTTCCTTCATAAATGATTCATTAATGAACTAGTAGCCCGTCCTGCTGGTAATTTCTGGAAGCACGTAGTTTGGGGCCACATGTCGTGCACTGCCTGCTCATGAGCAGGTGGGGCGCGATGGGAGCTTCCAGAGGCCAGGCCTTCCCAGCAGCAGCTCTGTTGAAGGGGTGCCCTCAGGGCAGCGTGTTGGGCCAACTGGCCAGAAGAAGCCTAGGGCCACGTGCGATGGCCATCCGAGGTCCTGATGCCCAGAGCATCCCGGCTAGTGGCTCACATAGGTGATGCCGTTTTAATACAGGTCTCCAAGTGTCTCCCTTTGCACAGGCCCTACTTTCTGCCTCTTGATGTTTTATAATTTCCAGTCCTCTTCTAGGGAGTTCTTTTAGTTTGTTCATGTCTTCTTCTAGGAGTAGCACAGTTTTTGTTTTTAAGCCACTTTATTGAGGGATGATTGACATACAAAAAGCTGTACGTATTTAGTGTGTACAACTTGATGAGCTTGGAGACAAGTGCACACCCATGAGACCAACATCACAATCTGTGCCATAAATACATCCATCACCTCCAGAAGTGTCCTCCCGCCCTCTTTATTTGTCGATTATTATTATTATTATTTTGTGTGTGATAAGAACACAACATAAGACCCGTAGGAGTGTGGTTTTTGAAGGTTTAAATCCCTGCTCCTGACCCGGGGGCCTCAGCTGCCCATGCCCTCACGGGGGTCTCAGCTTTGTAGCAGCCAGAGCCACGGAACTGGGTGATACCACCCTTGGCTTGAGCTGCCCAGGAGGGGCTGAGGGCACCTCTGCACTGGAGCTTCTCCGAAGGCCCTTCCAGAGGGAGCTGTGCAGACACAAGGAGCAGACGGCCTTCTGGGCTCAGCTCCAAGCTGGTTCCACTTAAGGCCCACGGCTGCCAGTGGAAAGGTCACACTTTAGGCCTGTGGGCCACCAGCCCAGGCTGAATGAGGCAGCCTTTGAGGCCCCTCTGTGCCTGGGCTTCCCTTGTCCGCTGAGCCCATTCGTGGGGAGCACTGGCTCCTCCTGTTGAACTTAGCGTGGTCCTGAGTAGGTTCCCGCCCGCTCTGGGCCTTGGTGTCCCCCCGTCTCTCTGAGCGCCTGGCTGGGCCGCGTGGCTTTCCGAGGAGGCGGGCGCAGTGGGGCCATAGGAGTGGTGAGACCTCGGCGACCCATCTCAGTACTTTTCGCGTCCCCTTTGGCCTCCTAGATTCTGTCCATGATGGAAGCCCACCATCCGTCCTTCGAGAGGGGGCAGAAGTCTTCGGAGGTAAGAGCACAGGGCTGCGCTTGCCGGCCCTACTTGAGACCAGCCTCTGTCTGGCCCTCACCCACCCCTCACCGGGCTCCCTGGCTGCAGGTGCCCGCGCGGCCCCCTCAGTGCTCCGTGGATTCCATCAGCCAGGGCTCCTCCGCCTCCAGCTTCTCCTCCGCGTCGCTGAGCTCCAAGCAAGAGGAGCCCAGAAAGGACTGCAGGGAGGTGAGGCCCCCGGAGCGGAGGGCAGAGAGGGGCGGGGGCGGCCTGCGTTCTGGGGGCCAGTTAGAGAGCCGCTGGAGCAGCATGTCTACTGTGGCGAAGGTCAGCGCCCTCAAGGGGAGCCTGGCCAGCCTCACCTGGCTTGCCCTTCACGGACGGACGTGTGTGTGCGTGCGCGTGTGCGTGTTTGAGAGAGAGAGAGAGAGAGAGAGAGAGAGAGAGAGATGGGAGGGGGTTATTCTAAGAAAAGTACTGGTAAAGGCACGTGTGGGTCCACTGCTTTAAGATCATTTTACGAAGTAAATTCTCTGCCCTTATCTCCCACTCCGTCAGCACCCCTGTTAACCTGATGTGTCTCGTTCCTGACTTCCTGCAGAGTTTATGGAGACGTGTACATGTTCTCACACATTGCGTTTTGTCAAAGCTGACTCATAGCCTGTTCTGTTTGTTTGTGAGTCTTTTTCCGTCTAACCTACCTTAGACCTTGTCCATCGTCAGCCCACAGAGCAGACCATGGCGTGGATGTGCCCAACCCCTGCGGATGGGGGCCCTCACTGACTCCACCCTGGGCTCCTCCTCCCCTGTCACCCCCAGGCTGTGACCTGCTCTCGGAGGGCCCAGTAAGCCTAGCTCGATGCAGAACCACAGCAAAGAAAGCCAAGAGGCGTGCTCCAGAGTCTTAACAGAGGCCTGGAGTCTTCCCTAGGGGGGTGCCAGCCCTCATGGTACCTGTAGCTGGCAGATAATGAGAGCTGAATAGATGCAGTTCTGAAGGGTGGCCGCCCTCTTAGGAAGCGCTTGTGCTCCCAGGTGGCCGTCGTCCCACCGCGTGCCACGTGAATGGCAGGTCATCTTATAGACCTTACGCGGACGGCGCACGCCGGCCCCTCCTGGATGCCCTCTCTGAACAACTTCGGGGATGTGTTTGAAAGATACTGAATGAGATCAAGAGACACATGAAAGCTACTAGGTTTTCAGAAGGTTGTTTTTATTATTTCTATTCTTATTGTATCATTATGATTTTCCTTACATTCTTTTTCCTTTTATTAAGGTAGAAAAGCTTTTAAGAGCCATTGCTGATGGAGACCTAGAAATGGTAAGTTTTTAGAAGTGAATTTCAAGCAGCTCGCTCTCGGCTTAAGCAGCTGTGCTCATGTGTCTTATCTCCAGGTGAGTCAGGAGCCGTCGGGGTTCTTTGTTCGCGTTCACGCAGAAGGGGTGCGTTTCATGAGTACTTGCTGATGGGATGTGGCGTGCCCCCTGCAGGTAATGAGGCAGGTGGAAGGACGCTGCAGTGTGAGCCTGAACCTGCCCTTTAGACATTCATATTCCAGGAGGGCAGCGATGTTGGCAAAAGCACCAGCCTGTGTCCAGGGGCACAGAGTCCACTAGCCGGGAGCAGGGTGAACAGACCTGGTGGGGAAGCGTGGAGGTGGTGGCGAGGAAGGGGAGGCCAGAGCCCAGAGGGCGCTGGTGAGGCCCTGCAGGAGTTGTGGGCGGTGGTGTGAATCCCTGGCTGGGAGGCTGAGTCTCCGACTTGGGGCTCCGAGGACTCACAAGCAAGTGTCCGAACGAGATGGTGCTAAGGTGTCAGGGAACGTCTATGATGAGATCACTGGAGACGCCCATGGGCAGTTCCCCTGGCTTGCCTTTGGCTTCCTGAAAGGAATTCGTTCTGTCTTCCACTTTAAAAGGAGGGGTAAATTAGCGCTTACCAGATTAGGAGGCCTGAGTGGATCAGATTTACAAGACTGCTTCACAGGGATGTGTATTTCAAGAGTGCCTTTTGCCAGTGATGGAGCTTGAGGTGGTGGACAAAAGTTCCTGGCATCTGACCGTCACGGCCTCTGGGGTATTAAGAATCGGAAGGTAGTTGGCAGTGACTTAGCCTCTGCCCAGAGGCCACTGTGAATCCATCAGCCTGACACGTGGTTACTGGGGGGGGGCGGGGGAGGACACAGGCGTCCGGATCTGGCTGTTGCTCTCCTTGAGAGACCAGCCCCAGGGCACCCGGTGTTCTTGGGGGGAAGCAAAGAAGAGTTCCTCAGGCTCTCTATGAGCCGCGGCGAGAGCCAGTGTGGAGAAGAGATTGTGACCATCCCTGTGTCATGATGCATCTGCTCTGTGCCCGAAGCTGCCTCCCCTCGGCTCCCTTCCCCCCGTCTTGTTCCTTCTAATCACCAAGAGTAGCTGCCCTGGGTCCCGTCCGTCCCAGACAGTCTGTTAGGTGAGGCCCCGGTTCAGGTGAGGGCTTTGGTGTACGTGGAAGGGACCTGGAGCCGGGGATGTTTGGGATTGAATGGGGTCTTCCTGGGGCCCTTTGTCACTCCTTGCAGGCTTTTGCTGACTTCCTCAGTGCTCAGAACCAGGCCTAGAAATGTATTTATATTGTTTTCTTTTCTCACGTTTAATATCCTAGAAACCTGTGTTTACTGGAACATAAATTTGACCTGTTAGGGGTCTTTTCAGTGCTTTCACCTGTGGGCTAGGGCATTAAAGTGGAAGGGACACTGGCATGGCATCAGAGAGCCTGTGATTAGGTTCTGGCCACCACCTCCTCATTCTGTGGCCTTGAACAAGTGGCCCCCGGAGTGAGTCTCCTCCCCCGTAGGATGAGACGGACCGGTTGTTGAAAGCCGACAGTTAGATGACGTAAGAGGAGGTGCTCACGAAATGCTGCAGGACAGGGCTCGAAAGCCATCACACTGAAGCAACACCGCTCTGCCCCTGGAATCCTCAAGAGGGAGCAGCCATCATTTATAAGTTACTTTGGTGGTTGAGGAAATGTATCAGTGGTCCTGATTAGAGGTGTGTGTGTGTGTGTGTGTGTGTGTGTGTGTGTGTGTGTGTGTGTGTGTGTGTGTGTGTGTGTGTGTGTGTGTGTGTGTGTGTGTGTGTGTGCGCGCGTGTGCATATGTGTCTAAGATACCATAACTTGTAAAGAAGCTGAGGATGGGTTTTAAGTCCCTATTTCTCCTTACTGCCCGGTGCCAGGTGCGTTACCTGTTGGAGTGGACAGAGGAGGACCTGGGTGAAGCGGAGGATGCTGACAGGGAGGTGGATCTTGAATTTTGTCACCCCTTGTGCCAGTGCCCCAGATGTGCTCCAGCTCAAAAGGTTTGGCTTTTCTTCTATTGGGGGATGGGCGTAGAGGGCAACTTCTTCTTTTTCCCCTTGGGAAAGTTGTCTGCTTCTCAGCGAGCTAACGGCCGAGTGGCTGGTTGTAGGTGTCCCCTGAGATACAGCTCAAGGTAGAGGGAAGTGGACACCCATGCAGGATCTGGCTCCGGCTGCCTGCTTTCTGAATGGGCAGGTCAGGGAACGGGGTGATGAACGCGGGCTTAGTGTTTCAGTGGTTCTCAGGGCCCCTGAGTCACAAGGCAGGAGCTTATGAACAGACATGCCCGGGGGTCTCTGTCCATGTGGCTGTGGTCCCTTGGGAGGATGCAGGCAAGAGCCACTGCCTTTGCTCACGTTGGTGCACCCTCTGCGGGAGGACCCTCCCTCCAAGCACAGAGACCCCTGTGCCTTTTACCATTTTCCCCAATGGCAATAGCTTGCAAAAGCACAGTAGACTATCCCGACCAGGATATTACCATGGATACAATCCGTCTTACTCAGATTTCCCCGCTTTTATTTGTGCTTGTGTGTGTGTGCACATGCCTGCACGTGTGTTTATTTACGCATTCTTTCTAGGTTTTTTTTTTAATTGCAGTATAGTTATTTTACAATGTTGTGTTAGTTTCTACTATACAGTGAGGTGAAGGAGAGTTCCCTGTGCTATACAGCAGGTTCTCATTAGTTATCTATTTTATATATATTAGTGTATATATGTCAATCCCAATCTCCCAATTCCTCCCACTCCCCCTTTCCCCCCTCAGTGTCCATACGTTTGCTCTCTACATGTGTGTCTCTATTTCTGCCTTGCAAACCGGTTTGCCTCTACCATTTTTCTAGATTCCACAAATATGCGTTAATATACGATATTTGTTTTTCTCTTTCTGACTTACTTCACTCTGTATGACAGTCTCTAGGTCCATCCATGTCTCTACAAATGACCCAATTTCGTTCCTTTTCATGGCTGAGTAGTATTCCATTGTATATATGTGCCACATCTTCTTTATCCATTCCTCTGTTGATGGACATTTAGGTGGTTTCCATGTCCTGGCTATTGTAAATAGTGCTGCAATGAACATTGGGGTGCATGTGTCCTTTTTTTTAAAAAAAATATTTATTTATTTATTTATTTTTGGCTGCGTTGGGTCTTTGTTGCTGTGCACCGGCTTTCTCTAGTTGTGGCGAGCAGGGGCTACTCTTCGTTGCAGTGCACAGGTTTCTTATTGCAGTGACTTCTCTTGTCACGGAGCACAGGCTGTAGGCGTGCGGGCTTCAGTAGTTGTGGCACACGGGCTTAGTTGCTCTGCAGCATGTGGGACCGGGGCTTGAACCCATGTCCCCTGCATTGGCAGGTGGATTCTTAACCACTGTGCCACCAGGGAAGCCGTGCATGTGTCTTTTTGAATTATGGTTTTCTCAGGGTATATGGCCAGTAGTGGGATTGCTGGGTCATATTGTAATTCTATATTTAGTTTTTTAAGGAACCTCCATATTGTTCTCCATAGTAGCTGTATCAGTTTACATTCCCACCAACAGTCAAGAGGGTTGCATTTTCTCCACACCCTCTCCAGTATATATTGTTTGTAGATTTTCTGATGATGCCCATTCTAACTGGTGTGAGGTGATAGCTCATTGTAGTTTTGATTTGCATTTCTTTAATAGTTAGTGATGTTGAGCATCTTCTCATGTGCCTCTTGGCCATCTGTATGTCTTCTTTGGAGAAATGTCTATTGAGGTCTTCCACCCTTTTTTTTTTTTTAAATTTATTTTTGGCTGCGTTAGGTCTGTTGCTGTGCGCGGACTTTCTCTAGTTGCAGCGAGCGGGAGCTACTCTTTCATTGCAGTGCACTGGCTTCTCATTGCAGTGACTTCTCTTGTTGTGGAGCACGGGCTCTAGGTGTGCGGGCTTCAGTAGTTGTGGCATGCAGGCTCGGTAGCGTGGCACATGGGCTTAGTTGCTCCATGGCATTTGGGATCTTCCTGGACCAGGGTTGGAACCCATGTCCCCTGCACTGGCAGGCAGATTCTTAACCACTGCGCCACCAGGGAAGTCCTTCCGCCCATTTTTTGATTGGGTTGTTTGTCTTTTTGATGTTGAGCTGCATGAACTGTTTGTATATTTTGGAGATTAATCCTCTGTCCGTTGATTCATTTGCAAATATTTTCTGCCATTCTGAGGGTTGTCTTTTCATTTTGTTTATGGTTTCCTTTGCTGTGCAGAAGCTTTTAAGTTTCATTATAGGTCCCATTTGTTTATTTTTGTTTGTATTTCCATTACCGTCCTGCGCTCTGTTTAGTTTTATCACATGTGTAGGTTTGTGTGTCCGCCACCACATTCAAGGGTACAGAACAGTTCTCTCATCACAAGGAGAATAACTCATGTTGCCTTTTATAATCACACCCGCCTTTCTACCCTGTCACCCCAGCCCACCATCCCTGGCCCCTGGCAACCACTAATCTGTTCTCCAGTTCTAATATTTTGTCATTTCAAAAATGTTATATAAAAGTCATCATGCAGCATGGAACCTCTGGGGATTGGCTTTGTTCACTCAGCCAGATTTCCAGGTTGTTGTGTGTGATCAATGGTTTCTTCTGCATCGCCGAGCAAACTCTAAACACACCACTGGGCTAGAAGAATAGTTTTAATTTAATCACAGCATGAAGCAATTTACTTTTGTGTCTTTTTGAGAAATTACAAAAAGAGAAAGAGATAGTAGGCTTTAAAAGAGCAAGGAACATAAATTTATCCAATAAATTCAACAGATGCAGTAATGTGTGATTCAGTTTCTTGCTACAATTAATGAACTGTGAGGTGGGGGAGAGCAGAGTGGGTAAATGTCCAGCAGGACAGCAGAGACACACTAACTGCTTCCAGCCATACAGTCACTGATGGGCCTGAGGGCTGTGCTGCTTCATTCACATCACATCCTTTGAAACAGCATCTGCCTTTTTAATCCCTTTGTTTTTCACAGCAGCCCACCTTGGGGAAGTCAGTTTTTGGACTGTACATATCCAGCAGCACGTTGACAGAAGAACCTTCAAAACTCAATAGTAAAGAAAGAAAACAAACCAATAAGAAAATGGGCAAAGGGAATGAACAGACGTTTCATTGAAGGGCATTTAGAAATGGCACATAAGCACATGAAAGGACGTTCAAGGTCATCACCCATCAGGGAAATGCAAATTATAGCCACAGTGAGATAACGCTATGCGCCTATCAGAATGGCTAAAATAAAAATTAGTGACAAGTGACACCACCAAATGCCGGTGAGGATGTGGGGAACTTGGTTCACTCATCCATTGCTGGTGGGAATATAAAAGCCACTCTGGAAAACAGTGTTTGTGGTCAGTTCCTTATAAAACTAACCATAGAATTACCATGTAATTACCGTATGATTCAGCAGTTGCATTCCTGGGCATTTATCTTAGAGGAATGGAAACTTACGTTCTCACAAAAACCGGTAAACAAATGTACACAGCAACTTTATTTGCAGTATCCCCAAACTGGAAACAACCCACGTGCCCTTCAATGGGTGAACCGCTAAACAAAGTAGGGCAGGGGCATGCCACGGGGCGCTGTTCAGCGATAAAGAATAAACCATTGATTACATGCAACACCTGGAATCAGGACGTTTGGTAGTCTCCTGTTTTTGGCTTTGTGAATAAAGCAGCCGTGAACATTTGTGTACAGTTCTTTGTGTAAATATATTTTTACTTGGGTAATTACCTAGGAGTATACTTGCTGGGTTATGCAGGAGGTATATGTTAACTTGAAATGACCAGTTTTCCGCAGTGATTGTAGCATTTTTCATTCCCGCCAGCAGGGTGTGAGAATTCTAGTTGCCCCAAATCCCGGTCAACACTTGGTATTTTGACTTTTTAACTTTAGCCATTCTGGTAAGTGTGCAGTGGTATTTCCTCATGTTCTTCCCTTCTACTTCTTCATCTGCTTGTTTTTGATTTTTGAAGTATAATTTATATACAGTGAAATTCACCCTTTAAATTTAGCATAGCTTTTTAAAGAGATAACTTTTTTTTTTTTTTTTGTGGTACGCAGGCCTCTCACTGTTGTGGCCTCTCCCGTTGCGGAGCACAGGCTCCGGACGCGCAGGCTCAGCGGCCATGGCTCACGGGCCCAGCCGTTCCGCAGCATGTGGGATCTTCCCGGACCGGGGCACGAACCCGTGTCCCCTGCATCGGCAGGCAGATTCTCAACCACTGCGCCACCAGGGAAGCCCGAGATAATATTTTTAATCATCAAAAAGTGAACTAGATAACCCAAGTTTTAATCCTGATCAATCACAGAAAACATTGACATATTAATTCCACTATCAAATATATGATTCAACATCACAATTTAATGTTTGTTTTTAGTTCTATTGGTTTGTTTTGTTTGCCCTTTTAATTACTGATGGATTGTTCTTATATCCACATGATTGGTTTTAAAACCATTGTGAATAAAAAGGAAGTTCCATGATAAAAATGAAGGTGGGGCTTCCCTGGTGGCACAGTGGTTGAGAGTCCGCCTGCCGATGCAGGGCACACGGGTTCGTGCCCCGGTCCGGGAAGATCCCACATACCGCAGAGCGGCTGGGCCCGTGAGCCATGGCTGCTGAGCCTGCGCGTCCGGAGCCTGTGCTCCACAACGGGAGAGGCCACAACAGTGAGAGGCCCGCGTACCGCAAAAAAAAAAAAAAAAAAAAAAAAAAAAAAAAAAAAAGAAGGTGAACTTCAGAGGTAAGTAGCAAACAGTTTTCTGAGGTTTGACAAACAAATGTGTAACCACCAGCACAGTCAAAATATAGACTATCTCTATCACCCAAAATATTCTTTCCTGCCCCTTTGAAGTTTGCCCCATCCCGTGTTCCATCCCCTGACCATCACTGATCTCCTTTCTGACCGTTTGGTTTTGTGATTTCTGATTTTGATTTGCATTTCCCTGAAAAGTAAGGATGTTATTTTATGTGCTCATTGACCGACCATTCAACTGTCTTCTTTTGTGAAGTCTTTTCAAATCTTTTGCCTATTTTTTTTTTTGCCTGTTTTTTTTTTTAAGTTGGATTGTCTTATTGAGTTGTAAGAGTTTGTTTTGTTTTGCTTTTAAATTCTGGTTGGTACAAGTCCTTTGTCAGATATACATATTTGCAAACATTTTTCTCCCCTTCTGTGACTTGCCTTTTCATTTTCTTACTTGCCTCATGCAAAGAGCAAACATCAAACATTTTTATTAAGTCAGTTTATCAAACTTTTTTTATGGCTTTTGCTTTTTTTTTTTTTTTTTTTTTTTTTTTTTGTGGTACACTGGCCTCTCACTGTTGTGGCCTCTCCCGTTGCGGACCACAGGCTCCGGACGCGCAGGCTCAGCGGCCATGGCTCACGGGCCCAGCTGTTCCGCGGCATGTGGGATCCTCCCGGACCGGGTCACGAACCCGTGTCCCCTGCATCGGCAGGTGGACTCTCAACCACTGCGCCACCAGGGAAGCCCTGGCTTTTGCTTTTTGTGTCTTATTTAAGAAATCTTTGCTTATCCCAATGTTGCAAAGATTTTCTTTTGTGTTTACTTCAAGAAGTTTAATAGTTGTAGCTTTTACATTTAGGTCTGTGATTCATTTTAGTGTTTGTGTTTGGTGTGAGGTAAGGGTTGATGGGCAGTTTTCCCATATGTGGATGTCCAGTTGTTCCAGCACCATCTGTCAAACAGACTTTGCCTTCCCCATTCAATTGCCATGGCATAAAACGGTATCATCGTAGGGGGCTTGCTTTCTTGAAAACGGAAGTTAATCCTTTGATGTATCATACCTTTCTAAAGTAGTAATTCGGGCTTCCCTGGTGGCGCAGTGGTTGAGAATCCGCCTGCCGATGCAGGGGACACGGGTTCGTGCCCCGGTCCGGGAAGATCCCACATGCCGCTGAGCGGCTGGGCCCGTGAGCCATGGCCGCTGAGCCTGCGTGTCCGGAGCCTGTGCTCCGCAACGGGAGAGGCCACAACAGTGAGAGGCCCGCATACTACAGAAAAAAAAAAAAAATAGTAATTCACCTGTGGGCAACCCGATTCAGGATGCCGCTGTGATTCCAGATTTTACGGAGGGGCTGTGAGGGATGGATGGCTTCAGTCCCTTCAGCCAGGTTCCTTAAGTATTAACAACATTTCCGTTTCCACATTCTGCACTTATTAGAAGCTGGCAAAGATTCCTGCCAGTGGGCTTGGTGTGAATGTGACCAACCAGGATGGTTCCTCCCCACTGCACGTTGCTGCCCTGCATGGTCGGGCGGACCTCCTCCTCCTCCTCGTGAAGCACGGTGCCAGTGTGGGGGCCAGAGACGCAAAGCAGGCCGTCCCACTCCACCTGGCCTGCCAGAAGGGCCACTTCCAGGTATGGGTCCTGGCTCTTGGGCAGCGTGTATAGGGTTAGAACCTCACTTGACAGGAGTGCTACCAAGGGAAGGGTTTGCTTGCTGGCCCAGAGGACGGGCCCATTTCCTTCCTCCCAGTGCCGAGATTCTGAGATGCACACGGTAGGACCACTCAGCAACAGAACACAGAACCCTGGGGCTTCTGGGGGTGGAGCCAACCCCCCTCCCACTGGCATTCACATCTGGCAGCACAGAGGCTGTCATTCTGATTCTGACCGCAGCCAGGAGCTGTCTCTCTGATTCTTGGGTGTTGGTCATCTGTGCCAAACAGTTCAGTATCTATTTATTTTTTCATTTTTCCTTATTAGTTCCACTGTAAGGATTTTAAAGCTAGGAATCATATTTCAGGTAATGCGTAGCGTTAGTTTTCTAACATGTGAAACTGGAGTAATAATGATAGCTCTCCACAGAGGAGACGGAATGATTAAATGAAAAACACGTGTGCCTAGTACACCGCCTCCACACACACAAGACCCTCAGCAAATGTTAATCCCTCCCCCTTCACTGGTCTGCTTTCTCCTGAGGGTCAGACATGGATCTAAGAGTCTTCTAGATAAGCTTACAGAAAAGTCAAAAGAATAGTCACGTTAGATGATCTCCCTGCAACTTTTAATTAAAGTTGAACACTTTTCTTCTCTGGCCTAGGTGGTGAAGTGTCTACTAGATTCTAATGCAAAACCCAATAAAAAGGATATAAGTGGAAACACCCCCCTCCTTTATGCCTGTTCCAGAGGCCACCACGAAGTTGCGGCACTGTTGCTGCAGGTAAGGACGCCCTCGCCCCCAGCCCAGGAGCTGCTGACACGGCTTGGTGATGGGCATCCCGCACACGCGGCGAGCCTCTGGCAGCGCACCGGGGAGGGGCGGGAGAGGGAGGCCGCTTGGCTTTTGCTTTAAGCTGGCCCTGGGGTGGGGAGCTTTGCAATAACGGGGTCTCAGCGTCCAAGCTGCATCAGGGATGCAGAGTTAAGGACTGAGATGCTGCTTTTGCTGAGGGTTTGGGTCTTGCCTCATTTAACCAGGTCAGTTGAATTGTTACCTGCAGTGTGAGCTGAATGTCCTTTTATGTCACTGCTCCTTTTTTCCTCTCTTGAGAAAGGGTATATGTGTTGACTGTAGAAGGAAGAATTTTTAAAAGTAGGGAAAAACCCAACTTTTCCATAACCCTGTTTCTCAAAGGCAACTAACTTTGGTGACTTCTTAAAAATGTTCATAGTTTAGGTCAGTATTGTTTTCTATCTTGCTTGTTTTAACGTAACATAGAAAACTTTATTTATTTAATTTTTATAATTAATTTATTTTTATTATTTATTTATTTATTTATTTTTGGCTGCGTTGGGTCTTTGTTGCTACGTGCGGGCTTTCTCTAGTTGTGGCGAGCGGGGCAGCTACTCTTCATTGCGGTGTGCGGGCTTCTCATTGTGGTGGCTTCTCTTGTTGCAGAGCATGGGCTCTAGGCGAGTGGGCTTCAGTAGTTGTGGCACGTGGGCTTCAGTAGTTGTGGCACGTGGGCTTCAGTAGTTGTGGCTCGCGGGCTCTAGAGCGCAGGCTCAGTAGTTGCAGTGCACGGGCTTAGTTGCTCCATGGCATGTGGAATCTTCCTGGACCAGGGCTCAAACCCATGTCCCCTGCATTGGCAGGTGGATTCTTAACCACTGGACCATCAGGGAAGTCTGAAAACTTTATTAAAACCTCAGTTTTTAGTGGTTGCATAATTATGGATGTACCATGGTCTTTTTTTTTTTTTAACTGTTTCTGCTCAATACATTTAGGTGACTTTTATTTTTTTTCCTGTTATAATGATAAATGCTGCCATGAATATTTGTACATAAATCTTTTCTCCTCGGTATTACTTTTACTCCTAACACCTCAAGAAAAATTTCCGACATACAGAAAAGTTGAAAGAATGTTATAGGGCTCACCCATATAGGTACCACATCGATTCAACATTCCTCCTGCTTGTGCCGTTTCTCTCTCTAGCATGGGGCCTCCATTAATGCTTCTAACGATAAGGGCAACACAGCACTGCACGAGGCAGTGATAGAAAAGCACGTCTTCGTGGTGGAGCTGCTTCTGCTTCACGGAGCATCAGTTCAGGTCTTGAACAAGAGGCAGTGCACAGCTATAGACTGTGCTGAACAGGTAGGTGGGAGCGCTTCATTGCTGAGGGCATCCCAGGCTCCCTTACAGCTCACGGGGATCCCCTGTGTTTAAACCAGATCTGAAAGAGCAGTAGTCAGACCTCTGCCTTGCCGGGCCAGGCTGAGTAGGTGTGCTGGAAGTCTGTGAGTGTGGCTGCATCCCTGGTCCTTGGTCGCCTGATCAGAGGCGGCCTGCTGGGGTAGTTTTCGAAGGCCTGGGTAGAGGTGCCCCCTACCCACCACAGGCCTCGGCGCCTCTGGCACACAGTCCAGCAGTTAGGTACTTGCGGGGAAGGAGCAGGTTGACAACAGCATCCTGGTCTCACCCTCCCTGCACTGGGAATATGCCTGTGGTCCTAGCAGCACGAGGGAGGGAGTGTGTGCAGTTAGTGAACAAACCTGGAGTTCTGTAAGGAGAAGTGTGATGCATGGTTTACCACCCTCCCAGTGCGTGGACGTGCGCCATGGAGGAATGGTGAGGAAATAGGAGGAGACTAAAGGAGGGACCTCTTTACTGTTCCTCTCTTCATGTTGAATCTTTATCTAGTTTCCTACTAAGGGAGACAACTACTAGGGTGTTAAATGACACCACTGACATATTAAAGTCACCATAAATCCAACCTGCTTGTAGGCTTAGTATATTAATTTCTAATTTTCAGTTGTGTTTCTTAACAGAATTGAAAAATTTTATACTTTCAATTTAGCACTTTCTCAAATGATGAATATCTTTTATTGAGCACTTACTATGTGCCGGGTGCTTGATAACCTCACGATAACTCTACAATAATAGAACCTATTCTTGTCAGCCCAGTTGCACAGAGCAGTGAAACACGGGCCCAGAGGACCACCCAGTAGAGGGCAGAGCCAGCCTCCAAATGCAGTGCTGTTCTTCACCACTAGGCTTTATGGCCTCAAAGTTTTGTCTGCAGCTGCTTCTTAGCTTTTCTGCCCAGCCATGCCAACACTGACATTTAGATCAAAAACAGGCTATAACCTGCTAAGAAAGCATAAAAAAAGTTACTGTTGCCTTTTCCCTTTCACATTGTAGAATTCAAAAATAATGGAATTGCTTCAGGTAGTACCAAGCTGTGTGGCCACGTTAGATGATGTTGGAGAAACAGACCACAACGAGTACGTTACTGTCAAGATCAGGAAAAAATGTAAGAACTCACATCCTTTCTGTAATTCTCAACTTGGGTTTATTTTGAAGCTCATGAGTGGTTGGTTGCTGGTTTTCACTTAATTGTAAATGTAAAACATAATGATAATCATGACTGGGGGTGGGATATAGGCACCAAAGAAATGTATGTTATGTCCTGTTTCATCCGTCCTGTAACATACATTTCATCCAGAAATGAATGTAATATCCTTTTTCATCCATTGTTTGGATACTGGTTTTCTGCTTGATTGTGATGCTCCCTAAAGAGGTAAGGTGGACACTCTGGGCATTACCCTGAAGGTCAGGCCTCCACTCGCCATCCAGGGAGGAGGAACCACCTCTGGTAGTTTCTTTCATGTCTCATGTTCTGAATCCAGGCCTTTTTCTCAGCACTTCCTAGACATCTGGGGTAAATGCTACCTTTAAAGATTTCTTTTTTAATCTGCAGGTGTACAGAGGCAGATGTTCATTAGAACAGCAGCTGCCAAACAGCGGTGGGGCTGAAGTATTTTCCTCTTTTTTAAAAAGTTGTTACAGTTTAGTTGGGGTCCTTGTTCAACTTTTAAAAAAATTGCAATTGTAGTTTGCAATGCAGTAATGTGAATAAGCCCACTCACATATCTGGATAATCCTGAGGCTGTCTCACCCTAGTTGGCTGTGCCTGGGGAATATCAGAGTATTAAGGATTTATCTTTGTTTCATGGGGGTTCACATAGTAATAAATTGGTATCTACTAATATGTTTCTGTAATCAAATGCAGGGCTTAATTTCCTAAATTTTGTTAAACTTTAACAGAAAGAAAGTTGAAAGTTTACATCTGTGCTATAATTTTTAAACAATTCTTAAACTAGTTTGGAAGTTTTCAGATGTTTATCCTTTTATCTACAGGGAACTCCAAAATGTATGATCTACCAGATGAACCTTTTACAAGACAGTTTTACTTTGTCCACTCAGTTGGTCAGTTTAAGTGAGTATAAGATTCGAGTTGATTTCTGTGCTTTTGACCTTAGCTTTACTTACAACTCAAGCAGGTTATATGCAGCTTTAATGGGTTATAAATAAATCTGCACTCATCAAATGCTGCCGCCTCGTGGCCAACCAGAGTATTTCGCACCACTATCCCTAACGTTTATTTTAGTTTGTTTTGGGTTTCAGGGGAAGGACCTCAAGGGAGATTACGGCAAGAGACAGAAGTGTCCCTAATTTTGCTGAAGATTCTTTGCATGAGGTGAGTTATTAAACACTGGCTTATAATCTTACTTTTTCAAGCCTGAATTTTTCAAAACTAATCCATGGTAAACACATTTCTTATTTCATTATTCCCTTCACTGATAAGAGTTACTGACAATCAAAATGAGTTCCTTAGTGGCATGGTCATTTATTGTTATATTTAATAATGCATTTCTGAGCTGAGAAAGGAAAGTGAAGAAAAGGTGGGAAATAGTTGTAATGCATGGAAAGATGCTGCAGTTTACAGTGTGCATACTAGATGAACTATCTCACATTTTACTAAGGAAGAAAATGCACTAATGTGTTAATCACTAATGTAAGGAAGAAAACACATTTGTATACAGATGGGTAAAAAACTTCAAGTATAGTATAAAGTTGCTAGTATAGACAATTCTGTATGTGGCCATTTTCCTATAGCACTATTTAATTCTCATTATAAAAAGAAGCCTGCTTTACATTCTGTGGTGTTTATAGGTGGGTCGTCTCAGAAAACATGGCTTGGCTTTGCTTTTTTTAAAATTTAAGTATAGGGCTTCCCTGGTGGCGCAGTGGTTGAGAGTCCGCCTGCCGATGCAGGGGACGCGGGTTCGTGCCCCGGTCCGGGAGGATCCCACGTGCTGCGGAGCGGCTGGGCCCGTGAGCCATGGCCGCTGAGTCTGCGCGTCCAGAGCCTGTGCTCCGCAGCGGGAGAGGCCACGACAGTGAGAGGCCCGCATACCGCAAAAAAAAAAAAAAAAAAAAAAAAAAAAAAAAAAAAATTTAAGTATAGCTGATTTACACTGTTGTGTTAGTTTCTAGTGTACAGCAAAGTGATTCAGTTACATATTTTTTCACATTTTTTTCCACTACAGTTTATTACAAGATATTGAATATAGTTCCCTGCGCTATACAGTAGGACCGTGTTGAAACATGGCTCTTCTTATTGCTGCTTGCCAATATATTCCTTATTTATGAGAAACAGAATTTATAGTATGTGTGGCATAGGCTTGTTGGAACAAATACACTGAAGTTCTAAACCTTTTAGAGAATTAGTGATTTTTGTTAAGATGACTAATATTGATTTCATAGTTAATCTTCCATGGCTTTGCTAATAGACCTGCTGCTGGCTAGGAAACCTGCAAACTTTGAAATCTGCCTGGGTTCAATCAAGTGTTAGCTTTTCCCTTGATAGCTGGGGGACTTAAGGCAGATTGCTTAACTTTTGCTGATCCTGTTTCCTCAGCTGTATGTAAAATGGGGATAACAATAGTACACACTTGTTAAGAGTTGTAAAGATTAGATGTGAAAACATGTAAAGTGTTTACATTGTGTCTGATACATGGAGTGCGCAAATGTCATACTTTCACTGCAGGGATGTTAAGAGCTGAAGTCATGCCTGGAAAGTACTGAGCACATTGGATGGCACATAGAAGCACTCTATGGTGGCTCTTACTGTGCGGGTTGTTTCGAGTACAGCACAAATGTGAACTGTTTGAATCATACCTTTTCTTTAGCCAGGGAGGCAAAGAGTCACTCGGAAGCAGAATAACCTGCCAGACCAGAGCAGCTCTCAGACGGCTGACAAAGGAAACGATGGTCAGCCGGAGAGGCCTGGACCGACACCCACTGCTCCCGGACAGAGGCGAATGCTCCGTAGACACACAGTCAAGGATGCGGTTGTTCCCAAGGGCCCAGAGACTGCTGGCAACCTGACCACTGCCCAAGAGGCTAGCATTTCCCAGTCTTAACAGTAAGAAGGAATTATCTACTGCCAAGAAGTGAGTCCTCAACAAGAAGATGCCAAGCATGAGTACAGCTTAGAACTAAATGAACTTACTGTTTGTCTTGAGAGAAAAGCAGAACGGTCCTGAAAGCTTCTGTGGCTGATGGAAAGAACGCAACAACAAAAAGCTATCACCATCTCTTTCCTCTTCAAAGCTAATGGATACACTTGAGAAGGCATATGGACAAAAATTCCAGCAGTGTCCAGATCCTTAAGATGTTTCTTCTTACGTATTAGGGTTCCTTGGTTACAGTGAGGTTTCACCACCAGATTCTGACCTCCTTCTCCTGAAAGGTGCTAGACCTCTGGGATGTGTATAAACTTGCAAACCACAGGTAAAAGAATTCCTCCCTCTGCGATGAGCTGAAGAGAAGCAATTTAGGTTTCATGGTACCATGGAGGCTGGGTGGAAAAGTTGCATTGGAATGAAGGAAATAGGACCTGAGAAATGGCCCTTTGCAAAGCAACACTTGAACCCAAAGATGCCTAAATGCCATTTTGATGCTCATTTTAGTTGAAAGGACACATATGACATGTTCTACACTATGTATGTGGGGAAAGTTGGGTATAATTTTTCTTCTAAAAAATTGGGTACATACAATTGATCACTGCACTTATACACCTGTAGCAGTGTCTCTTGAAAAATCCCTTTCTGTTAAGAGCCTCCCTTAAATGTCACACCTGATGGATGGTTCCTGAACTAGACAGTAGCCTTGGCACACCTTTTCTTAGTCTTTTGATTCAGATTCAAAACTTACAGCACAAACCAGGTCAAAGTTACCTTAAATTAGAATTTATTGCATTTATTCCTTTTTATAAATTTCTATATAGCTTATACTCATTTTTTGTTATCAATTGGTCTAGAGCTGCAAACATGGGTTTGTCCAGAGTACATTTTCAAACAACTTTGTAACAGGAAAATGGTTCTGTGCATGTTCTTGGAAACACTTGCGTATGTACAGAAGGGAGGGGCTGATTATTTTTCTACAAAGTAATTTATGATTTTTAATTTTCTAATGTGCCTTGGACATGTGCCAAATGATGGAAAAGAAACAGTAAACTTTATGATTCTTGAGCGTGTCATGGTGTACTTTTTTGAGTTTGTTTTGCTAGGGAGATGTGTTTCTCAGCCTTTCTGCTATAAACGTGCTTTGTATATGGAAAAATCTTCCCCCACTGGATGGAGATACATTTTATTTTTCAGTTATAGATGATATAAGTACGACTGAAGCAGGTAAACTGGATCATCTGGAGCAGATCATTACCCATGTACACTGAGTAGGGCTGACCTAATCCAGTGAGTCCAGTGTCGAGGGCCCCCAAAAAGATGTTTGAATTTCCTTTAACATGTCAGAAGAGCAAAACCGAATATAACACAGCTTCTTGAAGCACTGTTGCTTTGCAAGTTTGTGTTCTATTTTTACTCCTTTCCCCCACTATTAAACAAAACCACCTTATTGACTTAAGTTGCTGTGCTTCTCTACCATCCTAAATTAAGAAACTTGACCCTATGCAGTTTATCAGCACGGCCATTTCCAAGATGCAAATACATATATTTGACACCACCTACTTTTGGGGGTGGTGCACTATAATATTGAAAACTTTCACATATACCCCCGATTAATTTCTAACAATTGTCCTGGCTGGTAGAATTGTCAAATGAGGGGCCAGGTTCATGGAAATAATGAGGGGGCTAATTTGCTCGCACCGTCAGAGCTGGGGTCAGGCCCTGGCTGGCGGTGTCACCCGAATTGGCAGATGCCAGCTCCGTGTGCCCTTCATCGGGAGATGTAAATACCATGACTGGGGCTGTCGATCTTAGGGGAGAAGACTCCTCTTGAGCTACTCCGGTAATCAGCAGGGTGAGCAATCTGAAGTGATTACCTCAATTATTTTTAAAAACACTTGTGTTTTTCTCCAATTGCTTTCCCACTTAAAAAGAGATTTGACAGTTCAGACATTGGTAATGCCCGAATTTCTGTTTTGTGTAAGAATGTTCTGAATGCAAAGGTAAATTAGAAAGTTGAGAATAACCCCCCCCCCGGCACCCTGTGGACGGAAACATACTCCACCCCCTTGATGCGGTCAAGAACCTCTATCCTTGTACACATTCTCGCGTATCTCTGAAGGATGGGAGGTTGACAATCTTTAAACACATTCACATTGGTAGCTGCCATCAGGACAGAGGTTATTCTGCAAGAGAAAGTGTATAGCAAACTTGCTGAGAATTGTCTAGTCTCTCTCCAGCGTTTCTATGTAAATGAGACGTAAAACAAAATTTACCTGTAACTGGGAATTTTTTTTTCAAAATCCTTGATCAGATTTTACTTTTGATGATTTACTGTTACTCTGAAAAACTTTTGATGTTCTTAATGGTTCTACTCATTCATTTATTCAGGAATACTAGACACTTTATTCTAACAGTGACTTTCTTCAGCATCTATGGTTACAAATTTCAAGTCTCAAACATAGTAAAATCTCAAATGTAGTTTGAACATATATCAGCAGTGTGCTAGCTAAAGCAGAGATTGGGATTGTAAACCACATTTCCCATCACTTTCCTGCTACTAATCCTATTCATCTCATTAAATGTTATGAACTTCCTCTAGGGCTAGGCCTCCCAGGACTAAGACATCTATCTACAAGGTTACACCAAACAGCTCACTTGAGAGTTCAGTTTATTTATTTTTGGCTGTGCTACACAGCTTGCGGGATCTTAGTTCCCTGACCAGGGATTGAACCCGGGCCAAGGCAGTGAAAGTGCCGAGTCCTAACCACTGGACCGCCAGGGAACTTCCTAGAGTTAAGTCTATGATTTAAATTTATGAGCACAGTTTTTCATAACCTGGTGGGAGTAAAGCACAATATAAGGGATGACATTTAAAAAAATATACTTATTTATTTGGTTGTGCTGGGTCTTAGTTGCAGCAGGTGGGCTCCTTAGTTGTGGCAGGTGAACTCTTAGTTGCAGCATGCATGTGGGACCTAGTTTCCTGACCAGGGATCGAACCCGGGACCCCTGCATTGGGAGCACGGGGTCTTAACCACTGTGCCACCAGGGAAGTCCCAAGAGATGACGTTTGCTTTAAGTTACCTGGCAACCTTATCAGTGAAGACCCAGAACATTTCTACCAAAATGTTTAACCACTAAACTGTCTCAACTGGATGTGAATCATTAGAAATCATTTCTCTTACAAACATGTTTACTAGTGTTGAAGTATTATTACCATCATGTCTCAGTTATTTTGGTAATTTTTTTCCAATGGATGTATCCTCTAGTTACAGAGGTTGTTTGGATAGGGGTCATATTTGTTAATTTAGTCTCAATGCCTTTGAAAAGCATATTATAAATGAAACCGAAGCTAGGAATTTTCCCACATTAAATATAAGTACTATCTTCAGGAAAAAAAATAGCTTACCTGCTTTCAGAACCTATGTCTTGGAAATATTAAAGTTGACTCAGCTTAATCCATGAGTCTTAAATCCCATGATGTTACCGGACACTGCTATTTTCTTTTTACTGAAGATGACTGAGCAGCTTCTATTTCTGCTCAGGCCATCTTCCCACCTAATGCTAATGTCACAATTACAAAGGATATATTCATGCTGCTACACATGTTCAAAAACTTTTGATAGGAAAGGAAAAAAATTGAAAATGCAAGTCTTCTGTTCATTCTGCTATGGTTTTAAAACAAGTCTGTCCAAATTGTTTTATTTTGCATAACAAGTTTATTTTTAAAAGGCATATAGACAGTAAACAAAGTAAACATCCCATCAAAACCTTAACTTCTGCCAAGTGTTATCTGTCCTAGAATTGCTCCATTAAGCTCCAGTCTCTAGACATCTTAAATTCAATAATCGTCATCTTCATCAGAGTCCATTACTTTTCTTCTGCTGAACTGGGGGAAAAATTAAATGAGAATCATAACATGTTTCACAAAGTGTAACTCAGATTTTCTGAGAACACAAATTTCTACCTACTACAGGGAGACAGTTCTGTCTGTCTTTAAAACAACTTAGTGTTTCAAAACAATAGAAGAGCCTTGAAAATTAGGCCCTCAATATATGCAGCCTTTCTCCCAAAACTTCCCTGGGTTATGAAATGAAAATGTCTATGGGCTGAAACATGTTTGATACAGTACATGCAGATGCAATGCTTATTTAAAATATCAGTCTTTCTTTTGCCGTGTGCATTTGGGGAAACTTACTTTAACTGTTGTTTTCTTTTCTGTTTGTTGGCTTACTTTTTCAAGGATTTCTATTAAACCTTGCTCTGATACCTAGGATACACAGAGAAAAACAGTATTTTTTTAAAACAAAGAATTGACCTCAGCAGACTGAATGGTTTTAGTCCTTCCGGGGTGCGGGGGTAGAGGTCAAGAGGGAAGGGGAGTGCGACAGTGGGCTGAAGCCACTGGCTATAACTCTTGGTTTAAGTTCCACACAAAATCTGCTCTGCTGGTCTTCATTTGAGGGAGGAAAAGTATCCATGAGTTAGCTTCCTCGAAAAATACAAAATTAACAGGTACTTAAGAACACCTTCATCACCACTGGCAGACAAAGACAACCACCTACACCACTGTGTTAAGTGTCAGGGACAGAGATACACCATCCTCTGCCCCTGAAACCTTGAGAAGCTTAAAAGCAGGAGACGAGTCACTCAAAAAAGATGAAGCAGTTGTTTTCTCTTCCACACACATTCTCAGTGTAAGGGGTTCAGGGCAGGCTGACCCCTGTAGGCTGTGGTGGCGGGCAGAGGGCTTCCCAGTGCAGGTGGGGCTCGCCTGGGTCTTGAAGCAAGGTCAGAGATGCAGAATATACCCATCATGGCATTACAGCAACGCACATAATAACCAGGAATTTTAGCACCTTTTCATTTGCAAAACAAGCGTAACTTTACCTGTTTTCATTAGTATTATTGACAAACCTTGTTTCCAGTGTAGAAGCAATTTAGGCTAGCTGACCCTAATAGTCACTGGTTCCACAGCAATGTCAGAAAAGGAAAGCAGAGGATTTTAGAAAAGACAATTAGTTATCTTTTAGGAACGATGGTAGATACAACTATTCTCTCCTCTAAAATCTGCTTCAACAAGAATTCTGCAACCAGAAAGAGATAAAACTGACCTTCTGAAAATGTTTTGATAAAGTAGGTAACAATAGGTTAAAACTGCCTCAAGGCAGTCCAAGCTTACCTTCCCACTTAGTTGTCCATACCGTGCCATCTGTATAAGGTAATTCTCTACTGCTTTAGTTTTCTCAGGCTTTACAAGTGCTAAGTTACTTACTAAAAAGGAAAAAAATATATATATCTATATACACATACACACAAAGAAGTCAGAACTAAATGCACTTATATTATACTTTGAAACTAAGCACTGACATTTCCAAAGCCCTCGACTTATTCATGTCTTGAGACTAGCAAGGTAGGTAAGGCAGACGCTATTGTTACTCCTCTTAAAAACGAGTAAAACTTGACTTCAGCTGTGTCAATCTCAGTCAAGACCACACAGAGGTTGTAGCAGAGCCAAGATTAAACTTGGGTCCTCAGATTCTAAGCTCCATGTTTAAAAAAAAAAAAAAAAAAAAAAAAAAAAAGGCACTATTGCCCTCTGAAAAGCAATTTATATATTGCTACACATACATAATCGTAGTGATTCATCTAAACCTGCCTCTTCTAAGCTGGGCTTCAAGTTACAATAGAGAAGATACTGGATCATTTAATATTTTTTAAAAATGGTTTTTATGAAAAATTTTATTATGAAAAAACATACACTAAAATGGACAATACAGGCATACCTCATTTTATTGAGCTTCACAGATACTGTGTTTTTCACAAATGAAGGTTTGTGGCAACTCGGCTTGGAGCAGGTCTATTGGCATCATTTTTCCAATAGCACTTGCTCACTTCATGTCTTTGTGTCACATTTTGGTAATTCTCACAATATTTCTGAACTATTATTATTATTATATATGTTACGGTGATCTGTGAGCAATGATTTTTGATGTTATTGCAAAAAGATCATGACTTGCTGAAGGCTCAGCTGATGATTAACAGTTTTTAGCAATAAGGGCTTTTTTTTTTTACAATAAGGTATTTTTTAATTAAGGTATGTACACTGTGTTTTTAGACATAAGGCTATTGCACACTTAACAGACTACAGTATAGTATAAACTTAACCTTTATATGCGTTGGGAAACTAAAAAATTTGTGTGACTCGCTATATACTGTGGTGGTCAGGAACCAAAGCTGCAATATCCCCCAAGGTCTGCCTGTACAATAAACCAGAGCCCCCAGTCACCCGTGTCAACTACCAGCAACATTCTGTGACTGACTCGATTTTAGAGTTAGTTGTTTCCTACAAATTTTACCTAACACAGCCGTCCCTTCATACCTGCAAGGACCCCCTGAGGATGCCAAAATCCGAGGATGCTCAAGCCCTTATATGAAATGGTGTAGTACTATCAGCCATCTGTATCTGTGGATTCTGACTCCACGGATACAGAGGGCCGACTGTACGCACTTGGAGATCATCTCATTGGTAGGAGAGAATGGGGCTGGTACTTCTAATAATGATTTAAGTACATTTCTTTAGGTTTATAAACTTAACATTTCTTACAGATAATCTGTATCTCACGTTTTAAGGTTAAACAAATATTTAATCTAGAGATAGCAACAATTTCATATATGTCTCCCCATTCAAATAACTCAAGCCAATTTTATGGAAATAACTTAAAGAAAACTGAAGATGCTTACATCGGGCCCGGGCTGACTGATCCAGAACTTGGGCTAAGATACTGTTCCTCATTTCTGCTTCCCTACAACAAAAACAGGTCAAGCAAAATTAGAACTAAGCTGTCAGCATTCCTATTGAACATAGAAAAATGTAACGAATCCACTCTTACACTCAAAGGCCAGCATTATATTTTGTGTGTATATCTTTATATTTTGTGAGGTTGAAAGGTAAAATTTCACATTTTCCTAATCAGAGTTTCAGTTCAACCACGATTATAAACATTTATTAAGTACCTAGTGTGTGAGAGGTGCTAGAAATTTATAGTAAGATTTCAGGCAACTACAAGGACCAAGTGATTAATCCCTGTAATTTTCTTAGAGATAAAGAAGCTGAGGTCCACGGAGGCAATGTTAAGGAGACACAGGTAACTGTGGCCAAGGTAGGACCAGATCCCGTTATTTCCAGACTCTCAGTTCTAGTTTTTGGGTTGGGAGGAGAGTTAAATTATAACTCTGCTTCTATCCTTGCATCTTCCTAACTATCCAAGTAGGAACTATTTCAAGTTCACAGGACAGTGGTTTCAAACTTTTAAGCAGAAATTGTTTTCAAATGAAGCCCTTCAAGGAACTTAATACGTAACACAGACAAAAGCAGAGATTCTTTGGCTGAATTCGAAGGGGAGCTCAAGCTGGCTGTGCCTACTAACTGCCTCCATCTGAGAAGCCCTGGGGTTCATGGAACACAGACTGAAGCCCACTTCCATAGGCCATTTCCTTATCACTCCTGAGTACTTCAACCCTGCCACCACAAACTATTACTACATTTCACTAAATCTAAGAGGCCATAGAGTAGAAAACACACCATAGTATTCTATATCTCCAAGAATGAAAGACACCGTAGATGAGGTGTCTAATACGAGACCCTCACTCAAAGCTGGGGTATCATCCCAGAGCAACACCTTCAATACACGGTAAACAAGAAATAAACCCACTATGCAGAAAGGAACAGCAAGGAAGTGTGCGTGCTACAACCTTGGCCCTGAGTGGAGGAAGAAAAAAGTGTCTCTGAGAATTTGAACTTCAAGCTATAGTCTTACAGGTTTGCTGTCTGAATTCACAGCACCAGTGTGGAGAAAGGGGGAACCTCAAGCAGTGAATTTTAAGAGGTGTCAGGTTAGAAATGACCCACATGATGGCAGAAGCAAAAGTTAATCCTCTTTGAAAGAATCCAGGACAAGAGCAATCAGTTATGAGACACATTCGAATGTCAGATATGTCAGAATGTGAAAAAAAATGCACATCTTATAATCAGTGAAATTCACACGGTAGTTTTATTTTCTTCTTAGCACTATCCCAGGTGCTTACCATCTGTCTTCTCCCTCTAATGTAAGCTACATAAGGGCAGGAACCTTCTCCACCTTGCCTATCTCTATAGACACAACACAGTGCCTGACCGAGAGCGGGTGCTCAGTATTTGCTGCAGGAACGAATGAGTTAAAAGGTAGCCCTGGGAGGTATGGGGGTGGCATGGGGAGTTTAATAGGCATAGTTTCAGATTTGCAAGATGAAAAAGTTCTAGAGATTTGTGGCACAACAATGAGAATATAGTTCATATGACTGAATTATACTCTTAAAAAGAGTTAAGATGGTAAATTTTATCTTATGTGTTTTTTTTTAATCAGTTAGGAAAAAAAAGGTAGCATGATGGGGTAACTAGACATTCATTCAATAAACCTGCCAAGTGTGAGGTGCTCTGTGATATTCTGGGATAAAATAACATTGAGAATAGAATGATAGTTAATACTATTGAGCACTTAACTAAATGTGAAGCACTGAACCCCTGCAATCCTCACCACATACCTGTGAGGTAGTCCTATGATTATGTTGGTTTTAAGGTAATCACAGTTTAGCAGAGAAACATCTATCAGTAATTGCAATACAAAGTAATAAGTGCTGTGGGGTTCCATACATGTTTATTTAACAAACATAATAACAAACAGTGATGATGATTTCTGGAAAAATCACTATGCCAGGAAGATCTTTAAGAGTCACACACCTATTAAGGTGACTAAAGTAAAAAAAAAAAAAAAAAAAAAAAAATTTGGTGAAACCATCCTTCAAAAAGTTCAGAGTTCCCACAGACTCAGAGAACAGACCAAGAGATCGGTGTTGGGAGGTGGGCCAAATGAGTGAAGATAATCAGAAAAGTATAAACTTCCAGTTATACATAAGTCGTGGGGATGAATGTCCAGCATGGTGACTATAGTTAATAATACTGTATTGCATGTCTGAAAGTTGCCAACAGAGTAGGTGTTAAAAGTTCTCATCACAAGAAAAAAAGCTTGTTAAGTATGTGTGGTGATGGATGTTAACTAGACCTATTGTGAGAATCATTTCACAATATGTACAAATACGGAATAATTATGCTGTACACCTGAAACTAACGTATGTCAAGTACTCCTTAATTTTAAAAAAAGAGCCACTACATTAAAAACAAAAAACAGTTCAGAGTTCCAGCCCGTACCTTTGCTTTGCTTCCTGTTGTGCTACATCGCCAGGGTCCTGAAAAAACAATTTTATCTCTTAGTAATTTCACAGGGGGAAAAAAACAGGAACTCCTATTTTCTTTCTGATACCTAACAGGCTCCTGTAGTGCTAGAGACGGCTTACCAAATAATTAAAAGCCGGGTCTCACAAAAGTCAAACTGATAGTTTCCACTTACTTTACTACAACGTTTTGATAAGCTTCTAAAGTCACAATCTAAGAGAATGTTTTAGAATACAAACAACCATTAGGGAGAAGAGTCCTTGCTCTACGAAACCGTGTTTTACGTGGTAAGAATAATTTCTGTAAAAGAAAATGTGCTTCGGTATTGGGGACGCTGAAGATTCAAACAGCCCTTCCTTCCAGACCATCCCGCTCCACCTCTAACACGCTACTCCCTTCCTCTTTGCAGTAGAGCCCTTACTTGGGCGTTTTATCTAAGGGATTAGTTTGGTGCCTGACCCTCCCCGGGACTGTCAACTCCATCAGGCGATGTTCCCCACTGTACCCTCAACACCTGGCACACAGCAGACCCTTGGGTCGGAACAATTAAATTCTAGAAAACATTCGGCAGGAACGCTAGTCGAAGCAGGCTAGATCCACGAGCTAAAGGCACCGAGGGACCCGAGGGGCTGAGAATTCTGTTTGGGACCAATGCCTGCCCGGACGAGAACCAGCCCCTGCCCGGGAGAGGCCCGCGCCCGACCCGCCCGGGGCAGCACGTGGTCCACTGGCCACCCGAGACCCCGCGCGGCTGGGAGAGGGACCGAGCCTGCTCAGAAGCGACCAGGAGGCCGCCACCGGCGGAGGCGGGGTCCTCGGCCGCTGGGAGAGCTGGGGCGTCAGCGCCTGGAGCCTCCGCCCGGGGCCGCGCCCTTCACCTCGGGCGAAGGCGGCACCCCTCAGGGGACGGGCCTGGCGGAGGGGCGGGCACGCTCACCCCGTGCTTCGCCTGAAGCTCGGCCAGCCTGTGCTTCCTCAGCGCCTCGAGCTCCTCCTCCGCCATGGTGCGACCGTCCTGAGGAAGCAGCCGCGGCCACGCTCCAGCCCACTCGAGAGACCACAGGCAGCCCCTCAGCGTGCGCACCGCCCTCCCCACTGCGCAGGCGCCCGCAGCGCCCAGGCATCACCAATCCAGCCCGGAGCCACGCCGCGCGCCGCAGCCAGGGTGCGGGGAGAGACCCGATTCGGCGATCGTTGGCTGCGACTTGCGGGGAAGAACCGCTGCGCGGTGCCTTCCGGACTTCGTTTCCACATCCCCGCTGTAAATCTGTGCTCTGCGCGCGCTGGCCGCCAGCCGGGAAAAGATCTGGCTGCGTGTGGGAAAAGATAGTAACCTAGAAACAGGCCATCCTCAACAAGTACAATAATAGGTAAAATATGTTGGTGGCCTGTAATGTGCTGGGCTCATGTTATCTTAATTTACAGATGAGGATCTGGGCGCTTAGAAACGCTAAGCGGAGTGATGGAAATGTTCTAAAACTGGATGGTGGTGATGGTCGCACAATTTTAAAATTTGTTCAGAAATATTAAATTGTACCCTTAAAGTGGGTTGGGGGTGGGGCTGGAGCAAATAGAGACTCCCTGGTCATCCTGCAGTTACGAAGCCAAGTTAAAACAAACTTGGAGGCTGAGAGTCGGAATCAGATGGGCCTTTCCTCAGAGGTTGGCTTGGGGGCTGTGGGATCCAGGGCACACCACACACACACACACACAGAGACACACACACACAGAGAGACACACACACACAGACACACACACACAGACACACACACACACACACACTGTCCTGAGTGAATTCCCTGGCGGTAAAAGTGCGCCTTTGGAGTGGGGACATTGGTGTGTGTTGGCCGCAATGTCAGCTCCCTAACCCTGTGTCGTGCATGTGCTGTCTTTTCAGTTGTGACAAAATATAAAATTTACCACTTTAACCATTTTAAGTTCACAGTTAAGTAGTGTTAAATGCGTTCACCTTGTGCAATCTCTAGGACTCTTTTCATCTTGTAAAACGAAAACTGTGCCCTATCCCCCCTTCCCCCCAGCCCTTGAACCATTCAACTTTCTGTCTCTGAATTTGCCTGTTATAGGTACCTATACAAGTGGAATCATACAGCATTTGTCCTTTTGTGACTAGCCTACTTCACTTAGCATAATGTCTTCAAGATTCATCCATGTGACACCGATCAGGGTTCTTGGCCTTCCCCAATCAATAGAAATGATCAGAGGCTAGACAAGAAATTCAGGCGAGGCTTTATTGGGGGGGAACGAGAACAAGTAACAGTTTCCCTTGTTCACTCCCTGGGGCTGATGAGCTGGTACCTTATATGGGGTGAGGGTAGGGGTGTGTCCAGGGGTCGGGCCAGAGCGGGGGCCTTAGGTGTTTTGCCCACCCCTTTGGTGGTGTCGACTGCAGGAGGCATGCACAGTACCCTGCTTATGCTTCAGACACCCTGTTTTTGCACGCAGCTCTTCAGAAGTGGCAGTTGGGCTTTTTGGTCTCTTTGTACCTTGTCCAGAATTTGCCCCAAATGCACATGTGCACAGTTATTTTTAGTCCCTATAGCTTCTTTGTATTTTGTTGCTTGAGGAGAGGTTTGTCCAGGTGTGAGCACTGCAGAAAAGGGTCCCAGGTCCCAGCCTGTCTCACATATTGTATAGCGTGTGTCAGAATTTCTTTCCTATTTAATAACATTTCTCTCTCATATATATATATTATATATATAATATATATAACCACATTTTGTTTATCCATTCATTACTTGGGTTGTTTCCTCTTTTTTTTAAAAAAATTAATTTTTAAAATTTATTTTTGGCTGTGTTAGGTCTTTGTTGCTGCTCACGGGCTTTCTCTAGTTGCAGCGAGCTGGGGCTACTCTTTGCTGTAGTGCACCGGCTTCTCATTGCGGTGGCTTCTCTTGTTGCAGAGCACAGGCTCTAGGCGCACGGGCTTCAGTAGTTGTGGCTCGCGGGCTGTAGAGCGCAGGCTCAGTAGTTGTGGCTCGCAGGCTCTAGAGCACAGGCTCAGTAGTTGTGGCACACGGTTGGCTTATTTGCTCCATGGCATGTGGGATCTTTCCGGACCAGGGCTTGAACTCATGTGCCCTGCATTGGCAGGTGGATTCTAAACCCCTGTGCCACCAGGGAAGCCCCAAGAGGCTATATATTTAAATAACATACCTATGCTATGATGTCTTCATTTATATAGTTTAGACATTTTCTAATCCCCTGATGGATAGGGGTTTGACACACTCCACAGCTCCTATTTTTCTTCCCTGGTTTCCTAATACACATATTACTATTTTCAGTTCCAAAGTTGTATTGTTTAAGCAACACACTTATACCTTCTCTTTCTTATTTCATCAGGTATAGACAGTGTCTCTTGACTCCCAGTTTTAAAAGATGAAGATGCCAGCATCTCTAACCTTCCAGTAAGTTTGCATCCTTTTTTCTACATTCTCAGCTTCTATTGTCTGTGCTTATTATCTGTGCTACATCTTATTCATATTCCAATCTGTAATCATAATTCAGTCTTTTTTCCCTTCCTTTTCATTGAGATATAATTGACCTACAGCCCTGTATAAATTTAAGGTGAACAGCATAATGATTTGACTTAGATACATTGTGACATGATCACCACAATAAGTTTAGTGAACATCCATCATCTCCTATAGATACAAAAAAAAAAAAGAAAAAAGAAAAAGGAAGAAAAGAAAAAATAATTTTTCCTTGTGATGAGAACTCAGGATTTACTCTTTTTTTGTGGTACACGGGCCTCTCACTGTTGTGGCCTCTCCCGTTGCGGAGCACAGGCTCCGGACGCGCAGGCTCAGCGGCCATGGCTCACGGGCCCAGCCGCTCCGCGGCATGTGGGATCTTCCCGGACCGGGGCACGAACTCGTGTCCCCTGCATCGGCAGGCGGACTCTCAACCACTGTGCCATCAGGGAAGCCCAGGATTTACTCTCTTAACAATTTACATGCGTAATATAAAGTAAAGTATAATATAATTATATGAATCATGTTGTACATTACATCCCTAGGACTTCTTCACCTTATAACTGGCAGTCTCTAACTTCTGACCACCTTCATCCAATTCCTCCTCCCCTCAAACCCCCCTCCCCCTGCCTCTGGTAACCACAAATCTGATCTCTTTTTCTGCGAGTTTGTTTGTTTGTTTGAAGTATAATTGACCCACAGCACTGTTAGTGCCTGGTGCACAACATAGTGATTCAACATTTCTGTACATTTCAAAATGATCACCATGATAAGTCTAGTTACCGTCTGTCACCATACAGAGATATTACATTATTGTGGACTCTATTCCCTATGCAGTACATTTTGCCCTGTGACTCATGTATTTTGTAACTGGAAGTGTGTACCTCTTGATCTCCCTCACCCATTTCTCTCCCTCCTCCACCCCAGCTCTCCTCTGGCAACCACTCGTTTGTTCTCTGTATCTGTGACTCTGTTTCGGTTTTATCTATAACTCCTTTGCAGTTCACTTGTTTTGTTTTAGATTCCACATATAAGTGAAATCATATGGTATTCGTCTTTCCCTGTCTGACTTATTTCGCGGAGCATAATACCCTCTAGGTCCATCCATGTTGTCTCAAATGGCAGGATTTCCTTCTTTTTTATGGCTGAATGGTATTCTGTTGTATACATATGCCTCATTTTCTTTATCCATTCATCCACTGATGGACACTCAGGTTGTTTCCATGACCTGTCTCTTGTGTATAATGCTGCAGTGAAATTGGGGTGCCTTGTTTTTCTTTATCAAAGAAAACTGAACATTTCTAAACTCTCCATCATATCATGTGTTCTGACAGGCTTTACTTTTCTTAGATACCTGTCTTCCTCCTCTCTCTTTAATCTGGACAGCTTCCTTTCTAGGCCTGTTGCATTCCTGTCGTTCTGGATTTCCCTTGGTTGCTGTTTTAGGTTGTATCCTGTTTTTTGGATTTTCCCTGTTTTCTTTCCTGGTTTAACCCCTCATCTTTTTGAAGCACATCTTCAAGTAGTTTTCTAAGAAAAAGAGGTGGTAGGTAAAATTTCTATGTTCTTGCATGTCTGAATATTTAATCTTATACTTTAATTGTTTGGTTAATTATAAACTTCTAGAAAAAAGAATTTTCCCTCTGAATTATTTTAAATTAAAAAAATTATTTGCTATTTTCCCTTACAGCTTTGTTATGTATCGGCTGTATTTCTTAAATTCCTTACTTTTCATTTTGAAAATTTTCAAATCTATTAAAAAAATGGAAGGAATAGTGAAAAGAACACCTATATGTCCTTCACATAGATCCGCTAATCATTAAGATTTTGCCACATTTAGTATATCTTTCTGTCTACACACATGTGGTGTGCATGCATGCACACACACACACACACACACACGCACAGTTTTTCTGAACCATTTGAATGTAACTTTCAGATATCATGTCACTTCACCCCTAAGTATGTATATCCTAAGAACAAAGACATTGTCATGCATAACTACACTACAGTTATTGAACTCAATAAATTAATGTAGATAAAATAATATCATCTAACTGATATACAACCCACTATTGTCTCTCTCTAATTGTTCAAATAAACTCCACAACTGTTTGTTTTCTTGTCAATCCATGATTCAGCTGTGTTTAGTAGTCAATCTCTTTGAAGGTATATCTCATCTGTTTTCTAACATTTGGTGTTGGTGATAAAAAATCTGAATTTTGTTCCTTCATAAGTGGTATTTTTTTTCCTTGTGGAAGCTTTTAGAGTATTTTCTTTTTTTCCCAGTGCTCTAAAATTTTGCAGACATGTGGGTCTTTTAAAAGACCTTGTGCTGTTTGCTCTGTAGGTACTTTCAATCTGAAAACCTGTAACTTTAACCTTTTGGAGATTTTGTTGTATTGCTCATTTGATAATGTTGCCCCTCTGATTTCTATCTTTCTTTATCGGGAATGCCTGTAAAACTGGACCTCCTGGAAAGGTCTTCTGAGTCTCATTTCTTTCATGTCTCCCATCTCATGGTCTTTTTGCTCTGCTTTCTGGAAGATTTCTTCTGTTTTATCTTCTGGGCCTTCAATTTATTTCAGCATCATATTTTCATTCTATAAGAGCCCTTTCTTGTTCTCTGATTGTGCTGTTTACTTAGCATCTTGTTTTTGATTTTGAATGCAATAACCTCCTGAATATAGTTATGCTTATAATTAGAAAAATTTTTAAATTCTCTTCTGTTTCCTGAATTAGTTCTCTTTCCTTTGAGGTTTTTTTCCTGTTTGTGGTACTTTTTTAAGGCAGCCCTTAGCAAATTAATACAAATTTCTGTCTCTCTTTCTTTCCCTCCCTCCCTTCCTTCCTTCCTTCCTCCCTCCCTCCCTCCCTCCCTTCCTTCTCTCCTTCCTTCTTCCTTCTTTCTCCTCCTTCTCCTTCTCCTCCCTTTTCTTGTTTGTTATTTAATGGAAGAACTTTCAGGTATTTCACTTGCAGAGTTGATCTTTCCTGGCCCTGCATTCTGAACGAGGGGAGGAGCTAAGGACTGGACTGTTTAAGACAGAGCCTTTGGAGTAATCCCAGTGTTTCTGGCCCAGTCTCACTTGTGTACTCTGTCTTATGCCTCTCTGGAATTCTGTAGGGAAGATCAGCAACCTCCTCTGTGGTGTGTCATTACTTCTGTATCAGCTTGACACAGTCTCACAATTTTTTAAAAAACATTCTTCCACTGATGGACAACTTCCTGTTGCCTTTGTCATTGTGGATTTATTCCCATTTTAGTCCTTTACTATCGTTTTTGTAGGGTCTTAGGGGGAAGAAGAGAAAAACTGAGTGGCCAGTCCATCATTTTGAAAATAGCACTTATTTTCTTGTCTCCAACTTGCAGTTTTGATCTTTTTAGCTGAGAAGTTATTTAGGAGGCTTGTATCAGTCAGGATGGGCTAGACTATGCTGTATAACAAAACTCTCAAAATATTAATGGCTTAAAATGGCAAAAGTTTATTTCTTGCTCACTGAGGTTGGCTGGGGGCTCTGCTCCAGGTCTCCCCACTCTGAGACCCAGGCTAATGGAGCAGCTGCCATCTCGCTGTTACCAGTTGCCATGGCAGAGATAACCTAGTGAATCATGCACTGTCCCTTTAAGTTTCCACCCAGGAATGATACCCATCATTTCTCTTCATATTTCATTGGCCAAAGAAAATCATTTGACTATTCTTAACATCAAAGGGGGTGAAGAAGTACAGTCCTACCCTGTGCCTAAAATATGGAAAGCTGGAAATGTCTGTTGAACAGTACAGTGAACCACCAGAAGATTATAAAATTTCAAGTGTTTGAATTCTAAAAACTTTTAACACTTGAATTAAAAAAAAATTGCACTGGAATCAGAGAATGTAGGCTTGTATAAAATTCCTGAGATTTGGGCTTCCCTGGTGGCGCAGTGGTTGAGAATCCGCCTGCCGATGCAGGGATCATGGGTTCGTGCCCTGGTCCGGGAAGATCCCACGTGCCGCGGAGCGGCTGGGCCCATGAGCCGTGGCCGCTGAGCCAGTGCGTCCGGAGCCTGTGCTTCGCAACGGGAGAGGCCACAACAGTGAGAGGCCCACGTACCGCAAAAAAAGTCAAAAAACAAAATTCCTGAGATTTTTTCATTGCATTATTTATGACTGATTTTTTTAAATGCTTTATGGGATTGGGAAAGTTGTACCCTTTGTTGGTTGTAGACAAGTTTGACACATACACAACATGAAGTTATTTATATCTTCTATATACCTGTTAATTTTTTTATATACCAGATCTATCAAAGACTAAAGAAATATTAAAAGTTCTTACCATACAATTGTGTTTCTATAGATTTCTCCTTGTTTTTATAACACTTTTGCACTCATATTTACCTTGTAAGAGTTCATAGTAGATATGCATTTTCTATTTTGTTTGAATAACCTTTGTCTCAATTAATAGGACTTTAATTAATTAATTAATTGATGTATTTATTTTTGGCTGTGTTGGGACTTCATTGCTGCTCACGGGCTTTCTCTAGTTGTGGTGAGCAGGGGCTACTCTTCATTGCAGTGCGCGGGCTTCTCATAGCAGTGGCTTCTTGTTGCAGAGCACTGGCTCGGCACGTGGGCTTCAGTAGTTGTGGCACTTGGGCTCAGTAGTTGTGGCGCACAGGCTTAGTGGCCCCACGGCATGTGAGATCTTCCCAGACCAGGGCTCGAACCTGTGTCCCCTGCATTGGCAGGTGGAATCTTAACCACTACACCACCAGGGAAGTCCCCTAATGGGACTTTAAAATTCTTCTTCTATTGCCAATGTCTTCTGTACTCTCTTAGGATCTCAAAGTGCTTTTTATAATTTAAAAATTTTTTTAATTTTTAATTTTTAAAAAATGATATTGAATTTGGTGATGATTTCCTGGATATGACACCAAAAGCACAGGCAACAAAAGTAAAAATAAATTTATTGGACTTCATCAAAATTAAAACTTTCAGGACACTGTCAACACAATAAAAAGGCAACCTACAGAATGAGAGAAAATATTTGCAAATGATATATCTGATAAGGGGTTGATGTCTAGAATATAGAGAACTCCTACAATTCAACAATGAAACAAACAACCCAATTAAAAATGGGTAAAGGACTTGAATAGACATCTCTGCGAAGAAGATACACAAATGGCCAACAAGCACACAAAAAGGCGCTCAACATCACTAATTACTAGGGAAATGCAAATCAAAACCACAGTGACAGGGAACTATATTCAATATCTTGTAATAACCTATAATGGAAAAGAATCTGAAAAAGTATGTGTATATATCATATATATAGAGAGAGATATCATATGTATATATATATATATATATCACTTTGATGTACACCTGAAACTAATATAACATTGTAAATCAACTATACTTCAATTAAAAGAAACAAAACCACAGTGAGATACCACCTCACAGCAATTAGGACTACTACTCTCAAAACACAGAAAATAGCAAGTGTTGAGGAGAATGTGGAAAAATTGGAACCTTTGTGCACTGTTGTTGGGAATGTAAAATGGTACAGTTGCTATGGAAAGTAGTATGTTGGTTCCTCAAAAAATTAAACATAGAGTTACCATATGATCTAGTAATACATTTCTGGGTATATACTCAAAGGAATTGAAATCAGGGTCTTGAAGAGATATTTGCACACCCATGTTCATAGCATCATTATTCACAATAGCCATAAGGTGGAAGCAACCCATTCACCCACTGATGAATGAATGGAGAAACAGAATGTGGTATAGATATACCACCGAATATATTCAGCCTTAAAAAGGAAGGAAATTGGAACAGGTACTACAACGTGGAGGAACCTTGAAGTTGTAATGCTGAGTGAAATACTCCAGTTACAAAAGGGCATGTACTGTATGAGTTCACTTATATGAAGCACTTAGATGCTATGGACTGAACTGTGTCCACCCTAAATTCATATGTTGTCGCCCTAACTCCCAGTGCGGCTGCATTTGGAGACAGGATCTCCAAATGCAGAGGTAATTATGGGTGGGGCCCAGTATTGCTAGTGTCTTTATAAGAAGAGACCAGGGATGCATGCACACAGAGAAAAGGCCATGTGAGGACACAGTGAGAAGATGCCCATCTCCAAGCCAAGGAGAGAGATCTCAGGAGAAACCAAACCTGTCAGTACTTGATCTTGGACTCGTAGGCTTCAGGACTGTGAAAAAATAAATTTATGTATTTTAAGCCACCCAGCCTGTGGTAATTTGTTATGGGAACCTCAGCAGATTAATATACCAGAGTAGTCAAATTCATAAAGACAGAACGTAGGATGGTGGTTTCCAGGGTCTGTGAGGAGAAGGGAATGGAGAATTATGTAATGGGTACCGGGTTCAAGTTTTGCAAGATAAATTCTGGAGATTGGTTGCATGACAATGTGAATGTGCTTAACACAGCTGAACTGGACATTTAAAAATGGTTAAGATGGTAAATTTTATGTTATGTATATTTTATCACAGTTAAAAATAAACATGTTTTTAATTGTGATAAAATATACATAATATAAAATTTACCTTCTACCATAGCCCTATTTTTCTCCTCTCCTCTATAGCAAAACTAAAAAAAGTAGTTTCTGTTTGCTATCTCCACTTCTTCATGGCTCACTTTCTCTTGAACCATTCCAATTAGGATTTTCTGAAACTGCCTTGTTCAGGGTTACTGAGATAATTCCAATCCATCAGGAGCAATGTTGCTCTCTCGCTCCTCCTTGAGATACTTGCCCCGTGACTTCCTGGTTTTCCTCTCGCTTTTCCTTTGTAGGATGGGGCTCGCGCTTCCTCCTGACTTTATCTGCAAGTTTCCCCAGGACTCTGCCCCAGGCTTTTCATACTCACCCCCTGGCAATCTCATCGAGTGCCATCTATACACTGGTGAATTTCAGGTTCTATCTCCAGCCCACCCTCCCTTGGAACCCAATGCAGAACATCCACCTACCCACCCCATATCATCACAAGGATGTCAGCCAGGCATCTGAAATGCATCGTGCCCCAAACCAATCCTGACTTCTCCTTCAGAACCTGTCTCCCTCCATTGTTTGCCAGCTCAGTAAATAGCACCACCTTGCAACCAGATCGAAAAACAGGCACCCTCGTTAACTGCGCACCAAAGATCTTGGAGACACCTTGACCCCTCTCTTTCTGTCTCACCCCACATCCAACTCACCCGAATATCCTGTTGTCTGTCTTCAAAATCTCTCCAGGGCCTGGCTCCTCCCTGCCTCCTCTTCTACCACCTGCCTTGGCCAGGCAAGCTCCTCTCATCTGGATGACTGCGGAGGCTTCTGAGTTAAATGAACAAATGAATAAATGCTATGAGTGTTGAAATTAGTGATGTGAAATATAAATGTCTATGCCGGAGGATGCCATCTGAAATGTAATTGAACGTTTTTCTCTGCAGGCTGCAGGTGAGAATAGGTGATCATATATCAGCATATGTAACTCAGAGAACTAGAGTATCCCCGCACCTCTCTCACCCAGTAGCTAATGTATACCTGGTAAAAGACTGCTAGTATCACCAGGAAGTCTGCAGACACACAGATGGCATCTCTGTTGACTAACTGAAAGTACATTAGTATGGCCGCTAGAACTTTAAGAGAGAAATCAGAGAATTTGAGGTACTGACCACACGAATAACCAGATTATCGGAGAATGAGCTGCTTTGCTTAGGATGGTTGATGGTTCTGAGAGGAGCAAGTGTGGTCCTAGTTTCAAAGAGTATGGTGTATGACCCTCCCCCACCCCACCCCCAAGCCGCATCCTCTTCCCATACCTATCTTGGTAGCAGAAACAGCTGGAGTTGAATGGTCTATTTATTTATTTAGATTTGGCCAAAAGGGACACATCAAAGTTATGGCACTAAAATGTTTCTGCTCTTGGGGTGGATACTACATTAAAACATCCTGTTGCCGAGAAGCAGCAACTCTTGAAGTTGGAGGGGTGGTGGGAGGCCTAGAGTGGGGTGTGACCAGGTGTCTTGAGACGAGTCGCTTACTGATGGGCGGAAGGTGTTAAACCTTCTGGGTGATGCAGTCTCCTGGGTACCACGTGAGTCAGGTGCTGGCCGTGCTAGGACGAGGCAGAACCCAGAGCTGTATCAAAACTGTTGGGAGGGCTCTGAAACAGAGCCGGAGGAGCTTCTGGCGGTGGCTGTGTGGAAGGTAAAAGAAGGAGAGAGAGAGAGAGAGAGAGAGAGAGAGATAAAAGAAGAAAGAGAAGGGAAAGGAGGAGGAGGAAGGAGAGGGGGAGGGGGGAGGGTCGCCACTCAGGGGGGAGGGCTGCCTCTCAGCATCACTTCTGTGACCTATTTCAGGATGGACACAGGTAATGTGGACAGGTCATCTTTGTGTTTTCCATCACTTGCAGTAGCCCTACAGGTAGTCCCAGTGTCACACAGAGGCAGAGCCTACAGAACAAGTCTGTCCCTCTGAATGTTCAGCCCCATCTTTCTCCTCCCAGGACAGGCCACCTGCTCTGCTCGGGTGCCAGGGATCCCTTAGTGCATAGAGTCCTGATATGTCCTGCCAGCAGCAGAGGGGGCCCACACTCTACCGAAAGGGATTAAGTTTCTCATTAGAATACAAAGCAGAAAATACAATAACGGTGGTTTTTTGCCACGCACTGTGTCCTTACAGATGAAGCTTTAATCTCCCTCATACATCTCCGTTGCTGTAAATTCCTGCTCTATTATGGTACCATATGCCGCGATTCCCTGGCAGAAAGCCACAGTAAGCTTGGCGGCGAGCTTGGGCTTCTGCGCTGTTAGTGCTGTGTGTTGAATCACATATTATCTCACACTTAAAGGTATGTCTTAATAAGCTCTTTTATATCAGTTTATTAGCCGTGATCCTGCAGTTGATCAGTTATGTCATGGAAGGGTACCACGGAGCTCACTGACAATTACGAGATGTAAGAGGCAGAAGGAAAGTTAGGCTCGAAACACAACAGAGTTTCATCCAGTTCATCTGATGGTCCAGCAGCTGCCAATTCGCCTTCTCCTCTGTTTCTAAGTAATAGATATTGATGCTTCTCTGCTCAGAGCAGACCTGCTGTACATGCAGTTGCCCAGAATGGCATTTTTTCAAAATCCTTTCCGGCTCACTGTTAAAGGCACAATGTCGGATGTCAGGACCCACAAGTGTTACTCTCGGAGCTAAGCCACACCATCATCGTTCCTCACGCTGTGCTCTTTCTGGGAAAAAGAAACATGTTCGCCTTTTGCCTCATTTCCCTCCCAAAGCAACTGGCCAAGTTCTGAAGCCACTCTTAAGAGGAAAAAAATCCCCTCAGGTCCTGTCTCCTTTATGATGACAGCTGTCATCTGTGCCTGGTGGGAAAGGGGGGCCAACAAAAAACATTTAGAAAACCGTTTTTCACCTAAAACCGGTCATGGAGTCTCTGACTTCAGAAGCAGCTCCACTCAAGCTTCTGTGGCCCCTTGCTGGGTTGGCACCTTCTTTCTGAGGATGATCTTAATGCCACAGGGTGAGGGTACCACCACGTTACCCTGACTAGGACCTCCTTCTCCTAGCTGGAAAGCTAACTGGCACAGGGCCAGTCCAAGAGCTTCCCAGGCCCCAGAGGCTTTTACTTTTGGATCCCCTACTACAAAAAATGTCAAAAAAAAATGGAAATGCATGCCTATCCCACATCATGATAATGTATAAATAAATAATAAATGACAATATGGGCATGGAAACTAGTTGATGTATTATGTCTCATCAAGTGTATTAATCCTGAGGTTGCATTGTTTTCTCTATAGTTTTGTGCTGATACATTTTTTTCCTCCTAGGCTGTGTACATACCCTTGGGTCTTTGGAGCTCTCTGAGCTCTGAGCCCTGCTCCTTGAGGGGAGGGAGGGGGGCGGGGAATGGAGAGGACTTGGTGCAGAGGATGGATGCTGAATGGTTAGGGGCCAAGATGAAGTTTGGTTCTAGCCCTCACCTGCCTGGTCCAAAGAGAACCAGCCTCAGAGGAAATTAAGAGGACCGTTACCTGTCCTTAAATAAAACCAGAAAGATTCTCACCTGTTTGTAAAAAAGGTGCAGAGAACGGGAATACCTTTTCTAGTAGTATGCTCATTCATCCCCTCATTCAAAAAGCATTTTTTTGGAAACCCTACTAAGTGCCAAGCCTAGTGCTTGGCATTTGGGAAATAAAGGCAGGTAGGATGCAGTGCCTGCCCTCTGGAGCACAGAGTTCCTCAGTCCCTCTGTCCTGGGGCTGGTCTTGGTCAGCCTTCCAGGACCCACCCTTGCCTCCAAAGCTTCCACAGATATATCCTCGCTGTTATGAGCTGAGTTGTGTCCTCCAGAAATTCCTATATTGAAATCCTAACAACCAGTGCCTCAGAATGTGACTATATTTGGAGATGAGGCCTTTAAAGAAGTGATTAGGTTGAATGAGGTCATTAGGATGGACCCCAATCCAATATGAATGCTGTCCTTGTAAGAAGAGATTAGGACACAGATACACACAGAGGGAGACGGCGTGAAGACGCTCGGAGATGATGACCACCTACAAACCAAGGAAAGAGACCTCAGAAGGAACCAACCCTGTTGACACCTTGAATTCAGACTTCTAGCTTTCAGAACTGTGAGAGGATAAATTTCTGTACTCTTGTTGCAGCAGCCCTAGCAAACTAATGCACCGGTTCCGTAGGAGGCCCAGAAGACTCCCTTGAACCTTTCTCAAGAAGGAAAAGACACTCAGCCAGCCCCTCCCCGACCTGGTGGGAGCTTCTGCCAAAGGGCAGCCTTATTGTGTGCTTACCCCAAAGCCCCTCAGCTTCATTTCTCCTCAGTCTGCTTCCTTCAGGTGCAGACACATCAGCGGGCTTTGGGGAGTTTGCTGAGGATGCGGGGGAGCAGGGTTAGGTGCTCCCTTTCCTCAGTCACAGTGATTTTCCTCTGCAGAACTTCCTTTGTGTTGTTCTTTGGGGCACGGGCTTTCACTCTGCTGCATCTACCCAGGCTCTGGGGGACATTCAGTCCTCATTTTGCTTTTCTTCATCTTCTTTTTTAAAAAAATATTTATTTATTTATTTGGCCATGCCGGCTCTTAGTTGCGGCACGAGGGATCTTTAGTTGTGGCATGCGTACTCTTAGTTGAGGCATGCAAACTCTTAGTTGAGGCATGCATGCAGGTTCTAGTTCCCCGACCGTGGATCGAACCCGGGCCCTGTGCATTGGGAGCTTGGAGTCTTCGTCACTGGACCGCCAGAGATGTCCCCGTCATTTTTCTTGACCCCTGGCAGTACTCTGGCTCTCTAGAGCTCTGGGAGTGCTTTTTGGCTCCTGCTCTTTGCTTCCTCTTGCTACTTCCCAGTGTCCGTTCAGACTGTCACTGTGCTAAGAGCATCTCTCCCACTCACCAGCCTATCTGCTGCCTGACCCACTCCAGTCCCGTGGGGGATATGCCGGTATCCAGCGTAACTGTTGTAACAAGGACTCTACAAACAAACCAAACTAAAGGAACCTTGATATGTCACATTTGCCACTTTCTGTGGTGTCAATGCTCCCATCGTGGCCAGTTTCAGGCTACCAATGTGAGGTCCCTGAACAGAGAGCTGAATTGGGAAGAGGTGTCCATTAGCACACCATTATATTGTATTCCCACCATCGAGATACAATAGATGTAAATAACCTCAAGAGCAAAGAAGGCAGTAAACCACAACAAAATAAAGTATCTAGGAATGATGTTTGGGGTATATATTACTTTCATATTTGAATACAGTTTATTTAATTGTAAGCTCATATAATTTAATTTTTTATAATGACTATGTTTAGCTTGCAGATTTTCTGAAAATTTAACAGTTGACTCTTGGAAGCCAGTAGGAGCTGGTTCCAGCACACAGCTAGGGTGACAGTCCTCTGGGTGGAATAGGTCGTATGTAGATGTAGCATATTGGGCGGGCATAGTGAGCCAGTGACCCTCGTCTGCGAGACCGTGTGGATTGTGAATAAATACCCAACCATCTGTAAGCCTCCGGTGGGAATGAGTAAGCAGACAGTGCCAGGGCCATGAAACAATTACAAATCCTGTGGCACAGACTTGTTCCTAGACAGTCCTAAGCCCTGCCTCCATGCCTTGATTGTGTGTTTTCCTGGGTGGCTCTAGGTGGTCTCTCCAGGTGCACACCTCCATCCAGATAGCCATGGCCTTTCCCCTGGGCTACCCTGACATGCCCAGGCTTTCTCTGGGGCCTAAGTGATTTTCCTGGTCCAGGGACGCTATGGTGCACTGACACCAGGACTGATTTTTTTTTTTTTTTTTTTTTTTTGGCTGTACTGCATGGCATGCGGGATCTTAGTTCCCCCACCAGGGATCAAGCCCGTGCCACCTGCAACGGAAGCGTGGAATCTTAACCACTGGACTGCCAGGGAAGTCCAAGGACTGATTTTGAATAGTGAGGAGCAGCAAAACTCTGTGCCAGGGGCCCTACAACTCTCCTGTGGGATGCTACAGAGCAGGGTAACTTCTGGGGCTGGACTGTCTTCTCTGTGACTCGCTCACATCTGTTTCTTCCTGGGGTTGTGTCAACATGATTTCATTCATGAGAAATTGATCCCTTATTCCTTAAATAATTGTGCATTAACTACTATTGTAAAATCACCAAAGTTTACAATTAATATAAGCTTTATTAATTAAGTTATTATTAATTAAACATGTAAAGACTTCCCTGGTGGCGCAGTGGTTAAGAATCCGCCTGCCAACGCAGGGGACACGGGTTCCAGCCCTGGTCCGGGAAGATCCCACATGCCGCCGAGCAACTACGCCTGTGCGCCACAACTACTGAGCCCACGCACCTAGAGCCCATGCTCTGCAACAAGAGAAGCCACCAAAATGAGAACCCCGCGCACCACAACCAAGAGTAGCCCCCGCTAGCCGCAACTAGAGAAAGCATGCCTGCAGCAACGAAGACCCAACGCAGCCAAAAATAAATAAATAAAAATAAATAAAATTTTTAAAAAAGACTCTCTCTGTGATAGAATCATTTCAGAGTGAAAATCCAAAGATCAACTGGTTATTAAAATATATCAAACAAAATAGTCCTGGCTAGTATGTATTAATAGCAATAAAGTGATGATTTCAAGGCACATACTTTCTCTGCCGGGTCTAGAAGAGGAATATGATGGAAACAGTGAGCTGGGATTACCCAGGTCAATTAAAGAGACACAAAGCAATAAATGCCCACCTTTCCAGGAAGCCATCATAAACATGTAGCCACTATTCTATGTATAACTGCTGATTGATTAACTGATATTAAACAGCAAGTTATTTGGCGTGGGCTGCTGAAGATAAGACTGATGCTAGGATTTTAATTCACAAGTAGGCAAAAATCAATTTGTCTTTTTTTTACAACAAGAATTTATCTTGGTATAAAAGCTTGCATATATGATATATATCATATATATGTTTATGTATATATGTATGTGATCATATACATACATACATGTATGACAGAGGGTTATGGGACTGAAATATCTATCTGGATGAAAAATGAAAGTTTCAGTGGGCTGACTGGCTGTTTCCAAATACTGTGAACATTTAGCTTCATGAAGACAGAGCATCCTGATCTGTGATTTTTCCCTCCTAACTTCTGGACTTGGCTTTCCTCTCTGTGCAGTGGCCAGCATGTGCCTCCATGTGAATGGGGTCATTCCTGCCCACCTCCTGTGCAAAGGGCTGGGACTGAAGGGCTCCTCCTGGGGAATTCATCAAAGACTCAGATAAAAGAGGCTTTGAAAAGCGCAGAATACATTTCCTTTACTCTTGGCTGATAATTACTGCAAAGCAGTTCATCTCAGACGTTATTTTAATAGACGAGTGAGTTCTTGGATATTTTAAGAGGATGACAGACAAAGGTGTACTGGCTCAGGATGGAGTACCCGGAGTTGCAGCTGTGTGCAGGCCGTGGGACTGGCGGGGGTGGTCAGAGGACGTTCCTGTCTTTAGTCTTCTCTGGGCTTAAAGTTAAAAAAAATGGAACAAACTGTGCTATGACCCCCAAATGTTTCTTCAAGGCCTGGTCACTATGGAATTCACTGAGGTCTTCATTAGCTTATCAGTCAGAGTCTTCAATTTTATATTGTTTCTCTAAAACTCAAATTTATTGAGGTACAATTTGCATACCATAAAATGCACACATTTTAAGTATATGGCTTAATGGGTTTTGACAAATGTGTACACCATGAAACCATATCTCCAATCAATATATAGATAATTTCCATCATCCAAAATATTCCCTTGTGCCCAGTAGTATACTGGTAAATATTTAACAGCAGGCTCTCTGGAAAAAATGTTATATATTTAACATCTGTTTATTTAGCATATTAATAATTTAACATATTAAAAGTATTATGAATTTTGCTGATATAAAGGATGTTTATTACTAATTTATAAGTAATAATAAAATGTATTTTTAAAATCATAAATCCCATACAGTCAACTGATTATCACAAAATGTTTTCACTGATTTTTCCAGAGTCTTGTTTCTGTAGCCAACCAAAGTTTGCAATTAACTAGTGTAGTTCTGACCTGTTGGTTGCTATTTTCATTTACTTTAAGGAGTAAGACAAAAGTGAAACGAGACATATGTGGAACATCACTTGTTTGTTAAAGACATAAACAACTTCTTTGCTGAGTTATAGTTTTGAATGCCAGAAGAATATTGTCTTCATTTTTTGTGCTAGTTGTAGTGTAACAGCTATACACACTACTCACTTCTTTTTATTAAAGTATAATTGATTTACAATGTTTCAGATGTACAGCAAAGTGATTTACTTATATATATTCTTTTTCAGATTCCTTTCCATTATAAGTTATCACAAGCTATTGAATATAGTTCCCTGTGCTATACAGTAGTTCCTTGTTATTTATCTATTTTATTCAATATATATAGTAGTGTGTATCTGTTAATCCCAAATTCCTAATTAATCCCTCCCCTGCTTTCCCCTTTGGTAACCATAAATTTGTTTTCTATGTCTGTGAGTCTGTTTCTCTTTTGTAAATACGTTCATTTGACAACAGGCAGTACATGGAAGCAACCTAAATGTCCATCAACAGATGAATGGATAAAGAAGATGTGGCACATATATGCAATGGAATATTACTCAGCCATAAAAAGGAAAAAAATTGAGTTATTTGTAATGAGATGGATGAGCCTAGAGTCTGTTGTACAGGGTGAAGTAAGTCAGAAAGAGAAAAACAAATACTGTATGCTAACACACATGTATGGAATCTAAAAAATGTGGTACTGATGAACCTAATGGCAGGGCAGGAATAAAGACGCAGATGTAGAGAACGGACTTGAGGACATGGAGGGGGAAGGGGAAGCTGGAACGAAGTGAAAGAGTAGCATCGACATATATCCACTACCAAATGTAAAATGGATAGCTAGTGGGAAGCTGCTGCGTAGCACAAGTAGATCAGCTGGGTGCTTTGTGACCACCTAGAGAGGTGGGATAGGGAGGATGCGAGGGAGGCTCAAGAGGGAGGGAATATGGGGATATATGTATACATATAGCTGATTTACTTTGTTGTACAACAGAAACTAACACAACATTGTAAAGAAATTATACTTCAATAAAGATATTTAAAAATAAGTTCATTTGTATCTTTTTTTTTAGATTCCACATATAAGTAATATCATATGATATTTGTCATTCTCTGACTTCACTTAGTATGATAATCTTTAGGTTCATCCATGTTGCTGCAAAAGGCATTATTTCATTCTTTTTTATGGCTGAGTAATATTCCATTGTGTATATATACCACATCTTTATCCATTCATCTGTTGATGGACATTTAGGTTGCTTCCATGGCTATTAGAAATAATACTGCAATGAACACTGATGTGCATGTATCTTTTTGAATTATGGTTTTCTCCAGGTATATGCTCAGGAGTGGGATTGCTGGATCATATGCTAGCTCTATTTTTAGTTTGTTAAGGAACCTCCATACTGTTTTCCATAGTGGCTGTACCAACTTACATTCCTACCAACAGTGTAGGAGGGTTCCCTTTTCTCCATACCCTCTCCAGCATTTATTATTTGTAGACTTTTTTTTTTTTTTTGCGGTACGCAGGCCTCTCACTGTTGTGGCCTCTCCCGTTGCGGAGCACAGGCTCTGGACGCGCAGGCTCAGCGGCCATGGCTCACGGGGCCAGCCGCTCTGCGGCATGTCGGATCTTCCCGGACCGGGGCACGAACCCGTGTCCCCTGCATTGGCAGGCGGACTCTCAACCACTGCGCCACCAGGGAAGCCGTGTAGACTTTAATAATGGCCATTCTGACTGGTGTGAGGGGGGACCTCATTGTAGTTTTGATTTGCATTTCTCTAATTATCCCCAGTGGCATGTTGACAGCTCCATTTGGTTGATAGCCTCACTAACACTTGGTGTTTTAAAATTTTAACCTATTGAGTAGATGTTTAGAGGTATCACATTGTGACTTTAATTTGAATTTCCCTAATGACTAACGATATTGAGTACCTTTTCTTGTGCTTATGGACCATTTGTATATTTTCTTCAATGAAGTCTGTTCAAGTCTCTGCACGTTTTTAAAAAGTGAGTTCTGGGGCTTCCCTGGTGACGCAGTGGCTGACAGTCCGCCTGCCGATGCAGGGGACACGGGTTCGTGCCCCGGTCCGGGAAGATCCCAGATGCCGCGGAGCGGCTGGGCCCGTGAGCCATGGCCGCTGAGCCTGCGCGTCCGGAGCCTGTGCTCTGCAACGGGAGAGGCCACAACAGTGAGAGGCCCGCGTACCGGAAAAAAAAAAATGTGAGTTCTGAAAACCACCCAAATGTTCACCAACTGATGAATGGGTAAATAAAATGTGATATATCCATACAATGGAATATTATCTGGGAATAAAAGGAACAAAAGTACTAATACATGCTAAAAAGTGGATGATGCTTGAAAACATGCTAAGTGAAAGAAGCAAGTTGGAAAAGGCCACATATTGTATGATGCTATGTACATGAAATATCCAGAAAATGTAAATCTACAGGGATAGTAAGTAGATTAGTGGTTGCCTAGGCCTAGAGAGTGTGTGTATGGGGAGGTGTAGGTGGTGGTGGGTTGGACAGCTAAGATGAGCAGTATTTCGTTTTGGAATAATAAACATGCTCTAGAATTGATTGTGAGGATGGATGCGCAGCTTGAATTGTACATTTTAAATGGGTGAATTGTATGGCATGTGAACTGCATCTCAGTAAAGCTGTTAGAAATGTGGGTTGTTTGTGTTTTTATTAGTGATTTGTGGAAGTTCTTTATACATTCTGGATACAAGTAATTTGTCAGTGTTTGTTTTGAAGAGCAGACGCTTTTAATTTTGATAAAGTCCAATTTATTGATTTTTTGTTTTATATTTAGTGCTTTTAGTTTTGTGTCTAAGAAATCTTCTTTGCACACTCCAGGTCAGAAAGATTTTTTCTATACTGTCTTCTAGGAATTTTATAGCTTCAGCTTTTACATTTAGATCTCAGATGTATTTCAAGTTAATTTTTACGTATAGTGTGAGGTAAGGATTGAGGTTCGTTTTTCTCATACAGATCCAGTTTTACCAGCGCCATTTGTTGAAAAGATTACCCTTTTGCCTTTAGAATTACCTTTGTGCCTTTGTAAAAACTCAATTAACCATGTGTGTGTGGATCTATTTCTGGACCTCTATAAAGTTCCGTTAATCTATATACTCATCTTTTTCCAATAATGTAGCTTATAGTAAGTCTTAAAATCAGGATCATGCATTCCCACTTTGTTCTTTTTTGAAATTATTTTGGCTATTCTAAATCCTTTGAATTTCCACATAAATTTTAGAATCAGCTTGTAAATTTCTACATAAAAGCCTGTTGGGATTTTGGCTTGGATTGCATTGAGTCTATAAATCAATTTGGGCAGAATGGCCATCTTAACAAATATTGAGTCTTCCAATCCATTTACATTTCTCCATTTCTTTAGATCTTCTTAAATTTCTCTCAGTAAAGCTTTGTAGTTTTCAATATAGATGTCTAGCACAAATTTCATTAAACATATTCCCAAGTATTTCATATTTATCTGATTTCTGTCACTATAGATTATCATTGATGCTATTTAAACTGGTGTTTCAAAATTTCATTTTCCATTTATTTGTTGCTACATTCTGGAATGAGACATTGGTGACCATAAGAAAACTGAGAGTCAGATTCACCTTTGTGTATTTTCATTGAGCACAACATCTCAGTTTATGACAATAATGTTTGTAAATCATCGTGTTAAATTCTGTTTGTGTGTGTGCATTCATGCATAAGACCTATTCCCTGATTTCAAGAAATTTGTTTGCTAAGACTGATTTAAAAAGAGCTGACTTTCTAGAAAAATGGGTTCTCTCTTTTCTCATCCCCCTCTTTCCTGAAGGCAGGAAGTTCTTGGATGGAATCCAATTCTTTTGTCCCTTTATCTGTTTCTGAGCAAAATAAATGTAAGTGGAGTATTATAAAGAAAAACTAGAATATTCTCAGATGAACCAGGGCACTGAGAATTTGCACAGGCTTTTCTTTCTTTATCCTATATTTTTCTGATAGGCTCAGAGTCTTATTCTAGAAACTCAGCCCAGTAGGAGAGCCAGCTCTCAGATGGCCTGAGGTCATTGGATGTCCAACCATTTGAACATGCTGTCTGATAAGGATCTTCTGGGAGAGATACTTCCCATATGTCACCTGTAGCCCCTTCTGTCTGCCACAGTAGAAGCTCCAGAATGTACACACCCTTTGATACCGTTTCCAACATGCAGTAAGTTAGTGCCCAGGATTCTTGGCTGATGTTCTCAAAAAACCCATGTGGAAGATATTGGAGAGAGGCATCCCAGGATAAGAACTAGATTAAGGGATGGGATAGCCAGGCGGCTTACCTGGACACCAGTCTAGAGGGAATGCTAAGATATCACTGAAACACATCAGAAATGTGGTGCCAGTTAACTCAGGCTTCTATACTCAACTATTCACATAACTGGCGACATGTAAATTGCTCCTGTAATGGTGGGAATTTACTTGATGCCATGGTAGCCTCTTATACTATCAGGCAGGCTACCCCAGAGGCGCCAGAACCAAAAGGCTCACAGGCCAAATTAAGATGCTTGTTATATCCATTTCATTGAGTCAATTTAAAACATACAGTGAGAGGGCTTCCCTGGTGGCGCAGTGGTTGAGAGTCCGCCTGCCAATGCAGGGGACACGGGTTCGTGCCCCGGTCCGGGAAGATCCCACATGCTGCGGAGTGGCTGGGCCCGTGAGCCATGGCTGCTGAGCCTGCGCGTCCGGAGCCTGTGCTCCTCAACGGGAGAGGCCACAACAGTGAGAGGCCCGCATACCGCAAAAAAACCCAAAAACATACAGTGAGAAACAAGGGAAAACAGAAAAGGGGCCCAATATATGGAAGGTGCCTGGGGTCAACCCATACTTGCCCTATTGGAAGAAGGCAGTGGTGTGACCATAGCTCTCCCTCCCAGGTGACCTGCTGAGCAGCCATGACTTTTACCTGCATCCCAGGTAGGGGACTCATGGGACCAGAATGGGTGGCATCAATGGCTGTCATCAGTTGGGCTGACAAAGTTCAATGAGCTGACATGAGCTGTGCATCCTGAATAAGTGGGATTCCCTTGGCCCTTCCATGCATTTCTATCTAAAGATAACATTGATTTGTTCCATCCTTTCCTTCTATGCTCACCAGACATAGGTTCTGTTCTTCTCTCCCGTATCTCACACGTTCCTAATCTACAGACACATTTTAGGAGTTTTCCTACTGCTCTACTCATTTGTGTCTTTCATTCTATACAACAGAACTGAGTATTCTTGGGAACTCCCTGGAAGTCCAGTGGTTAGGACTCCACGCTGTCACTGCCGAGGGTGTGGGTTCAATCCCTGGCTGGGGAACTAAGGTTCCACAAGCCATGCAGCGTGGCCAAAAAAAAAAAAAAAGATTAAAAAAATAATAAAAAAATAAAATTAGTTATTAATAGAAAAAAGAAACCTGAGTATTCTCAATAATACAGCAACATCCCTTACAATCCACTCCTACTTATTCAATTCTTTGACTCAAATGCATCTTGTAGTTCAGTTACAGCCCACAGCAGAAACCTGGCATCTTTAAATAATCCACCTGGACTTCCCTGGTGGTGCAGTGGTTAAGAATCCTGCCAATGCAGGGGACACGGGTTTGATCCCTGGTCCGGGAAGATCCCACATGCCGCGGAGCAACTAAGCCCGTGTGCCACAACTCCTGAGCCTGTACTCTAGAGCCCTCGAGCCACAACTACTGAGCCCGTGTGCCACAACTACTGAAGCCCATGCGCCTAGAGCCCATGCTCTGCAACAAAGGGAAGCCACTGCAATGAGAAGCCCATGCACTGCAACAAAACCCCTGCTTGCTGCTACTAGAGAAAAGCCCGTGCACAGCAATGAAGACCCAATGCTGCCAAAAATAATTTTTTTTTAAAAAGTTTTAAACAATCCACCCACAAAACACAGGGTTCATTCAGTCCCAGAGTGAGACCTGGATCCAGATAATGTGGTTCCAGGCATTGTGTTTCTTTTCCATGCACACGAATTGTCTTTTCAAGGGCAAAGTCCCCCTTTGGTGTCAGGCAACACGTGTTCAATTATCTTCTGTGCTTTGTGTTGGAAGCATCATCCTTCTTTATTGGTGACATTCATTCCGGCACCGTGAGTCCCCTGCCCAAGATGTGCAGGTAAAAGGCACAGTGCTCAGAGGGTTGTCGGCCAGCTATGTATGGTCTAGGCCAGGTGTCCTTGCCCCTGTAGCTCTTGATAGAGCGCGTGTGTGCACAGCCCAGGCACCTACCGTCTACCGGTTTGCTCATCCTCAACTCTGGTCCTCGTCAGTGGGGAAGGCTGCTGCCACTGGGTGAAGCGGGACATGTCAGCATTGCCTAATCCAGGACTTGGGCAGCAAGGTCCTTCCAACCACCTCTGCACCCTGTTCCAAGTGTGCTGAGCTGCCCCATCTCATTCCCTTTGCTCCAAGCTCTCTTTTCTGTTGTTTCAACACACACGGTGTGACTCCAGCATCTTAATTTGGTCGTCACCTCTGGGATAGGCTGCCTGGAAGTGACCTGCAAGGCTGCCATTACATCAGGGCAAGTTACCCGAGAGCATTGCTCCTGCCGAGGTGGACGGTAGCTGGGGGTAGAAATGGAAAGCCCTCTTCTTGCTGACTGATCTAAGGGGTGTCTTTGACATTCAGTACCAGCAGCACAGACACCTACAGGTGCACAGCTGTAGGCGAGGCCAGCTTGCACTCAGCTGGGATTCTGGGCCTGCTTCACTGGAAACAAATGGTACTCTCTATTTTTTTTTTTTTTTTTCTTTCTTGGCTGCGCCAAATGGCTTATGGGATGTCAGTCCCCAGACCAAGGATTGAACCTGGGCCATGGTAGCGAAAGTGCCAAATCCTCATCACTAGACCACCAGGGAACTACCGAGTTACTGTGTTTATAACCTATATTTTAATGGGTATAATAAGCCTCCAAAGAAGTTGTGTAGTTTGGAAATGTGTATAAACTTGTTTCTATATATTTTTTTGAAAGTCAAGGACTATCAGTTTGGAAGGGTGCCTACTTATAGACCATGCCCAGGTGCTCAAGAACCTGGTCTGACCCTGCAGTGGTGACCTCTGGTGCGGTTCCCTTGACCCCCCTGCCCTTGTCTCCAGGGCCCCAAGGTGGGGAGGAGGTGGGCTAGGCAGCCAAGGCTTGGGAGGGGGTGGGGTGCGAGGGTTACAGCCCCCTGCACCCGCCGTCTTTCCCACTCTCTGCCTCTGCCTGGAGACCCCTCTCTGGTCTTCCCTTTTCCCGCCAGCCCCTTCGGGCAGGGAAGCAAGGGCAGGATGAGAGGAGAGGTCTCAGATCCTTAGCACTCCTGCCTTTCGGGCACTGGACAGAAGAGCCCAGAATGTGCCAGGCTACAGATCCTGCTGGGGGTCACAGTTTCCGTCTGTGGCGAGGATCCCCGGCTGCGGCAGTCACGTGGCAGCTGCGCTGGTCGGGCAAGGCCAGTGCCTGGTCTTGCCTGGACCCTGCCCAGCGCATTTGGTCAGTCTCCTTGCCACAGTCTAGGACCCTGGCAAGCTCTGGAAGAGGGGAGGGGCTGAGACCGCTGGCCAGGTGTCCGAGGAGGTGGGGATGGGCTGCAGCGCGGGGACTGGGAGTGAGAGGGCGCCTCCTCGTTGCGCGGTCACCGCACGCGCCGGCGCCACTCACCTGCGAAACGTGCCGTTTACCAGCCACTTATGGGATTAATTTTGCAACAGAGACGCTGGCGCAGTAGAAACCACACTGGGTTTTCGGCAACACCTTCCACTCTCCGGAGTGGTTAAACCAGAAGTGTTCAGTGGCTAACCGAGGCCGCGGAAAAGAGCCACAGCTAACGCCCGCTCTGTGGATGGAATCAAAACACTGCTGCTGACGCGCTGTTTTCGACCATGGGTCCTCCCCCACGCCGAGTGGGGAGTCAGGGGGTTCTGCCAATGTCCCTCCCCGCAGCGGGAGCCCCAGCTCACCAAGCTCGGGGGTCGGGCTCTGAGGGCGCCACCCCGATTCGGTCCTGGGTGCGTCAGCCACGGTTGGTTCTCCGCGGTGATGGGGAGGAGAGGCTGGGGACCGCTACGCACAGAAACGTCGAAGGGTCTCTCTGTAACATTGGAGTTAACTTTCCTCTGGCCAAACCCTTGTTTCTGGGTTGTCCTCAGAGGCAGGCCTCCCTCCGGTCTTCTCGAGGCTTCTCCTGCGGTGGTCGGGCAAACAGAGACTGGGCGGGAGAGTCAGAACAGAGCCGGCCCCCTCGAACCCTGGTCGCCGTGCCCCAGGCAGGGAGCATCTGGCATCTTCCAGCTCTAGGAGGCTGCAGAGTTCTTGAAGGGCCTCCAGGCATCTGGGGTGCAGGCTTGTCTGTAAGGAGATCCCGGCAGGGAGAAAGCCTGGAGGGAGACAGTATTAGTTGGCTGCTTGACAGCGACATAAACATACTTTCAAAAGAAAAATATTTCTTTGCTGCTTGCTCTAAATTCAGGGCACATACTCTTACCATCACAGGGTGGGGTGGGGGAAAATGGGTTAAACCAAAAAAAAAAATCTGCTAAAATAAATAAAGTCATTATTTTAGCAGGAATGATGACCCACCCCCGCATCCCCCCACTCCACACCTTTTAGCATAAGTCTTGTGTCCCAGTCCCCAGAGGGGGTGAAAGTCAGGGACAAGTTGAAGAGTGCCTCTTTGTTTCCTAGGAAACCAGCAATGTATTTTCTAGGTAATAATAGCAATATAGATAATAATACTTGATGAGTACTGAGCACATTTCATGTGCTAAGAACTCCACTCCCAACTCCAGGGGCACAGAGGGTTCAGGGTTGAGCAAATCAGCAGGTCTTAATCTCCTGGCCACAGGGACCCACCTGGAGACAAGGAGGAAAGGTGAGACTTATGCCAAAGGAGAGGCTGGTTCTCTGCGATGAACTTTGGAAGGCTGGACCTGCTGCAGCCTTCTTGCCCCCAGGTGGAGCCAAGTGCCAGGGAAGTGTCCAGAAATGTGCTGGGATTCACTGATTGGACCAACTTGGGTTACTGGCCAAAACAGCAGCAATCCACGAGAATTGCTTCGTTTATTTATGATGAGTTCAAAATTCCATGATTTATGATAAAACACCGTAAGTTATCATTTGCTATCTATTGCTGCATAACAAATCACCCTAAAATTTATGGCTCAAAATGTCAACACTTTATTGTATTTTATGATTTTCTTAGGTTGTCTGGGTTGTTCCTCTGTTGACCTCGCTTGGGATCAGTTGTGGGGGCGGATCAGCTGGGCTGGAGGGTCCAGGAGGCGCCACTTAGGTGTCCGGCAGTTAGTGCTGGCCCCTTGGTTCTCCTGCACATGGTCTCTCATCCTCAGTGGGCTAGAAGTTTCCTTAAGTGGCAGTATGGAGGCAGCATTCCAAGAGAGAAAAAATTGAAATTGCCGTGCTTAGGAATTCACACAAAATCACTCTCACACATTCTACTACCTAAAGTAAGTCAGAGGATAAACCAGGTCCAAGGGCTGTGTAAATAAACTCTACCTCATAATAGAAGGAGGTATAAAATGTCGTGGTTTTGTTCTTCGGTGTAGACAGCAATTTTTTCTGAGTATAACTATGTCCCCATCTGACAAATTTTGACATATGTTGCTCTTACTGTCCTTTATTTATAAGATGGTGACTTTTGTTTATTTTCAATTTGACCAGGAGAATGACTTTCAGTTTACAAGTCATTAGATTTTATTTATTCATTTTTTGGTTTAAGCCATCTTTTTTTTTTTTTTTTTTTTTGGTGGTGGTGGTAAGAGTATGTGCCCTGTTATTTGAGGGGATTGATTTAGGTTTTATTTGTAGCTTGGTATATAATTACTATTTTATATGTACCATGGACATTTGAAATGGTAAGTGTTTTTTTCTGTTTAAAAAACACAGAAATTGATACATTTATCGGTTTATAGTTTTCAAATGTCCTATATCCACTCTGTTGTTTTCTCTATTTGTCTAGTGTATCATGACACTTTCCTACAGGATTCTTATGGCAGGCAGAGTTGGGGGGCATTCTGTTAGGTGGGTGAGGAGGAACTGAAATAAAGAAATGATGGTTTTCATTGTAACCATAGTTGACTTCAGGGGGGAAAAACCCTAGAGTTTTTTTTTCCCTAGGTCCATGCAAAACCCAAACACAAGCTTTCTGTATTTCACACCCTTAACAATGATCACGACCACAGAAACAAGAGTGCTTATTTTCAGAGAATGCCATAGAGATATTGAAGACAGTATTATGTGCTTCTTTGTTGGTGACGGACTATATAATTGACTTGGGGAGACAAAAATAATATAGCAAAAATATAAGGCAAAACATAGGAAGTGGCAAACAGTTGTGAACCAAAGAGAGTGCCAGACATGAAGAGAGCTGTGGGGAGGGGTTGGGGTAGGGAGAGCCTCTGGACTGGGGTGGGGGTCTGGGCTTACAGAGCTGACTTGAAGCCTGGGCACAGTTTCCTTTGACCTGAGGAAAGGGTTGCTCCTGAAATGCTTAAGGAACATAAGCAGTTTAAGTCGTGGTCACCATTAGGCTTCCCAGTGAACCAGCAGTTTCCCATTTTTTGGTGGAGCCTTGCTTTGAGTTTTTGGTGGCTGCCCATATATCTTACGAATGTTGATATACAGCACAACAAAGGTTGACCTCGAAGAGAGGTATTCGGGTGGCCATTTGGTTTTCACAGGCCAGGGACCTCATGGCTTGTCCTTGGTCTTGTTGAATCATGTTGTGGTTTCTGTGGTGTCCTCAGAGAACTCATGTTCTTCATGTATAAAAATATTTTTACTAAAACATTAGGGTACAGCTCCAGTCATTGCAAACTGTAACTTACTTTTTTGTCTTATGAAAATGTTTGCCAGTTGATGGTTAAATTTGACCCTTTTACCTGCCAGGGTGATGCAAATCTTAGGCCACTTAAGAATTCAAGAGCAGACTCCCTGTGGGATGTCCAGGTAATGACCAGTTCAGCAAAGAGCCAGGCATAATCATGATATGGAATAAAATGCATTATGCAGGGCGGTTCAAATCCTGAGGAGGTCTTGAACTACTGTGCACATCTTGATTGCTAATTAGAAAAAGGTGTTTCAACCCAGAAACCACTGAAATATGTGAACTGAGAAACATTGGTTATGGAAATTAAAATCAAAGGCATCAAGCTTTGCATTTTTGATTACATATTCAAATCACACAATTACAGTATATAAAATCAATTTTTACCATAGTCATAAGTAGTAATTAGACATAAGACTTTTAAAATTCAAATCATATTTGTATTAGATGAAATTCCTCCAGTTCTTTACCCTCAAGCAGAAAAAGATCTGAATGGAAAACTGCTGCCTGCTCCTTTCTTCATAGATAATCCTTAACATAGTTCAGTTATAACCTGTTTCAGCTTGAGGGGACACGCTGGGAAAGAAATGAAGATGTTGTCTCCCTTCAAATGTTGTACCATCTAGGTCCACATTTTCTAATCTTCAGAGCTTCCAACATTTTGCCAAGGATTTGATGCCAAAGAAGGGGGAAAAGAAAATGAGGGTGGGGTAGAGAAATGAATGAGAGCTGATTAAACAAAAGACCAGCTCTTTAACAGGGTGAGTAGGTAAAAAGAGAACCAGAAGCAGTGAAAACCCCTGGCAACCTGGACTGTGGTCTCTAAATACCATTCCCTACTAAAAGGAAACAAAGCTTCTTGGAAAATAGTGAATTTCAGGTCTGGAGCAGAAAATGTGCAAACTGAGGCTGGAATATCTTGTTCCCAAATGTAAGGACATGCTCCAAAATTGATGGGAACGTGGCAAAAGGACACAGGAGCTAACTTGGAGGTATCAGCACTGGGCAAACCTGAGACAACTTGAGCATAACGAATGATGACAGTAATGGATCATAACACATTTAATAAAAAATAGTTTGAGGCAAATAATACTGCCCCTCATACTCTACCCTATAAAAAAGAGTGGCACTTAATAAATGTAGAAGAAATGGTAAAACTAGAAAATCACTTTGTGCAACAAACTTTATAACTGATTCAGATAAAACTTATCAATGGACGTGAAACCATTGAGTAATATGTTGTTGCAATACTATAGACACACAATCTCAAAGCATCAGCCCTGAAGGCTTATTAATTACAAAGGGGAAAAGGGTCATTACAACAGAGAAATCTGGTAGATGCCATCTTAACTAAGTGATCAAACTTTATCACCAATGATAGGACCAGCTGATACCATAAGTCTTCTGATGAAGGGCATAACATCACTTGTGATAATTGTTGCCGAAGATGTTTAACTGAGTCTAGGCACGAGGAATGCAAATCCAAATTTAAAGACCTCCTGCAAAACAACAGGCCTGGATTCTCCAAAAATGTCAGTGTCAAGAAAGGCCAAGAGAGATTTGGGGAACTGTTCTGGATTAAAAGAGAGTAAAGAGACAACACAACTAAATGCAATGTGTGATCATTGGCTGGATCTTGGATGAGAAAAAATGAATATAAACGACACAATTGGGACAATCTGGGACATTTAAACAGGGGCTATTTATTAGTTAATAGTAAATTTCTTGATGGCCATAACTTGTGTGTTTGTGTCTTTGTTCTAGGAGCTACATGTTGAAATACATAAGGATTAAAGTGTCCTGATGTCTACAACTAATTCTCAGATAATTTAGCCAAACAAAAAAAAGTGTGAATTGCTTGTGTACATCTGTATAGAGACTGATAAAGCAAGTGTGGCAAAATATTAACAAGTAGTGAATCTAGAAGAAGGCCATATGGCTGTTTAACATGCTATTATTTCAAATTTTCTGCAGTTTTGAAAATGGCTGAAATTAAAGTTTGAGGGACGAGAGCTGGCCAAATCAGCGTGGCTCTTTTTTCTCCATAAGTTCAATGAATTTTAAGTAAGAAGAATAAATTTAGATGCAACTACATTTTTAAACTAATGTCATTATCATTGTAGTAATACTTGCTCTTCTTAAAACAATGCGTAATTAATTTTTGTGCATGTTTAAGTTTTAAATAGAAGTATGTTCACATGATTTTTTTTTTTTTTTTTTTTTTTTTTTTTTTTTTTTTTTTTTGCGGTACGCGGGCCTCTCACTGCTGTGGCCTCTCCCTTTGCAGAGCACAGGCTCCGTACACGCAGGCTCAGCGGCCATGGCTCACGGGTCCAGCTGCTCCATGGCATGTGGGATCTTCCCAGACCAGGGCACGAACCCATGTCCCCTGCATCGGCAGGCAGACTCTCAACCACTGCGCCACCAGGGAAGCCCCACATGATTTTTTTAAAAAGTATATAAAGAAATTTCTTTCCATCTTTACTCCCATCTGCTCTGTTTCTGCCTCAATTCCCCTCTACCATTGGTTTCTTCTATACACTTCTAGAGAATATTTATGCATACATAAAAATATAAAATATATATTTTATTTTTATTCCTTGCTATACAAGAGACTATATTGTACCTATGGTTCTGTATCTTGCCCTTTTTACCTATCAATGTCTTAGATATCTTTCCATGTAAATACACACAGAGTTTTGTCATTTTCATGCTTTATTACAGCTGCATAGTACTCTACTATATGAATTTACCATATCTTATTTAACTTTTGACAAACTTTAGATTGTTTCTTGTCCCTTGCTACTGCAAACAATGCTACAATGAACACCTTCAAGAGATACATTTTCACATATGTACACTGGTGTGAATACCTGTAGAATAAAATACCAAAAAGGGATCACTGTGTCATAAGGGATATACTTTTGTAATTTTGGTGGCTACTGCTGATGGAGAAGTAGAGGCCGCCAAGTTGAAAAAAATCTAACACACTCCACCTTTGTCATCTTGGCATCCATACTCACTTCGTTTACCTATTCTTAAGTTCCAGATAAAAACAGTAGCAGAATCACGATTTCACCTAACAGGTTGCAACTATCCCTCATAGAATCAAAGCACGTACTCCCTGGTCCTCAAAAACGGGTTCACAATCCTGTTTGTCACTTTATCCATCTTTAGGTGATGTTTATTCCTCTTCTACCTGAGTCACAATCCATCTTTGATACCCTGTAACTTAAAAACTGAGATACAGCGTTAACTACTGTTGTAGTCAGTTCGGGCTGCTATAACGGAATACCACAGACAGGGTGGGTTAAACAACAGACATTTCTTTCTCACAATTGTGGAGGCCGGAAGTCCAAGATCAAGGTGCTGGCAGAATCAGTTTCTGGTGAGGACCCTCTTCCTGGTTTGCAGATGACTGCCTTCTTTCTGTGTCCTTATGTAGTAGAGAGAGGAGAGAGAGGGGGGCGGAGAGAGAGAGAGAGAGAGAGAGAGAGAGAGAGAGAGAGAGAGAGAGAGAAGGAGTGAGGACACAAGCTCTCTCCTGTCTCTTCTTATAATCCCATTCATGAGGACTCTACCCTCATGACCTAATTACTCCCCCAAAGGCCCCCATCTCCAAATACCATTGCATTGGGGATTAGGCTTCAGCATATGAATTTTGGTGAGACACAAACATAGTTACCCATTGCTGTGTAACACACCACCCCAAAACACGTGGCTAATAGCAACTACCCTTTTGTTTGTTCATGATTCTGTGGATCAGTCATGTGGGCTGGTCTCATCTGGGCTCACTCAAGTGGTTGTAGTTACCTGTGGTCCAATGGGGCTGAATGGTCTAAGATGACTTCACTCACACATCTGCTAGGTACTTACTGAATTCTTATTGGATTCTTATGTTTTTTCAATTCATTTCCTTGAATTTTCCAATCACATCATCTCCAAATAATGATAGTATATCTCCTCCTTTCTAATTTTTATGTTTCTTTTAAAAAATTTGTTTTATTGGAGTAGAGTTGATTTACAATGTTGTGTTAGTTTCAGGTATACAGCCAAGTGAATCAGTTACACATATACATATACCCACTCTTTTTTAGATTCTTTTCCCATAGAGGTCATTACAGAGTATTGAGTAGAGTTCCCTGTGCTATACAGTAGGTCCTTATTAGTTTTCTGTTTTATATATAGCAGTGTGTATATATCAGTCACAATCTTCCAGTTTGTCCTCCCCGCCCTTCCCCTTGGTAACCATAAGTTTGTTTTCTACATCTGTGACTCTATTTCTGTTTTATAAATAAGTTCATTTGTACCTTTTTTTAAAGATTCCACATATAAGCAGTATCATATGATATTCATCTTTCTCTGTCTGACTTACTTCACTCAGTATGACAATCTCTAGGTCTATCCACGTTGCTGCAAATGGCATTATCTTGTTCTTTTTTATGACTGAGTAATATTCCATTGTATATATGTACCACATCTTTTTGTGTGTGTGAGTTTGTTCATTTTGTAACTTTACTGGGGTATAATTGATATGCAAAAATTTACAGACATTTAAAGTATACCTCTTGGTGAGTTTGGACATATGTGTTCACCCGTGATGCCATCAAGGCAATAGACACATCCACTACCTTAAAAAATGTCCAGTTTTTTTTTTTAGTTTTTTTGTTTATTTTGTTACATGAGCTCTATCCCCCTAATGTATTTTTTTCTTCCAGTTTTATTGAGAAATAATTGACATGCAGCACTCTATAAGAGTAAGGTGTACAACCTGAAACTAACACAACATTGTAAATCAACTATACTTCAATAAAATTTAAAATAGAAAAACATTAACCACACCATAGAATTTCCCTTGCAATCACTATTATTATTCCCTTCAGGATTATACTGATTTGGAACATTATAAATTAACTTAGCTTAGTTTTGGACTTTATACAAATGGATTGAATAATACTACTGTTTATACACACACACACACACACACACACACAGATTAAGGTGTACAGCATGGCTTGACATATGTATATTTTGTGAAATTATTTTTTTCTTGATTCCCAAATTTTATTTCACTTATCTTCCCAATTTGCCACAAACTCTTTATAGTGAGAGCATTGCAAATTAATAGGATATATTGGGGTTAAAAGCTTATTGCCTTGGAAGAGTTTAGAAATTTTAGAATGTTTCTTAAAAACTCTGTACCACATCTTCTTTATCCATTCCTCTGTTGACAGACATTTAGGTTGCTTCCATGTCTTGGCTGTCATAAATAGTGCTGCAATGAACATTGGGGTGCATGTATCTTTTCAAATTATATTTTTCCCTGGATATATGCCCAGGAGTGGGACTGATGGATCATATGGGAGCTCTATTTTTAGTTTAATTTTTATGCTTCTAATTTCTATCAACTAACTGCTTGGCTAGTGCTGCCAAGACAATGGTATGTAATAGGGGTGATGGGGCACCCTTGTTTTCTTTATGACTCTAGTGGGAATGTCCCTAGTGTATCCCCACCATGCTGATGCTGGCTTATTTATCATATTAGAAATAGATGGAAATTTCCTTATTTCAGTGTCTCTTTAGTTTCACGGATATGAAAACAAACAGCATGGAAGTCTATTCACAGAATTCAAACCAATGTCCCATTTAATAATGGTGATAGACGTTCTTATAGAGAGCTAAGTCCAGGCCGGAAATGATAGCTGTCCAGGATCAGGGTCATGATGGTGGTAATAGGAGAAGTAGATGAATCTGAGTTACATTTTGGGAGTAAAACCATTGATGAATTCAATGTGGAGTGTAAAGGATAAAGAGGAATTAAGGATAATTTCTAGAGTTTGATCTGACAGATGCCTCAGACAGAGCCAATAACTCTTGATTGCCAAATAAAATGGGATTTTTCTCACTTTACCCAATGCCTGAGCTCTGAGAACCTGCTGACCACTCTCTTCACTTTCTGTTCTGCAGCGCTAGGGCTTCCTCTTTCGCTGCCCTCACTGTTTCTTATCAGTCTCTTGCTGGGGTCTTCTCCACCTGCTGGATGCCCAGGTTGAGACCCCCACGCCCAGCTCTGTCCTTAGCCATCTTCTCTCCCTGAGCATCTTTGGATATTCTCATTTCTCCCCAGGGTTTCATGTACCACCTGTGATGCTGATAGCTCCAAAAACTGCGTCTCTATCCCCATCTTGCTCCTAAACTCCCAGGAGAAGATCCAGTTGCCTATAGGATTTCTCTCTACATGGGTCTTCCGTAGGTGTCTCAAATTCTTCAAGTTTGAAACCAGACTCCTTATCTACTCCAATTCTGACACCAATTCCTATGTGTTTTTCACACAAGTTCAAGCAATTCCCCAACACAGGATGGGTGTCCTACGATTCAACTGAATTCTAACACTATCTACTTGGAGACAGCAACAGAGCCCACGGGTTAAGGACTCAGTCCTACAAGACTACCCCCACCTCCCACCCTTCAGATGCCAACTGAAAATTTGTCACTGGTGATTCTTACTGACTGGCTGTAGATGAGAGGTTCCAATAACCCCTTCCTTGGGTTTGGTTAACTTGCTAGAGTGGTTCACAGAATGCAGAAAAATATTTTACTTTCTAGATTACTAGTTTATTATAAAAGGATATAACTCAGGAACAGCCAGATGGACGAGATGTGGAGAGCAAGGTCTGGGAAAGGAAAGGGCTTGGAGTTTCCATGCTCTCTTAGGGTACCATTCTCCCCTTATCTCCACATGTTCACCAATCCAGAAGCTCTCCAAACCCCGTCTTTTTAGAGTCTTTATGGAGGCTTCATTACATAGGCTTGATTGATTCAGTCATTGGCCATTGGTGATTGATTCAACCTCCAGCCCCTCTCTCCTCTCCAGAGGTCAGGGGGGTGGGACTGAAACTTCCAACCCTTTAATCACTTGGTTGGTTCCCTTGGCAACCAGCCCCCATCTTTAGGTGCTTCCTCCAAGTCATCTCATTAACGTTAACAAAAGACACTTTCTATCATTCTCATCACTTAGGAAATTCCAATGGTTTTAGGAACTCTGTGCCAGGAACTGGATGAAGACCAAATATACATTTCTTATTGTAAATCACAATATCACATCTACCTTCTCCCAGACATGATGGGGGTGGGGCTTATCATGGGTTCCATTCTCTCAGTCACCCTTTTTCCCCCGATCAATCAGTCACTAAGTTCTAAAGATTCTACCATCTCAAATCAGTTCCTTCCAGCCTCTTTCTTAGTCTTGGTCGTCTCTGTTGGGACTTACATGACAACATCCTCAATGCTGTCTCCACTTCCTTCTTGCATTGCTCCCTTGCATCCACCATTTCTGAACTTCTTTGTTTTCTTAGAGTATTTTTAAAAAGTCTATTGAGAAAATTTTTTGTGTTATAGAGACACTTCCCTAAGAATGGATTTTTGCTGGAAAAACGATGAGTGCAAGGGCAGAATGCTGTGTCCTTCCTAGCTCTTTATTCTGACCATGGGAAATTGGGATACCAAGATTCCTTAACCTTGTGACTGGTACTTTCTGGAACTTCATGTATTTTCAAGAGTATTTAGTTGACCAGGTCCATTACAAATCATGTGCAGACTTCTAGCTTGAATCTGTCTTGGGCATCTGAAGTACATTCTCTCATTGATGAGGCTGAAATGCATTGCCATTCCATAAACTGCTTTCCTAATCCCATCACTTGACTTTCAAGGTTAACATTTAGGAATTTGTATGAGAAAATTTTATCCAGAAATAGTTTTTTGTTTTTTGGCCACACTGCACGGCTTGCAGGATCTTAGTTCCCCGACCAGGGATGGAAGCCAGGCCCCCGGCAGTGGAAGCACAGAGCCCTAACCACTGGACCACCAGGAAAGTCCCCAGAAATAGTTTTAACTAATCACAGATACCAAGAACCACAGTCTTCTGCCACTGGTCTTTTGAAGAGGGAGAGGTGTGTGTCCTGAAGGCCCAGCTGTGGCAGTGGCTGCCAGCCTGTGGGGCTGCGTGGCTTCTAGAGCAGGATTTGGCAGCCTGGCTGGTGTAGGACTGGGGCAGGTGGGCTGTGAGACTGAGGCAGGGCATTGGCCAGAGGGAGACCGACCAACCCTGGCATTCAGTGTGAGAGTCGGATAGGGAAGGGAGTGGGGCCAGGAAGTTTGGGAGGATCTAGGGAAGGATGGGGGGGATAGAGGCTGATATCCTCGGGGGCAGGGGGGAGGAACCTCAGCTTATGGGAGTTCCTGGAGAGAAAGGGAGAGGGAGAGACAGAGACCCAGATAGGCCCAGATAGACACAGATAGATTCCATCAAGTGAGGGAAAAACAGCCAGAATCGACAAGAATGCTCACTAGGCAGAGTACAGAATTGAAGTGTCCCTACCTGTGGAATCATTCTAAAGTGGTACAGGAAAAAGAAAAGGAAAAAGAAAAAAACATATACTATATATCATATTATATATTATTATATATATTTATATATACTATCATAATATATATACTATTATTACATAATGTATATTTTACCACTTGAGAATGATTCGATATGTATTTTTTCTTTTTCTATATTCATAAAAAACAATGTTTATTGAAGGCTCTGTGGGCCAGACACTGTGTTGTGTGCTTCAGGGCATTATTTCTTTTAATCCTACAGCAGTCCCACTTTACAGATGAGAAAGTGGAGTCCAGAGAGGTTAAGCAGCTGGTAACCAGAGGAGCTGGTGTTGCAGCCCTGGAGCCTGAACTGTTAACAGCTGGACAGTGAGAGCCGTGACTAATGTTTCACCACCTGGGTAGGTTATTTGGAGGTAACTTGGACAGTTCTATTTCGGATGGTGATGAGTTTGAAAGAATAAATGATGAACTTAGGTGGCCAACTGATCTTCAGTTCTTGTTGCTGCCTTTGTCCGATTTGGGGCTGTGAAGGTGAGAACTGTTGAACAGGCATGAAGACAGTCAGTAAATAGGTTACGGGCATTTAAAAATAAGGTGCCGGGGACTTCCCTGGTGGCCCAGTGGTTAAGAGTCTGCCTGCCAACACAGGGGACACAGGTTTGAGCCCTGGTCCAGGAAGATCCCACATGCCGCGGAGCAACTAAGCTTGTGTGCCACAACTACTGAAGCCCGCACACCACAACTACTGGAGCCCACGCGCCTAGAGCCTGTGCTTTGCAGCAAGAGAAGCCACCACAATGAGAAGCCACCACAATGAGAAGCCCGCACACTGCAACGAAGAGTAGCCCCTGCTCGCTGCAACTAGAGAAAGCCCCGTGCAGCAATGAAGACCCAATGCAGCCAAAAAAATTAATTAATTAATAATAAATTTATAAAGAAATAAAAGTAAAAATAGGTGCTGAATTGGATATGAGACATGACATCCCTGCCCCCAAGAAGCTTCTTATTAAAGTCACTTGAGGGATCAGCTCTTTTTCTTTTTCTTGTGTGGTACGCGGGCCTCTCACTGTTGTGGCCTCTCCCGCTGTGGAGCACAGGCTCCGGACACGCAGGCTCAGCGGCCATGGCTCACGGGCCCAGCTGCTCCGCGGCATGTGGGATCCTCCCGGACCGGGGCACGAACCCGCGTCCCCTGCATCGGCAGGCGGACTCTCAGCCACTGCGCCACCAGGGAAGCCCACAGGAATCAGCTCTTGATAGAAAGCCGATAGCCACATCTTTTTCTCTCCATTAGGGCACCCCAGTTAAGAAACTGGACTTAAAATCACTTGAGAACTTTATAACATTTTAATGTCTAAGAATCCAGATTAACATGTCTCTGTCCAAAAGGAATGAAAAACTAATCTGAGTATAATTATCATATAATGTGATACCGGGGCAGGGACCTGGAGCCTGCTGCCTGTGGACCTAAGTTACTAATGAGGGGGTGGGCTGTAGACCACTAACAGCTCCATCAGGGTCCCACTCGGAGCAGCTCAGGAGAGCAACTGAGATGATGGTCACCCCCGGAAGGTCCGAGAGGGGTCAGCTGCGGCTGAATGTTGGCGGCCTTACAGCCAGGCCATGCAGAGAGATTGCTTGGAGCCCTGGAAGAAAAGCCACATTTAAAATTCAGGTTTGAGATGCTCTCAGGGGGAAAATGCTTGTTCAGTGAGAGGTGTGACTAGGACAACAGGAGTGGAGGGGGTCCGCAAACTGTTGATCGAAAGCTACCTGCCTCAACCCATCAGATCTGCCTTCAGGCCGCTCCAGGGAGCTGACCTGTGTCTTTTATTTGATTCTAAGGGATGGAGCCCACTTCTAATAGGGCATCAATAAAAGCTTCAGGATAATTAAGTACCTAATTGAGTGTCTAAATTCAGCTGAAGCAATTTACATGCAATCTTGCCATGTCTGGGATGTCTTTTTCACTTATGTCTAAGAAGTCATATTTTTGACTTTTTATTTTGTTTCTTAAATTCCTTTGATACGACTGTGGCTGCCTTTGCATATTTATGACATTGGATAGGTTGCTGTGGCCACACTATGTGCAAATCAACCAATAAATGCAGTAGAAAGATAATATGGAGATAGGTTGCTGTGGCCACACTATGTGCAAATCAACCAATAAATGCAGTAGAAAGATAATATGGAAATCTAAAAAGGTAAATAAATGGGGGTTAGAAAAGAGTTTAGACAAGAATCGCAGAAACTCCCTTCGTGAGAATGACCCTCAGTGGAGCACTGGAATATTGGGAATATTGGCACTTATTCCTGCCAGGGAGCTCTTGGTTTTTTGTAGGAAATTATGTACATTTTTATTATAGTCTTTATCAACAGACCTCTTCTCTTACCTCCGGGAAAAAGTTACTGCCTTTCTTCAGTATCTGTGCTTTGGTTCTCATCCATCCAGTCAAACATTTATTAAGCATTTACTGTATGCACTGTTCTAGTTGACAGTCTGGTTCTCAGTCTCAAATCTTGCCCCACATTCTCTCCTCCTGCTTCATCGCCCCCCCCCCCCCCCCCATACCCAGCCCTCCTACCGCCAACAAAAGTGGCATCCTGGCCGGGCACAGCAAACCGGCCTGACAAGTGAATCAGGAGTTGGACTTGGTGAGGGGTGCGGGAGACTTGGGGCTATTTCAGAAGGGTCCTTGGAGGTTTGGGGAGCACAAGAATTGTTCCCTTTTGTGCATTGCTTGTCTCCGTTCTACACCACCCAAGAGCCAGAGATTGCCAGTGCAGTCCACACTTCAACTCTTCAGGAATTTATGTTCAAATCCCTTAGAAGGAGGAGAATCTGTCCCAATTAAGGCTTTATCTTAAAACTGAACATTACTTTTTTTTTTTTTTTTTTGCGATACACGGGCCTCTCACTGTCGTGGCCTCTCCCGTTGCGGAGCACAGGCTCCGGACGCACCAGCTCAGCGGCCATGGCTCACGGGCCCAGTCGCTCCGCGGCATGTGGGATCTTCCCGGACCGGGGCACGAACCCGTGTCCCCTGCATCGGCAGGCGGACTCTCGACCACTGCGCCACCAGGGAAGCCCTGAACATTACATTTTAATTTAAAAAATATAAGTTGTCAAAATGTGTGCTGTTGCCACTTAATGTATACATCCCTATCCTGTGTCTGGCTTTAATATGGACAATTTCAAACATACATACAAGCTGGGAAAATCATATAACCCCCACATTTCAGTAATTATCAACTTACAGTCAGTTTGCTTTCATCAGTACCCTCTTCCCACTGGATGATTTTGAAGCGATCCCAGATGCCATATAATTTCATCTGTAAATATTTCAACATGTATTTCTAAAAAAAGAAAACATAAAAAAATCTACAATAACCCTTCTGCAATTCCTTAAAATCGAATACCTAATCAGCAAAGGCTCAAATGATTCAACTGCTTTTTAAGTTTGTTCTAATGGGTTTTCAGAGAAGGTTTGTGATTGGCTGAGATGCCTGTTAAGTCTCAATCTGTATCACCCCCTTTCCCTTGTGTTGATCAAGGCTTTTTTAAAATGGTAAAACCACCTGTTGAATATTATCGAAGATGTGTTTTGATGTCATGAAATGATCATCAGTGAAAAATTAAAATTGTTTTATCCATTTTCACATGGTGGAACACATAACATAGAGAATTGCTTACAGTGGAAAGAGTTCCCCATCTCATCACCTTCCCCTCTGAGTCACTCCTCCATTTTCTATTTAGTTTCTCTAGTGTTTACATCCGAGACTGTGATTAACATATGTGGATCTCTGTGCCATGGATATTACACACTGGCTCCCATTGTGAAAGATGGCGACTTGGTGCTCTTACCCTGCAAATACTGTTCACTGGAAGATCTCATTTGTAGTTAAGCGCATCCACATGTAGCTTTCTCAGAATGAGTGCTTGGCAGGTCAATTTTCTAAATCTTTGCATATTTGAAAACACTTGATTGATAGTTGGCCTGGGTTAGGAGTTCTAGGGTCAAAATTGTTTTCCCTAAAAACTTTGAAGTCCTTTTTCCATTAAAAAAATGTAACGTGCAAGGTTAATTTCCTTAGCGATTATTACTATGTGCTCACATTTGAGTACTTATGATTTGAACAGTGCCACCCACTGTTCCAAGTGTTTTAATCAGTATCAAATTTAAACCTTAGCCCCATGAAATTTGCAGTATTATTAGCCACATGTACAGATGAGGTAACCAAGGCATGTAGCTTGTCCAGGCAGGATTTAAACCCCAGAACCTGCATTCTGAACCTGGCAGCCTTCTTCTACCTAAGGCCACACCTCCTGTCACAGACCCCCTCGCACAGCCCCACTGCTCACAGGTTTCCTTCTCTGACCTCTTCAGGCCCGGGAGTAACAGCTTCCCAGGGTTGCAGATCCCCATACCCCAGCCCACCCCTTTGAAGAGTCTGTTTGTTGCCAAAACTCGGCTTCTGTTCACTGGTGCCAAATAGAAACGTGGAGACAGAGTTTTGCGTAAAGTAGAATAGTTTTATTGCTTTGCCAGGCAAAGGGGGCCACAGAGGGCTAATGCCCTCAGAACTGTGTGTCCCACCCTGGAGGGGGTTGTGAGGAGTCTTATAATGTTCAGGGAGCCAGACGTGGTCAGCCTAGTGGACATACTTCTGATTGGTTGGTGGTGAGGTAATCGGGAGTCAGCATCGCCAACCTTCTGGTTCCAACAGGTCTGGGGTCTGCATGCTTGTGGGCAGCGTACAGTTACCTTCTTCCACCTGGTAAGGGTTTCAGTATCTGCAAAACAGCTCAAAGGACATGGCTCAGAATGGCGTTTATAGTCCTTGAGGAAGAACTAAAGGTTCTTGACTTTGTTTAACGGCTAAAGTATTATTTTGTCTTTCTTGACTGTTTTCCTTTCTTTCTGCATTTTTTCACTTCTCTAATTAAATTTATTCTTTGACGACAGATTTTTACAGACAAAAGGCAGGTGGAGGACATGGGTGGGGGTCTATTCTGGGAAGGTCTCAGAGGGTCCTGCTCAGTTACATGTTCGTTAAACAGCTTTTCTTAACCCTTCTGAGCACCCAGCAGAGACCGTGACCAGTGCAGTCACATGTCTGGGAAGTACCAGGGCTCAGATTCAACCTGCTTCTGTCAAGCTCTGGGTGCTTGTTACCCAGAAATAGGTTTAAGACTTAAGAAGACAATAGCTTAGAAGTTGTAGAAGATGAAAATGGAGAAAGTTTAGGTTAGTGTATTTTAATTTAGTATTGAAAATCCCCATATTTTAAAAAAAGCAAACCCATTCTAATATTATTATAATTATCACACTGTTCATTTTGTCATTTTTATTTATTACTGCTTCTTATCTGTGTACTAAAATAGTTGATCTAAGCAACTTCCCTTTTTACAAGTGTCATAGAACTTTAAGTTCTTGTTTTACCATTTTTGAAGTGTTTTGAATACCAGTGAGGGTCTCCCTGTGGTTCACCCCCGGGGCTGCCAGGTTCCCCCTCCCCAGTGGGTTTTTATTGTCATCACAGAGTGGAATGGCTATTCTCTAGAGTTTAGACAACTGGTCCGCAGGGAAGACATTGTTTCTGAAAGAGTTACCATGACAACCTCCTTCTTCAAGGTAAGCATTTGAGTTTTAACAAAACAAAGGACTTGGCTTGGTGTTAAATTGGTCCTCAATGGCAGTGTTCATCACACCGTGCGTGCTGTATTAGCCGCCTTCTCTCCTGGTATATTTTTTTTCCCTGAGGTTTAGGAGCTCAGCTCATGGGCGGGGTGGCCACCTCCTTGCCTTTTGGACTCAGACCAGAAGCCTGACCTCTTCTGTGAAAAAAGACCCATCTTCCTTAAATAAAGAAAGGCTGTTGGCTGGATATGGCTCCTTATCATGTAGTTACTGTTTCTCTTTGAATACAGGCTCTTAGATTTGGAAAGAAAATTTTTTGCACTGGAACAGATGCCGGCATCTCTCTCCTTTCCACCTTTCTCTGATGAAGTATTTCACTTCTCTTGGTGGATTGGTCCATTGATTAGTTAGTAAATATAGCCTTGGACAACTGGTTATCCATTTGGGAGAAGTTACTTCTCTGCTTTCATGTTATTCACAGAAACCTTGATGGATTAAAAATAAAAGAATTTCCAGAGTAGCCGAAGAAAATATAGGAGCCTATTTTCATAATCTGAGAGATGGAAAGAAAAGAAACCTAGAAGCAATAGAAGAAAAAAAGAGGGGACCCCTCCAATTTAAAACTTATATGCACAGCCACATCATAAATAAAGTTAAAGAATAAATAACAAAATTGAAAACATATTTGTGACATATGGCAAAGCATTAATATCCATAACATGTAAAGGGCTTCTAAAAATAGATAAGACATATGGTAAAAGGTACTCAAATTTATGAATGAAAGAGATATAAATAAACTAGCAAAACAAAAAAACCCCAACACTGTTGGACCAACCTAAATGTAAAAATTGAGAAAAAAATTTAGTGTTTGTAGGGGTGTTGGGGAGAAGTATTCCTGCTCTGTTGATGGGAGTGTGAAATTGTTACCGAACCAGGTCTGGCTGCTCACTGCTCAGAAATCAATACGCGCGCGCGCGAGAAAAATGTTGGTAGAAAGGAAAGTTGCTTTTAATCAGAATGCTGGCAATCTGGGGAGATGGTGGACTCAGTGTCCTCCAAAAGCCACCTCCAAAGGTTCTGCTTAGCCATGAAAGTTTTTAAAGGGAAAAAGGGAAGTAATCTCAGTTAATCATTGAAACGGGGGTCAGAGTCATCGTCATCCCCCACTGTGTGCAGGCTTGCTGACTTCTTGTGGTTTTCCTTTAGATGCTCTCTTTGTTCACACAGTTTGTTCGAGAGATTACTGAAAGGGAAGCTAAGGAAGAGATCTGGTCATCTATTAATTACTTATTCTTCATTTCTACTTCTTTGATCTATGGAAAGAACCAACAGGTTAGGCGAGGTATTGTGCGGTCAAAAGATTTGAAAGGTGTGCTAGGGCTGGAGATGAGTAGAGCATGGGAGTGCCTTGTGTCAGGTTAGTGACAAGACAGGGGTCCTCCTGCAGAGAGCTTTTTTCTGCAAAGAGCTCTTTCCTTCCAAAAGCTGCTTGCAAAATTACACCCTCTTTGGAAATGGGTAACTGTGACAGTTTTCGTCCAGTTAAAATGCCCATGGCTTTCAACCCACAAATTCCCTTCATAGAAATCTCTTCTATAGGAATACTGATACAGATTCAAGATGAGAGTGTGCAAGGATGTGTGTGACAGTGTGTCTGTGTACGACAGCATGTGAATGTGGGAGTGTGTGGGTATGTGCGAATGTGAGTCTAACATCCTTGGTAAATTTGCTCAGTCTCTCTCCTTCACTAGAAGCTCCCTGAGGGCAGGGTTCTTGTTGGTTCCATCCACCCCTTTGTCTCCAGCACCAGGGATGGAGCCCCCGCACATGGCAAATGAGCAAATACTTGAATGAATGAATGAATGAATGAATGTCAGGCAGCTGCAAGAAAAAAAGAAACTGGGGTTATATCATTAATATGTGATATGGATTTGAGTCAATGTATTAATGATACAGAGGGCATGGTTCACAATGAAGATGTTCATATCACCCACACAGATGTAGTAAATTACCGAAGTTGAAATATACAAAGCCAAAAAAAAAAAAAAAAAAGAAAGAAAGAATAAACTGTCATTAAGGAAAATCAGAGTCAGACACTTGAGCACACGGTTCTCAACCTTTGACAGGTCAAACAGGAAAAACAGAAGGGTTAGAGGCTTTGTATAATGTTGACTTACAGATCCATGGAATTTTGTGTCCTGTGCATAATCACCTCCTTGTCTCAGGGTATGCGAAACTCTCCAGTCCCACAGGGCAGGAGTGCATTTTCTTTCTTCCTTTTAAAAAATGTATTTATTTAAATTTATTTATTTTTGGCTGCGTTGGGTCTTCGTTGCTGCCCGCAGGCTTTTTCTAGTTGCTGTGAGCGGGGGCTACTCTTTGTTGAGGTGCTTGTGCTTCTCATTGTCATGGCTTCTCTTGTTGCAGAGCACGGGCTCTAGGCGCACGGGCTTCAGTAGTTGTGGCACGCGGGCTCAGTAGTTGTGTCTCCCGGGCTCTAGAGCGCAGGCTCAGTAGTTGTGGCGCACGGGCTTAGTTGCTCTGCGGCATGTGGGATCTTCCCAGACCAGGGATCGAACCTGTGTCCCCTGCATTGGCAGGTGGATTCTTAACCACTGCGTCACCAGGGAAGTCCCAGGAGTACATTTTCTGACAACAATGTCATAAAACTAAAAACCAATTACAAAAAGTTTATTTTAAAAATTCAAGGCCTGGAAGTTAAGCAAATAAGTCTTTTCAGTAACCCTCTGTCAAGGGTTAACTTCTTCCAAAACGCAATTGTTGACTGAAAAACGCACACAACATAAAAGTTGAGAATTATGTTTTACTTGGCCACCAGAACTGAGGACTTAAGCCCAGGATGCAGTCTCTCACATAGCTCTGAGGGACGGCTCTGAAGAGGTTAAGTGTCCTCCAGGATATATAGGAGTTTCTGGCAACAAAGGCTAGGTAGTGGGAACATCAAAAGATTACTGCTAATTCAAGAAAATCAGACATCTCAAGGAATTAAGGAATTTAGTGCTTTTCTATGTATGGGAAATGCAAGAGTCTAGGCTCACTGAAATCATTCCTTTGATACGCACCTCAGCTCTCTGGGGTCAGCATTCTGTGCTTTCTCATCCTGAGTCTCCTCAGGGTGCATCGTAGGGTAGGGAGTGGCTGCAGTGGCTGACTGCTTGAGGGAGGGCATCCTGTTTCTAACCTGAGTTTCCTCAGGGTTCACCTTTGGGGCAGCTGTAATGTGATGGCTTGATGGCTACAGCATCCTCTGTTTACTGATATGGCAGGCAACATTTTTTCATTGACACAATTATGGACTCCTTAAAAGTTAGGACCGTGGAGGGCACCAGGCACCAAAGCTCAAGAGAGATGCAGGCAGACTTTGCTCAGAGCAAGAGAAGTGTTTTCATTATTAGGCAAGAGAGGATGAAAATAAATGAACTAGGGATTCAATAAAAAGCTGGAAAACCAATAAAACAAAGCCAAGAAAAATAAAAATGGAACTACTGGAGACAAAATTAGAGAACAACAAATTAGAGAAAAGAACTAAAATAGGATTTTTAATATGAGGAATGGTTATCTGGAAAAAGTTTAAAATGACTTAGATTTTAGCAATGCTAATCAAGAAAAAAAAAAAAAAAGAAAAAAAACAGTAAATGGTAAAGGGTGTGTAAGCACAGAGATGGGAGGGGGAGATGGATGCCATTATAACACATTCCCCGCCCCCCTCCACAGGCCCAGGCATCAGGAGGTAGTGAGGGCCCTCAGGGCAACCATCACTAGTCCCTGAAGTAGTATATGGTATTGCAAATGCCAAAATGTCCCAGCCTGTCCTTATTTTTCAGTGGTCAAGAGGCAGATGCTGGAGTCATACTGGTCGGTCCCTCTCCTGGAAATGTATTTAAGATCCTTGGACTCTGGTCAATGGGGCATTCCTCTAAATCAAGAACATGCAAACTTGAGAGCTATTTTCCCTAAGGGTGTGGAAAGAGCCATTCTGAGATGGGTGGTGACCTGCAGGGCTTGCACCTGGACAAACATCTCCTCCAGCAACAGAGTACGAGAAACTATAAGGGACTAAAAATAACCAAATGCATGCCCAGATGGGGCAAATTATGAACAAATAGATTAAAAAGGCCAAAACCCACCGCCACTCTTTTTTTTAACGTCTTTATTGGAGTATAATTGCTTTACAATGGTGTATTAGTTTCTGCTGTATAACAAAGTGAATCAGCTATACATATACACAAATCCCCATATCCCCTCCCTCTTGCGTCTCCCTCCCACCCCCTTATCTCACCCCTCTAGGTGGTCACATAGCACAGAGCTGATCTCCCTGTGCTATGCGGCTGCTTCCCACTAGCTATGGATTTTACATTTGGTCGTGTATATACGTCCATGCCACTCTCTCACTTTGTCCCACCTTACCCTACTCCCTCCCCGTGTCCTCAAGTCCATTCTCTACATCTGCGTCTTTATTCCTGTTCTGCCCCTAGTTTCTTCAGAACCTTTTTGTTTTAGAGTCCATATATACGTGTTAGCGTACGGTATTTGTTTTCCTTTTTCTGACTAACTGCCACTTCTAAGGTGCTGGGAGCAAAGACTGAGTACTACGCATGATCCCCGCCCACAGCGCCACCATGCGGTGGGAAGGCCGCTTAAGCCACCCTTCCGGCCCGACCCACGGGTCCTGCCCCTACCCTAGTCCCGTCCCGTTTAGGGGACCAGCCTGCCCTCCTCGGAGAGGAGAGAGGGCAAGGGCACCTGTTACTTGCTTTTCACACGAGGGGTGCTGCAGCCTGAGTCCCATGAAGCCTTGCCTGAATTCCTCCTCTGGCCTCTGATGAATTTCTAGTAATTAAAAGGTCCGAGGACCTAAGTCAGTAACAACTCTGCCAAGAGGAGAGTGGGGACCAATGGAGAGAGAGAGAGAGAGAGAGAGAGAGACAGAGAGAGAGACGCCAATACCCTGTGGCCCAGGGCCACCCCAAGACAGTGGCTGCTTCAGGACCTTGGGTTCTCTGATACCTTTTTTTTTTTTTTTTTTGCCTTATGCAAAGTGTAATTTATAAAGGATTAAATAACAAGACTCAACAATATGAACAAGTGTCCAAGATTTTCTTTAACTCAATGTGCATTAGAGGAACTGGGTATTTTAGGCAACTTTAATAAAGGAGTGTTAGGGTAGGATTGCTGGTTTAGATAGAAAACTGGTTCATCTCCTATAGGACTATAACCATAGCATCTGGGATTATTTTTTTCACCGTTCAGAGATTATTTGCCTATCTAACTGAAAAAAATCTAAATTCAGGTCTGCTGGTACAGCGCTGTAAAACAGCCCAATCCATAGAAAAGCAATCACAGGTGCAAGCCCAGCACTGCACTGAATGCACACCCAGCAAATCTCATTGGTCTGTTTTCAAGTTGTGGATAGCTTTTATGATACTGAAAAATAAATCCCTCCTTAACTTAGTCTGAGAGGAGTTTTGGTACTCAGAGCCCAAAGGTCTGGTAGGAAGGAAGGGAATAGAACAGTCAGGAGCAGACAGGTATTTCCTCAGCTGATTGGAGGACCAGCCCAGAGCACACATACTCCAATACAAGCGTCCCTTCCTGCACTTCTAAACGGAGCTCTGTAAAAGAGCAACATTCGGACAAATATCAGTGGATTTTAGTTCATTATAAATTAACCAGTCAGACTCAACCAACTTGTGTATTTGAGAGTCCACTGTGTGACCGCGATCAGGTCGGTGTCCGCGGGTGCCGCATCCATGGATTCAACAGTTGATCAGATCCATGATTGGTTGAATCCATGGATGTGAAACCTGGGGATAAGGAGGGACCCACTATGCCTTTTCACATAAGGGACTTGAGCATCCACGGAGTTTGGTATCTGTGGGGGTCCTGGAAGCAGTCCCCCGTGGATACTGAGGGATGACTGTATACAGATGCGGAAGTACTCTAAGACCCCCCTGCAAGACTTCATCGTTGAGGGACTTCCCTTGTGGCACAGTGGTTAAGAATCCGTTTGCCCAATCTCCCAATTGGGATTGACATATATACACTAATGTGTATAAAATGGATAACTAATAAGAACCTGCTGTATAAAAAAAATAAAATTCAAAAAAAGAAAGTTAAAAAAAAAAAGAAAGAAATATGTTTGGGAGGAGGGTATTCCCTCCAAATGCATAGCTGTAAAAATGGACATAAGGTGCTACATTATGTGGTTAAGTGCGGAGGCTTTCAGTTTCTTTTTACAAATGGCAAGAAAAAAAGAGAGGAGAAACCTACAGATAAAAAAAAGAGACTTAAGAGATGTGTTAACCAAATGCCAGTTTCTGACATAGACCTTGTTTGGATCATGATTCAAATAACGTACTGTGGGGAAAAAATTATGAGACAATTGTGGAAATATGAACATGGACAGGACATTTGATGATGCTAAGAAATGATTGTTATAAGTTGTTGTTATTTTTCTAAAAAGAGTCCATTTCTTTTGAAGATGTATATTGAAATATTTACAAATGAAAAGATGAAATTCTGTGTGTGTGTTGGATAGGGGCTGGGTAGGGTATGGATGAAAGATTGGCTATGCGTTGGTAATTGTTGAGGCTGGGTGATGAACACATGATTCATTACTGAGCCTGCGGTGTAAAGCCCACGAACCACAACTGCTGAAGCCTGTGTGCCACAACTACTGAGGTCCATGCGCCTAGATCCCGTGCTCCGCCACAAGAGAAGCCGCTGCAATAAGCCTGCGCACCGCAACGAAGAGTAGGCCCCGCTCGCCGCAACTAGAGAAAACTCGCGTGCAGCAGCAAAGACCCAATGCAGCCAAAAATTAAATGAATGAATGAATGAATGAATAAATAAATAAATAATAATAAGGCAAAAAAAACCCCCAATAATGATTATTTCTCTCGATTCCATGTGTTGGCTGGGCTCAGCTGGGGGGTCCTTCTGTTGGTCTCACCTGGCGTTTCTCACATGACTACAGTTATCTGGCAGCTGGAGGGTCCAAGACGGTCTCCTCACAGGTCTGGGGCCTTGATGCTGGCTGTCAGTGGGACCTCTCCCTCCACTTGGCCCCGCATCACTTGGGAGTCTAGTGCAGACTTGCTCACGTAGCAGCTGGAACTTTCCAAGAACCGGAAGAGGAAGCTGCAAGGTTTCTTCTTGCCTAACTGCACGTCTACTGTGGTCTATCAGCCAAACTTGCAAAGCCTAGATCCAAGTGCTGGGGAACCAGATCACACCTCCTGAAGGGAGGAGCTACAAAGTCACATGGAAAAAGGGTGTGGCCCCAGGGAGGCATGACAAATTTGGAGTCTTATCTCTTCTACAGCAAAACTGTAAAGTAGTTGCTATTTACAACATTCAGCATGAAACAGGCATTTGGCACCTATGATACCTGCTTAATTCAGACAGGGCCAGGCAAATAGGAGGATTTTAATAAACACTTACTGTATTGAACCAGACTGAATGAATTTAGACCCAAAATGTTTCCTCTCCTTGTTTTGTAACCTTTATAACCTTACTTGGTACAGTCAATGGACCAAAAGCCCTGATAAAGATAAAGGATTGAGTAAAACCCTCTTCAGAATTTTTCATTCTACTTAATTTTAACAAATAGTGTATATATCAGCTAATGAATATTTCAGCCTTTCATGTATGAACCAAAAATGTAATTATGGATTTGATTTTACCAGCGTTTGCTGCTTGCAGTAGTCTGTGATCACAAATCGCATTAAATGAAAGGTGAACCCCATTATGGTATTTGGAAAGTGGAACTTAATAAGTTATGTAATTATGGGGAAAATCTGTGCAAATTGCAATTTTTATTAGGCAATTTTCCATCTTCATCTAGGCTCTAATAGTCTATTAGGCTTTGTGGCAGTTCAGTGCTTTTATTAAGGAAGTTTTTAAACTTCTTTTCTGTTTGGTTCCTTATAATGAAGAAATTGTATTTTGGGGTAAAATGATCACAGGCCTGCTTTAACTTATCTTTTTCAATCTTATTACAATAGGAAGCTGAATTCTAAGTTAATTATTCAGCTAAAACTCTACAGATCCAATTTATGCTCATCTTATATAAAGACAGAGAGCTTAAGAGAATTTTATGCCAAGAAAAAAATAATCTTACAATCCAGTTCTTTTCTATTTACTGCACCATGTTGAAATGTTGGCTGAAAGAAAAGAACTTAATTTTAAAATCTTACCAGGTCAGTTTTTCATCCTAAAAATGTTGTTTCACCTGTTTGGGGATTATGAAGCTATAAATCATTATATAGGATAGGAATTCAAAGTTGACACATGAAATTACCCATCACACTACCTTTTTCTACTTTGTGGTTGTTTGTGGTAAGATTTTATGATATGTAAGATCCAGTAATGCTACGTTTAGCAAATTCTCAGGTTTTATTGTCATTTAAAAATTTCTGTAATACGTTTTTATTTTATTTATTTATTTAAATAAATTTATTTATTTATTTATTTATTTTTGGCTGCGTTGGGTCTTCGTTGCTGTGTGTGGGCTTTCTCTAGTTGCGTCTAGCGGGGGCTACTCTTCGTTGCAGTGCATGGGCTTCTCGTTGCGGTGGCTTCTCTTGTTGTGGAGCACGGGCTCTAGGCGTGCGGGCTTCAGTAGCTGTGGTGCATGGGCTTAGCTGCTCTAAGGCATGTGGGATCCTCCCAGACCAATGATCAAACCCGTGTCCCCTGCATTGGCAGGAGGATTCTTAACCACTGCGCCACCAGGGAATTCCTGTAATATTTTTAAATTATGATTTGATAAGAAGAAAATGACCCTGTGTCACTAAGTATTAGGAAAAAGCCTTGTGGAAGGCTTTTCCAGGTTGCATGGGTATTTCTATATGCAGCATTGGAGGTGGCTCAGGTAGCACAGGGCTGGATTCTGCTCCACGCTCAGTTAGAGATTTAAAGCATGGGCTTGGCCTGGAAACAGAGGGCATGACGAATAATGGTAGATGTGAATAACTCCCAGTGCAACAGAACTCGCCTGACTACTCCCAGGGATTTGCACACTTTTGGTTTAGTTTTGTCTTGTTTAAAATTAATTTTTATTGAAGTATGGTTGATTTGCTGTGTTGTGTTAGTTTCTGCTGTATGGCAAAGTGGTTTAGCTTTAAGAAGTGCTCATGTCTCCATAACACTTTAGGTTTTCGAGGATGTGAAAAACACATCTGTCTCTTCCAGCAAACTCCTTTACATCCTCTATATGTCACCCTTGCAAATGGTGCAAACAACCTCTCACTTGGTGGGGTGGGGCTTCCCAAGAAAATAATGATCTGGGTTTTCTTGGGAATGAGTGATCCAACAGATTATTAAATTCGATCAAGATTTTGACTTCCATGTTGTAAGACCCTTGCTCCTTCCTCTCCTGTTAAGGTCATGGGTAACGTTCATCTGATAACTGAGACTTAACTCTACATGTGTTAGTGTCTTTCTTCACTAATCTGGGACATTTCATGGCTCCTCAGAGTCTGTGTTTGTCATCTGGCTCTTAATTTTGAAAGATACTCAGGCTGGGAATGGTGTTCTAGGTGCAGAATAATTGTCCCTCAAAACCTTGAAGAAATTGCTGTGTTGTCCTATAATTAGAATTGTCATTGAGAAGTTTACTGATTCTTGTCCATTGTAGGAAATATTTATTTGGAAACTTCTAAGAGTCTCTGTCTCTCTCTCTCTCTCTCTGCTGTTCTGAATTTCACACCCTGTGTCTTGGGTAGGTCTCCTTTCCACTGATTCTCAGAGGGCACTTTAATCTGGGGACTCATATGTCTTCAGCATGGTTACTCTTCCTTCATTTTTCTTCTTCTCCTCCTCCCTTTTCCTCCTGGATCTTCAGCTGAATTGCTGTTGAAATTCCTGGATCTCTCTCTGGCTGTCAGCCTTCAGGCTTTCCATCCTGGTCTCTTGTGCATCCAGATCCACAAAGAGCTCTCTCACTGGCTCCTCAGCACTGTCCATTCTGTTGGCCCCTCCCTTCACTTCCAAGATTATTACATGCTCTTTTTCATACAGCCCTTTCTTACTTTGTGGATTCCCAGGAACTCACTCTCTTTGCTCTTGCCCACTGTTTGGCATGGCCTGGGGAGAAGACTGAGTGGACCTTCCTGGGGATTACTGCTGCAGTGTGACCAGCACCTGTTTGGACACCTCCTGGAACGTGCAGCCCCTTCCTTTCCCAGCACTCTGACTGTTCCCACAGGCCACAGAAGTCCACTCTTGTGCATGTTTTGGCCGGGTGAGTTCTCCTCCAATTCAGGCCCATCTGCTTTCTGAATTTCAGGGATTCTTCATAATTGCTGGTTTATTGAAGACATTTCTTCTTTTTTTGAGGACTCTGTCATAGATTTAAAAATACACATATACATGTGAGTATGAGTGCGTGCCATTTTTAGGCATTTGCCGTTAAAGGAAGCTGGATACACTATCTTCAGTCTCTCTGCATTGTTCTGAAATTTTTTTGCCATTAAATGATATATTTTTCAGTATCCTAAAATGGTCTTTGAGAACAAAATTCTTAGTGGTTGCATGACATTTTGTTGTATGTCTCTACCATTGTTTATTTAACTAATTTTTGCTATCATATAAAGCTATATAAGTATCATATACATTATAACTGAGAACTTCTCTCCTGTTATTACCTCTTCATTTGTACCTCCTTGTGTTGTTATTCATATATCCCATCTCCTGTTTTGGGGGTTATTGCCTTTTTGTTTCTTTTGGAAATTATAAATCGCATTTCTTTTTTAAATTGAAATACAGTTGATTTACAATGTTGTGTTAATGTCTGCTGTACAGAAAAGTGATTTGGTTGTACATGTACATCCATTCTTTTTTATACATCATAGTTCTAATGAATAATTTTCCGTATGTCTCTTGGGGCACATGTGCAGGATTTCCTTTAGTTGGGGAATTACTGGATCATAGAATATGTGTGTGTTCAACTTTATAAAATTGCTGTGGTCTTTTCCAGAGTGGTTTGGCAGTTCACACTCTAATCAGCAGTGGGGCATTTCCTGCTGGTCCGTGTCCTCATCAACCAGCATGCGTCAGGCTTCTTTTTGGCCAATCAGTTGGGTGGAAGATTGTATCTGTTCATCAACCAACATGCGTCAGTCTTCTTTTTGGCCAGTTAGTTGGGTGGAAAATTGTATCTGTTATGGTCTGAATTGTGTTCCCCCCAAATTCACATGGTGAAGTCCTAACCAGCAGAACCTCAGAATGTGACCGCATCTGGAGGTAAGGTCTTTAAAGAGGTGATAAAGTTAGAATGAGGTCACTAGAGTGGGCCCTACTTCAGTACGTCTGGGGTCCTCATTGAAGAGGAATTAGGACACAGATAATGAGCAGAGAAAAAAATGATGTGAAGATGCAGGAAGAAGACAGCCATCTGCAAGCCAAGGAGAGAGACTTCAGGAGAAACCCAACCTGCTGACACCTTGATCTCAGCCTTCCAGCTCCCAGAACTTTAAGAAAATACGTTTCTGTCGTTTAAGCCCTCCAGTTTGTGGTACTTTGTTATGGCAGCCTGAGCAAACTAAATATAGTATCTAACTGTGGGGTTTTGGAAAACCTTTCATTACGGACATTTTCTAGTGTTTATAAGTAGAGAGATTAGTAATGTAACTTCTGGCCTCATTTCCCCATCACCCAGCTGCGTGTATTTACTGAAGTAGTTTAAGGCAGGTCACGGACATCGTATTCACTGCGGTCTTCAGTGGCATTTCCTGGATGTCTAATGAGGTTGAGTCATGATTATGTTTATGGGTCATTCTTGTGTGAAATGACTGTTCCATGTTTTTGTTTTATTTTTGTTTTTAGTATTTTGTGTGTGTGTGAATGTACTTTTTTTCTTTTGGGTTATTTGTATTTTCTTTTCTTTCTTTTTTTTTTTTTTTTTTTTTTTTGTGGTACGCGGGCCTCTCACTGTTGTGGCCTCTCTTGTTGCGGAGCACAGGCTCCGGACGCGCAGGCTCAGTGGCCATGGCTCACGGGCCCAGCCGCTCCGCGGCATGTGGGATCTTCCCGGACCGGGGCACAAACCCATGTCCCCTGCATCAGCAGGCGGTCTCTCAACCACTGCGCCACCAGGGAAGCCCGTATTTTCTTTTCTTATTGACTTGTAACAGTTCTTCACATAGTCAGGACATTAATCCTTTCGCTGCTTATATGTGTTGCAAATATTTTATGTCTTGTCAATTCACTTTCTCTATACTTGGTTTTTTTTTTTTTTTTTTTTTTTGTGGTACGCGGGCCTCTCACTGTTGTGGCCTCTCCCATTGCGCAGCACAGGCTCCTGACGCGCAGGCTCAGCGGCCATGGCTCATGGGCCCAGCCGCTCCGCAGCATGTGGGATCTTCCCGGACCCGGGCACGAACCCGTGTCTCCTGCATTGGCAGGCGGATTCTCAACCACTGCGCCACCAGGGAAGCCCTATACTTGGTTTTAAACTTTTAATTCTGAGATAATTTGAGACTAATAGAAGGGTTGCAACATAATACAGAAAGTTCTTGTTTACCCTTTATCTACCTTCCTTGCTGTTAACATCTTATACAACCTGCAAAATATTTTTAGATGAACAAAAGTTCTTAATTTTAATGTTCACATTAATACTAATATATGAATATAATTTATATAATATATAAGATAAAATAAAACATAAAATATACTTATATATAAACATATGTAGTATATAATCTATATTATTAAAATATATAAGTATACTAAAATAACTATAAATTAATACAAATATTATATATAAATGTACAATATATTAATTTTTCTTTTACAATTGGTGCTTTCTGTATCTCATGTAAGTAATTCTTCTCTACTCAAGGTCATATGTTATCCTGTGCTAGCTCCTAGGCATTTTTAAAGTTTTGCCTTTCACATTTAAACCTTTATAACCCATGAAGAGTTTCACCCATCAGGTAAAAGATAGGGCTTCTTTTCTATACGGATCGTCCCGATACTATTATTGAATGTTCCATCCTATAATGCCACCTCTGTCACATAGGGTTTCCATATTTGCTAATGTGATAGGTGAGAAGGCATACCTAAGTGCAGGTTTAACTCACATGTCTCTTATGCACTTTGGTGGTGTCCCTTTTTAAAAATTTTTTTTTTGCGGTACACGGGCCTCTCACCGTTGTGGCCTCTCCCGTTGCGGAGCACAGGCTCCGGACGCGCAGGCTCAGCGGCCGTGGCTCACGGGCCCAGCCGCTCCGCGGCATGTGGGATCTTCCCAAACCGGGGCACGAACCCGTGTCCCCCGCATCGGCAGGCGGACTCTCAACCACTGCGCCACCAGGGAAGCCCTGGCAGTGTCTCTTAAATAATATTTTCAGGGGCTTCCCTGGTGGCGCAGTGGTTGAGGGGACACGGATTCGTTCACCGGTCCTTCATCAGGACATGAAGCTTTATTAAAAGAAATAATGTTGCTTTAAACACACAAAACTTTATGATCTTTCTAAAGAATTAAATCTATCAATCACAGAGATACTGTGATTTATAGAAAATATATATTTGGTCATTCAGATGACCAAAATACATTTCTCATATACATTTGGTCTTCATGCACAGTCCCTGGCTAACAGATCCCAAAACCCTTGGAATTTGCTACATGTTGAGAATGATAAAAGTTTCTTTTATTATGTGAACGAGGTGACGGTTTAGAAGCACCCAAGGAAGGCGGCTGGTTGCCTGGAGAACCAACCCTGTGATTAGAGGGTAGGAATTTTCAGTCCTACCCTCTGATTTCTGGGGAGGCGAGAGGGGCTGGGGGTTGAATAAATCATCATTGGCTTATGATTTAGTCAATCATTACTGTGTAATGAAGCCACCATAAAGACCCAGAAGGACAGCTTTTCGGGCCCTTTTCACATCAGGGAAACAGAATGCTTCTGAGTGCCACCTTGCCATGCCCCAGGCTCCACGAGGACAGAGCTTCTTTGTTTGGAACCTTGCCCTTTGTATCGCTTCATCTGGCTGTTGGTTCATATCCTTTAACATCCTTTTATAATAAATTGGTAATCGAGTGAGTAAATGGGTTTTCCTGAGTTCTGTGAGTGGTTCCAGAAAATTAATGGAGCCCAAGGAGGGCGTCATAGGAACCTCTGGCTTATAGTCAGTTGGTTGGAAGCACAGGTAACAACCTGAGTTTGCTCCTGGTGTCTGAAGTGGAGGGAGGTCTTTTAGGACTGAGCCTTTTACCTGTGGAGTCTGATTCTGTCTCTGGGTTGATCGTGTCAGAACTGAGTTGAATTGTAGGACACCCTCCTGGCATCCGAGAATCGCCTAGTGTTGGTGTGGGGAAGTCTCCACACAAACAAGTTGGAATTGGGAGCAGGAACCCTTTCCAATCACTGACTGTAGGAAGAAGTTGCAGAGACAATCTCTTGACTTAGGCAAGATATATTTTTTTAATTGATAGTTTTGTTGGAACAGAGTTAAACTTGAGTTTTTGTGACTTTAGGTTAAAAAAGTTATGACTCTAAATTGTCTGGTGACATTTAGCAATAATTATTTACATGTATGTCTGTTTCAACAAATTGGATGTGACACTCATTTGATACCCTAGAGCTTTTGAGTATGTGCTTTTGGTATGTAAATGGTCTAGAGCCCTAAGGGCCTATTTCTGTGTTGCCTACCCATTCATCTTCATTTATGTGCAGGGAGACAGCCTAAGGAATCCCAGTTGACAGAAGGGTCTTAGAGGGGTGCTTTAATCTCTTGCTTCTTGCCTCTGTAGACAGTGTGCATGAGCACATTTTTATCAATGACATGAATGATAAAAACAAAGTCTTAGGACTTCTGGTTTCAGCCCCAACATCTAAAGAACTTAGAAGAAATAGATAAATCCACTATTTGGAGATTTTAAACTCTTCTGTCTGTAATTGAGAGCTCAAGCAGGCAGAAAATCAGTAAGGATATAAGTGACCTAAGCATTATCAATCAACTTCATCGAATTGACATTTATGGACTACTCCATCCAACCACAGCAGATCACCAAGATAGACCACATTCTGGACCACAGAACACCCCTTAACAAATTTAAAAGCATATAAATCATACAAAGTATGTTCTCAGAACAAAATGTAATGAAACCAGAAATCTGTAACAGAAAGCTGGAAGGTAACAGAACGCAATAAAGATGGCTGGAAAATTCCCAAATACTTAGAAATGGAACAACATATTTCTGAATAACACATGGGTTAAAGAAGTCTCAAGACATACAGGTGGCCAACAGGTACAGGAAAAGATGCTCCACATCACTAATCATCAGGGAAATGAAAATCAAAACCACAATGTGATATCACCTCAAACATGTCAGAACGGCTGTTATCAAAAAGACAAAAAGTAACCAGTGTTGGCGAGGGTGTGGAGAAAAGGGAACCCTTGTGCACTGTTGGTGGGAATGTAAATTGGTGCAGCTAGTGTGGAAAGCAGTAATTTCAAAAACTTAAAAATAAAACTTCTAGAAGAAAACATAAAAGAAAGTCTTCTTGACTGAGAGTTGGTGATGAGCTTTTAGGTACGACACTAAAAGCACAACCCATGAACGAAAAAACTGATAAGCTGGACTTTATTAAAATGAAAGCCTTCTTTGTGCAAGATACTCACTCTTAAGAGAATGAAAAGACAAACCATAGTATGGGAGAAATATTAACACCTATTTGATAAAGGACTTGTTTCTAAAATGTACAAAGAACTCTTAAAATTCAACAATAAGGAAGCAAACAACTCAATTTAAAAATGGGCAAAAGATGTGAACAGAAACGTTATCGAAGAAGATATGGAGATGCAAATAAACATATGAAAAGATACTCAACATCATTTGCATTAAGGAAATAGAAATGAAAATAATAAAATACCACTACAAATTTATTAGAATGGCTGAAATCCAAAAAACTGAATGCCAGTTGTTGGCAAGGATGCAGGGCAAGAGGAACTCTTATTCACTGCTGGTGAGAATGCAAAATGGAACAAGACTGGTGGTTTATTTTGAGCCTAAACATAATCTTACCATATGATCCAGCAGTCATCTACCTAAGTATTTACCCAACTGATTTGAAAGCTTATGTCCACACAAACACTTGCACACTAATATTTATATCAGTTGTAAGCATGATCACTAAGAACTGGAAGCAGCCCCAAATGGAATATTTTCCATTCATCAAGAAAAAGGTGTGTAATACCAAGGCACACAAAGATACCGATGAATCTTAAATACATATTGCTAAACGAAAGAAGCCAGTCTGAAAGGCTACATACTGTATGATCCTGATTACATGACATTCTGGAAAAAGCAAAACTGTAAAAATGGTAAACGGATCAGTGGTTGCCAGGGGTTTGAATAGGTGAAGCACAGAGGATTTTTTTAGAGCAGTGAAACTCTTCTGTATGACACTGTAATGTTAATTGTGGATACACAACACTCTGCATTTATCAAAAACCACCAAGGGATTTCTGTGTGCTTTAAAGTTTGGGAAGCACAGGTTTACCATGACCCACATCTCTTGCAGCCCTAAGACAGAGGGCTGTCTGTCCCAACAGTCAGCTGTTGCATCCCTCCAATTTCTGCCATTTCAGTTCAGGTCACATGCATGCTAAAGCTCTCCAGTCACTCCATCTAAAACCTGACTTGCACAGGGGTAGCTGGTTGCCACGTAAGAAGTCCAACTACACTGACACCACCACCATGTGAGAATGCCCAAATTAGCTGGATGGAAGGGCCACTTGGAGAGAGAGATGCCCCACCAGCCCCTAGCTAGTCTATCCATCCTGGCCCAGGTGCCAGACATGTTAGTGAAGAAAACCTCAGATGACTCCAGCCCTAGACCTCATCTGAATGAAACAGCATGAGACAAAAGAACCACCCAGCTGAGCCCACTCAACCCACAGAGTTGTAAAGAGATAATAATAGATTGCTGTTCTTTGCTGTTAAGTATTGGACTTGTTTGTAAGGCCACAGTAGATAACCAATCCAGAGCTGTAAGTCTTTACCTTGATCTGGGGACTCCTGCCATGTTGCCTTGCTTACCCCAAAGAGAGAAATACCTGAAATACCGGAGGAGACAATGGAAAAGATTTGCAGGCAACATTCCCAAGTCAAGACTTACAGTTACTCTAGCTCACTCCTCACCCTTCTCACTCATTCTCCAGAAGCTGAAAGAATGAGCAGATTTAACGCATAGAGTACAGACATGTGGACACAGCCGAGGGGAAGGGGTAGGTGAGATGAGTTGGGAGGTTAGGTTTGACATAAACACACTACCATGTGTAAAGTAGAGAGCTAGTGGGAACCTGCTATATAGCGCAGGGAGGTCAGCTCGGTGCTCTGTGATGGCCTAGATGGAAGGGGGGAAGGGGGGAGGGAGGTCCAAGAGGGAGGGGATATAGGCATACATATAGCTGATTCACTTCATTGTATAGCAGAAACTAGCACAACATTGTAAAGCAATTTTACTCCAATTTAAAAAAAAATAGTCAATAGCTAGGTCTTCACTTCTCTTTCTAAGGGAAGAATTAAAACAGCGCTCAGGTTATCAGGAAAAAAAGGGTAATGGCATCATGCAATTCTGAGGCAGACTTAGAGAGCTACCCCCACTCAGTGATGACCAGAAAGGAACCAATGCGGGTCTTAGGGATAGATGTTACGAAAATGGGAGTGGAGAGGGCAGGTACACACTTTAACAAGAATTAGATCACACAACTAAAGAAACATCTTTTGGGGACTTCCCTCATGGTCCAGTGGTAAAGAATCCTCCTTACAATGCAGGGGAGGCAGGTTTGATCCCTGGTTGGGGAACTAAGATCCCACATGCTGTGGGGCAACTAGGCCCATGCTCCACAGCTACAGAGCTTGCGCACCTCAACTAGAGAGCCCACGCGCCACAACTAGAGAGCCCACGCGCCCTGGAACCTGTGCACCACAACTAGAGGAGAGAAAACACGCACGCCACGACTAGAGAGAAACCCGTGCACCACAACGAAAAATCCCTCATGCCTCAACGAAGATCTGACATGCCGCAACTAAGACCTGATGCAGCCAAAAATAAATAAAATAAATTTTAAAAAGTAAATAAATCTTTACAAAAAAGGAAACATCTTTTTTTGGCTGTGCCAAGAGGCTTACAAGATCTTAGTTCCCTGACCAGGGATTGAACACGGGCCCTGGCACTGAAATCGCCAAGTCCCAACCACTGGACTACCAGGGAATTCCCTGAAGAAACATTTATTTAAAACTTCTCCAAAGTCCCAAAGAAATTATCATTAATTTTAATCATAGGGCATGCCTATGAAGCAAGATGTCAAGCAAAACATCAAAGACAAGAGCATCAAACAACAGAAAGAGAAGGAAAGTGGCTCTTGGAGACTGAGTGTAGGGGAAGCTTTTTAAAATGAAAACCACCTCAGAAGCACCTTAGAATCAAATCTGTCCTGCTGTCATGGAGATGAGATCCGAGGGAAAACCCATCAAGTGCAAGGGGCAAAGGCAGAGGCAAAACATGATTAGATGCTGGGTATAAAAGCTGACAGTAATGATGCAGCACACAGTGGGTTTTGCCGAAGAGAACAGAACAAATGTAACAAAACCAAATTTGTAGATAAAACAGAAAGATCACTGTAATTTGTACACTAAAAGGATTCTCTTACTATAACAAGACAAATCAGTATAAAGTCATCAGGACCAATACAAATCCTATAGGCATCAGGGTAGGATAAAGTCATCTTACCATGGGAAATTTTAGGTTGGCTTCAGACTTTCCTCCAAAACTCAAGATGACAAAAGATAATGGAACAATTGTTTGCAGAGTGTGGTGAGGGAAAGCCTTTGAGCAAAGAACTCACAAATGCTTCTTAAATTATATGCTTTAGTTGATGGAAGACATATTAAAAGAAGAATCAAAATAAAAAACTTATGAATATGAAGAATGAAGTCTGTGGTGAGCCTTGAATCTAAATAAACAAAATTATTAGGTTAAAATGACTGGCAATTGTGGCCATAAACCAGAGTTTACTTATTAAAATGTTATTATTTTTGCATTATGCTGCTTATTCAAGAAATGTAGGAGATCGTAGAAATCTCAGCTAGGGCCAGCAGAAGTAATGGAAGCAGAGAGAATTGCAAAGGATCTCTGTCTTCTTCATTTTTTCTACAAGGGGAATGTCTTAGCCTATTTGGGCTGCTATAACAAAATACCACAGACTGAGAAGCTTTTAAACAACAGATATTTATTTCTCACAGTTCTGGAGACTGAAATTCCGAGATCAAAGTGCCAATGTTGTCAGGTGAAGGCTCTCTTCTGGGCTGCAGACTTCTTGTTGTGTCCTCACATGGGGGAAGGAACTTGGGAGTAGGGTGGGAGAGCCTTAATCCCATTCATGAGGGTTCCACCCTCATGACCTAATCACCTCCCAAAGGTCTCATCTACTAATACCATCATCTTCGGGGTTTAGGATTTTAACATATGAACTTAGTGGGGGAGGGGGGTGGAACACCTTCATTAACTTTTTATTTTTAAAGCTAATAAACATATTTTGACTTTTTCATACTACCCCCTAATTTTAGATAATCACAAACTTCAAGAAATTCCTTCTAAATATACATGTGACATGTCTAAATCACTTCTCTATTGGTATACTCATTTATGTACTTGACCTGACTGGTTTTGAGAGTTTTATGTTGTCTCCTCCTGCTACTGTGCTTATCTCTCTCAACATGTATCTCCTATAGTTTTTCTTCATATATTCCAATGCTATGTTATTTGGTGCATAAAAGCATCAGCTCATCTCCATTGTGGACTGTAACCATCATCACTGTAAAGTCATCCTCTGACTTATTTAAGGCTTTTTGCCCATGATTTACATATTCGATGATAGTATTGCTACCCATACTTTCTTTTGTTTACATTTACCTTGTATATATATATATATATATATATATATATTTTTTTTTTTTTTTTTTTTTTTTTTTTTTTTTCTCGGTATGCGGGCCTCTCACTGTTGTGGCCTCTCCCGTTGCGGAGCACAGGCTCCGGACGCACAGGCTCAGCGGCCATGGCTCACGGGCTTAGTTGCTCCGCGGCATGTGGGATCTTCCCGGACCAGGGCACGAACCCGTGTCTCCTGCATCGGCAGGCGGATTCTCAACCACTGCGCCACCAGGGAAGCCCTACCTTGTATATTTTTATACATCCTTTTGTTTTCAATTTTGTGGTGTTCTTTGTTTCAGGTATGTCTCATATAAACAACATAGAGTTGAATTTAGTTCTTAGACCCTATTTTAGAATCTGTCTCATTTAATAGGTTATTTCATTAACACTTTCATTTATCATAAGAATCAGTAAGACCAGAGGGACAAATGAATGGTATAGACCAGAGAGTTCATGATTGTGCCCAAGTATATAGGGAATTAATTTTATGATAAAGGTAAGTTTTCAGAGAAGTGTAGTGTTGAAAAGCCACTATATGTTTAAAAAATAGTTGGAATCCTCATCTTTTTCCTTACACCAAAATAAATCCCAGGTAGATAGAAAAAAAAATGTAAAAGCAGTGATGAATGGTCAATGAAATACAAAGGATGTTTAATCACACAAATTAGGTAAATTCAAATTAAATCAATGGGGGCTTCTCTGACGGCACAGTGGTTAAGAATCCGCCCGCCAATGCAGCAATGCAGGGGACATGGGTTCGAGCCCTGGCCTGGGAAGATCCCACATGCCACGGAGCAACTAAGCCCATATGCCGCAACTACTGAGCCTGTGCTCTAGAGCTTGCATGCCACAACTACTGAGCCCACTTGCCACAACTACTGAAGCCCGCACTCTTAGAGCCCGTGCTCCACAACAAGAGAAGCCACTTCAATGAGAAGCCCAAACACCGCAACAAAGAGTAGCCCCCACTCGCCGCAATCAGAGAAAGCCTGCGCACAGCAGCAAAGACCCAACACAGCCAAAAATAAATAAATAAATAAATTTTAAAAAATGAAATCACTTATTTGCACCCAGTGATTAAAAAATAAAAAGACTGATTATAGCAAGTACTGGTGAGGACATGAGGAATTAGGTCCCTCATGTACTACTGGAGAGTCTGTGCATTGACACTGTGCTTTAGGACTAGCAATATCAATAAAATGTTTAAAATATTGGTAAATTTAAAAGCATGAGTAATTTTTTAAAAGTAGAAAGCGATTCTACTTTTAGGATCATCCTCTTGACACACTTAAAGAACAAGAAAAATTTTCAAGCATTTTTCGCATTAGCAAAAATATTAGAAAAATTCAAAGGCATCAGTAGGACATTGGTTAAATAAATTGTGGTATATCTACCATGTTGATTGCAAGAGGTGTCATTCCAACTGGAACAAATTTTAGAAGGAAAGGGTCTACCACCCCGTGGGGTTCCTAGGAGGGACTGGAACCTGGGACCCAAATGCTGCTAGGATTCTCTCGGTCCACCACCACCTCTCTCTGCATGCTGGCTCACTCTTCCTGCCCTTGGAGGAGAACATGGGCTCAGGCAGCACTTGGGCTCATGCCTTCACAGCCAGCAATCAAGAGCTGCATATGAGGCAGTCTTCAAAAATACTTCCTGGTTTGGATCCAGAAGCTCCATTTCCATCGCCACTCACACCAGCGTGGAAGTGTTCACGGGCGTTTTCCTCTGCTGGCAATACAGCAAGGCAGCAGTGCTTTCTACGTGGAGGCTTTCTGACAGCAAAGAGCAGGAGGTGTTCCATCTGTGTTCCGTCTTATAGGGAGACCCATCTGTGAGAGGTGTGAGTGTCCCACCAGCTCATCCTGGGCAAAGACAACAGCAAGGGGGTGGAGTAGGCACTGGTGATTCCAGTAACGAATCCGTTCCCTCCAAGACGAAACTATCCTTCTCTTAATAAGCATTTTCCCACTTTTAGGTTGCAAGTTTAATTTAGAATTTTACTTGCAAATGAATCTCTAGAGATGGAGATACCCTGAAAAGTGTAATGGTTAGGAGCAGGCTCTGGAGCCAGCCTGCTGGGTCGGCTCCAGCACGTACTAGCTGGAGGACCTGGAACAAATGCATTGGTCGGATTTTCTCATCTGAAAATGGGGTTTGTGATCATACCTTTTTCATGGGGTTGTAATGAGGATTAAGTCAATTGATGTGTGTATGGTGCCTAGAGGGATTCCTGGCAGAGAAGTGACGCTATGGAAATGTGAGATGCAATAAATACAGTAGAGAAAAGGAAAGAGAGTGAGCGTCTGAGTGCCTTTTATTCTTCCCCTCGCTGAAGGGTGTGTTGACTGCTGTTAGCCCACGAGTATTCTATCTTTGTTAAGTTGGGACTGGGGCAACAGTTTTGGAGGTGGAGTAGAGAACTTGGCATCTGGTTCTTAAGTCTCTGGAGAGAGCGCCTCCTTCAACCCAATTTAGAAATTCCTGTGCAACACCCATAGGTCCTGGACTTTAAGCCTGATGCCATGATTGGATGGAACTTTTGGTTATCATCCTTGGGGGTGTAAGTATATATTGCTTGTAGGGAAGAGGGGTGGTCTAAATATTTAGTGACAAGAAGCACAGATGTGATAAACTTCAGTTTGCCAGTAGTTCCGCTTCTCCCCATTTCTGGGCTCATTGCAGCGTGCACTTTGAGGCCCGCTGGTGGTTGACTGAATCATGAACAGAAAAGACATGAACCACTTCCAGGCCAGACTTTTTATTTTTTTTTTAAACATCTTTATTGGGGTATAATTGCTTTACAATGTTGTGTTAGTTTCTGCTGTATAACAAAGTGAATCAGCTATACGTATATATATATCCCCATATCCACTCCCTCTTGCGTCTCCCTCCCACCCTCCCTATCCCACCCCTCTAGGTGGACACAAAGCACCGAGCTCGTCTCCCTGTGCGAGGCAGCTGCTTCCCACTAGCTATGGATTTTACATTTGGTAGTGTATGTCAATGTTACTCTCTCACTTCATCCCAGCTTACCCTTCCCCCTCCCCGTGTCCTCAAGTCCATTCTCTACATCTGTGTCTTTATTCCTGTCCTGCCCCTAGGTTCATAAGAACCTTTTTTTTTGTTTTGTTTTTTTTAGATTTGATATATATGTGTTAGCATACGGTATTTGTTTTTCTCTTTCTGACTCACTTCACTCTGTATGACAGACTTTAGGTCCATCCACCTCACTACAAATAACTCAATTTCATTTCTTTTTATGGCTGAGTAACATTCCATTGTATATATGTGCCACATCTTCTTTATCCATTCTTCTGTCAATGGACACTTAGGTTGCTTCCACGTCCTGACTATCGTAAATAGAACTGCAATGAACACTGGGGTACATGACTCTTTCCCGTTGCGGAGCACAGGCTCCCGACGCACAGGCTCAGAGGCCATGGCTCACGGGCCCAGCCGCTCCGTGGCATGTGGGATCTTCCCGGACCGGGGCACGAACCCGCGTCCCCCGCATCGGCAGGCGGACTCCCAACCACTGCACCACCAGGGAAGCCCATGACTCTTTTTGAATTATGATTTTCTCAGTGTATATGCCCAGTAGTGGGATTGCTGGGTCATACGGTAGTTCTATTTTTAGTCTTTTAAGGAACCTCCATACTGTTCTCCATAGTGGCTGTATCAATTTACTTTCCCACCAACAGTGCAAGAGGGTTCCCTTTTCTCCACACCCTTTCCAGCATTTATTGTTTGTTGATTTTTTCTCACCGGTGTGAGATGATACCTCATTGTAGTTTTGATTTGCATTTCTCTAATGATTAGTGATGTTGAGCATCCTTTCATGTGTCTGTTGGCAATCTGTATATCTTCTTTGGAGAAATGTCTATTTAGGTCTTCTGCCCATTTTTGGATTGGGTTGCTTGTTGTTTTGTTATTGAGCTGCATGAGCTGCTTGTAAATTTTGGAGATTAATCCTTTGTCAGTTGCTTCGTTTGCAAATATTTTCTCCCATTCTGAGGGTTGCCTTTTGGTCTTGTTTATGGTTTCCTTTGCTGTGCAAAAGCTTTTAAGTTTCATTAGGTCTCATTTGTTTATTTTTGTTTTTATTTCCATTTGTCTAGGAGGTGGGTCAAAAAGGATCTTGCTGTGATTTATGTCATAGAGTGTTCTGCCTATGTTTTCCTCTAAGAGTTTGATAGTGTCCAGGGCAGACCTTTTAACTCCTGGTGTAAGACCCCACAAAGCCATGTATCCCTCTGTCATAATGACCAGGCACATCCCGGACAGGGGCTACTTCATCAATCAGTCTAGGAGGGAGGACAGCATGATGGAAAGCCCCAGTCAACCTGCTCTATATGTAGCAACAGTGGGAAATAACACTTCATCTCGTTAAGTCACTGAGATTTTAGGGCTCTTTGCAGCAGAATTGAGCCTATCCTGAAGACACAGAAATGTGAAGGGAACCTTTCACTTGTATAAAATCACCTTGCTCTCCATCTCACTGGTTTGGGGCCAAAACCCTTGTTAAGGCCAGAGAAGAACCAGCATAGTGCTGATACATTGTGGCTGCCCAGAAGGTAGTTTATGATTGATTGGTGAATGTCATATTTTTCATGCTAGAAATTTGCTCCCATTGGACCTGTGAGGTCTCCACTAAGCTATTATTAGAATATAAATTGGAGCAGACTGCTTTGTAGTGACAGGAATATGAAAGTTAGTAACTTAGAGGCACTTCATTTCGAAACCATTTGGACAGCTCATACTCAGGTATTACAGCCGGAGAGTTATGAGGAAAGATGAGCGTGGGAAAAGCAGACAAGTTTAAAATGCTGCTGCCAGAAATACTCTGAGGGGATTCCAGCCATCTCAGTATTTACTACACGATGAGTGTTGAAGGCAGGCAGATGCTCTTTAGTGTATCAGTGTCCAGAGACTTTGTTTTCTTATAGACCAGAGAAGGGGCTGAGTTAGGCCGCAGTGTATTAAAGTGTCGGGTGTCAAGCCGGCCGCGTTCCAAATCGTTCATTTTTTAAAGAAAGATTTGCAGTTAACTTTACTTTTTTATTGACGTATAGTTGATTTGACAATGTTGTGTTAATTTCTGCTGTACAGCAAGGTGACTCAGCTATACACATATATAAGTTCTTTTTTATATTCTTTTCCATTATGGTTTATCCGAGGAGATTGGATATAGTTCCTTGTGCTATACAGTAGGACCTTGTTGTTTATCCATTCTAAATGGAATAGTTTGCATCTACTAACCCCAAGCTCTGAGTCCATCCCTTCCCCACACCCCTCCCCCTTGGTAACCACAAGTCTGTTCTCTATGTCTGTGAGTCTGTTTCTGTTTCATAGATAGGTTCATTTGTGTCATATTTTAGATTCCACGTATAAGTGATATCATATGGTATTTGTCTTTCTCTTTCTGACTGACTTCACTTAGTATGATAATCTCTAGTTGCATCCATGTTGCTGCAAATGGCATTATTTCATTCTTTTTTATGGCTGAGTAGTATTCCATTGTATATAGGTACCACATCTTCTTTATGCATTCATCTGTCGATTGTTAGGTTGTTTAAGTTGTTTCCATGTCTTGGCTATTGTGAATAGTGCTGCTCTGAACACAAGGGTGTGTGCAAAATCATTCATTTTTGTAGTGATCCCTCTTAATTGCTTTACAAAACATTTCTTTGCCTGCTATGTATCACCTTTTTAAAGACTTCACAGTTTAAAGTTTATCCTCTTAATTCATTTTCATTTTAAATATGGACTATGTTATTGCTATTAGTTCATCTCATAGGAGCAGCGAAAAGGTGGGGGATGAAGTGGGCAGGGCAGCACGCTCAGACTTGCGTTTTGAAACACCTCCTCCGCAGTATATGGAGAACAGATCCTTGGGCACAGGGCTAGGTGTACACAGACAGACGGCTGCTGCAGGACTCTAGAAGAGAGGTGACGCTAGTTTGGATTAGGTTGTGCAAAGAGGGGGAAGTGACAGATACCAGACATGCAGAAGAAGTTAAATGACTTCTGGATGCGTTAGATATGGAGCAAGGGAAAAGATAGCGCAAGGATAGTCAGGTTTCTGGCTTGAACAGCAGGATGGATGAAGGTACTGTTCACTGAGGTAGATGGAGTGGGTTGAATGGTGGTCTCAGATGTCAACGTCCCGGAATCTGTGAATGTGACCTTATTTGAATAAAAGGTCTTTGCAGAGGTATTTATAAGTTAGGATCTTGAGATGAAATAATTCTGGATTTTTCCAGGTCTTTCTTTTTTTTTTTTTTTCGCGGTACGCGGGCCTCTCACTGTTGTGGCCTCTCCCGTTGCGTAACACAGGCTCCGGACGCGCAGGCTCAGAGGCCATGGCTCATGGGCCCAGCCGCTCTGCGGCATGTGCGATCTTCCCGGACCGGGGCACGAACCCATGTCCCCTGTATCGGCAGGCAGATTCTCAACCACTGCGCCACCAGGGAAGCCCTCCAGGTCTTTCTAAGAGAAAGGCAGAGGATAGATTTGAGACGTACTGGGAGAAGAGAGGGTCACGTGAGGCTGAAGGCAGAGACTAAAGTGATGCAGCCACAAGCCAAGGACAGCTGGAGCCACCAGCAGCTGGAAGAAGCAAGAGAGGATTCCCTCTTAGGTCTGGCCTTCCGAGGGGGCTTTGATGTCAGACTCTTGGACTCCAGGACTGTGAGAGCATAAGTTTGTTGTTTTAAGCCACCAAGTTTGTGGTAATTTGTTATAACAGCCCCAGAAACAAAGACACTAGAGAACACTGGAAAAGAACAGGTTTGGAGGAAGAAATGATGAGCTTGTTGGGCCATGCTGAACCTGAACTGCCTTTGATACAGCAGGGAAGAGATGTTGAATAAGCCAGTACGCACTTGTCCGGGCTGGAGAAGTCAGTTGGTGAGTCATATGCATTTAGGTGGTCCTGGAAGCGGGGACATGGTAAGTCACAAGGAGAGAAAATACAGGGGAGAAGGGAAGTCCTGGGACCAAGCCCTGAGGGACTCTAACATCCAAAGGGATAAGTAGTAGAAGATATGCCTGCACAAGAGATAGAGAAGGGGAGGCCAGGGAAATAAGAATGAATCAGGAGAGCACTGTCTTAGAAAATAAGGGAAGCGGGTATTTCAGAAAGGATGGAGTGGTCACCAGTGTTTATTTTTATTTTTTATTGAAATATAATTGGTTTAAGATGCTGTGTTAGTTTCAGGTGTGCAGCAAAGTGATTCAGTTATATATATGTTTGTGTATATATATATGTATATATATCTCAGTTTGGATAAATTTGGATATATATATATATTCTTTTTCAGATTCTTTTCCATTATAGGTTATTATAAGATATTAAATAAATCCTGTGCTATACAGTAGGTCCTTGCTGGTTATCTGTTTTGTATATAGTAGTGTGTATATGTTAATCCCAAACTCCTAATTTATCCCTCCCCCACCCCCTTTCCCCTTTGGTAACCATAAGTTTGTTTTCGATGTCTGTGAGTCTATTTCTATTTTGTAAATAAGTTCATTTGTATGATTTTTTTAAGATTCCACATATAAGCGATATTATATGATATTTGTCTTTCTTTGTCTGGCTTACTTCACTTAGTATGAGGTCCATCCATGTTGCCGCAAATGGCATTATTTCATTGTTTCCTATGGCTGAGTAATATTCCATGGTATATATATCTATAGCACATCTTCTTTATGCACTCATCTGTTGATGGACATTCAGGTTGCTTCCATGCCTTGGCTATTGTAAATTGCCAGTGTTTAAAAGTAAGAGAGCCCAAGGACTAAAAAGGTTCACCAGACCTCATGGCATCATTGGTGAGACCAGCAAGAGCTCTGCTAGTCAAGTAATCCTGCCAAATCTACCTTGGAATGGGTTGAAAAGTGACTACATGCAGCTTTTGGGGGGGAAAGGAGAAGGGCGTTTGGACTGTTCAACATCGGAGAGAAATAGAGAGATATATGTTGGAAGGCGAGGATGTGAGGGTTTAGATTGATTTGGTTTGTGCTTTTATTGGTTTGTTTCTGTCAGGAGGGTCGTGAGTACACTGGCAAGCTGATGAGGAAGACCCAGTTGCACTGAGAGGTTGACTGTGTAACAGAGGAGGGAGAATCCATTCTGCAAGCATCCTGAGAAGGATCTAAATGGGAACAAAACCACAGGTGGTAGGGCAGCTTCTCTGTTGCGATAATAGGACCGTGCCGATGAAGAAGTAGGAGATGAGAAAGTTCTTGTGCCATGGCTTCGATTTTCTCTGTAAAATTGGGGACGGCCCCCAGTGGTGCCTCCTGGTGTTCATGCCCTGGTGTAATCCCTCCCTCGAGTGTGGGCTGGACTGACTGACTTGCTCCCACCGAATACAATATGGCAGAGTCATGGGAAGCCACGTCCCACTTTCATGGGAAGCCACCACTGAAAGGCGGTGGCTTCTGTCTCGAACGCTCTTGCATGCAAGGGCACTTGAGGAAAGCCAGCTGCCATGTTGTGAGCTGCCCCGTGGAAAGGCTCAGCAGGTGAGGAACCGAGGGGGCCTTCTAACCGACAACCTGCAAGGAAGCAAACACTGCCAACAACCATGGGGATGAGCTTGGGAGAGGATCCTGTCCCATTTAAGTCTCCAGGGGAGATGCAGACCCCGTTGAAAACTTGGCTGAAGCCCAGTGAGAACCTGAGCCAGAGGCATCCGGCTAATCCACCCCTGGACTCCTGAACAACAGGAACCATGGATAACAAATGCTTTTTATGGTTTAAGCCACTAAGTTTTAGGGCAATTTTTTACACAGCAATAGATAGCTAATACATGGTTTTATGTACTGAGAATGTAGGATGGGAAGGGGACTAGACATTTAAAGAGGGAAGAAGATTTGAAACCGTTGTTGTGGAAAGTGAGAAAGAATGTACCTCGACCAGCAACACAATAGGGTTTCTGGGCCAAGCTGAGGGCCCAAAGGAGCTTAGCAATCATGGCTTTATGGTAGAACCAGTGTGCCTCCTGTCAGATATAATGAGGTGATTATTCTAGTTTTTTTTTGGGGGGGGTGGATCAGAAGGGCACAAGCAACTGATGGTTGCAAGGCAAGTTTAACAACAAAGCGTAGCCGTATATATATACCCCTAAAGCAGGGAATTTGCTTAGTCACGCCTTATCGGCATCAGCTGGTTGATTGGCTTCTCGGCTTAGTCACGCCTTATCGGCATCAGCTGGTTGATTGGCTTCTCCGCTTAGTCACGCCTTATCGGCATCAGCTGGTTGATTGGCTTCGCGGCTTCTCCCTCAAAGGCACCAATTTCCCCTCCAGGGTTGCTTTTCCTAGCTTTAGGGAACAACCAGGGACTCCCAGTAACTGAGCAGGTCCCTGGAGCGATTTGGCCAAAGGCCATCTTCTTTTTTACGTTCACACCATAAAGTCCAGGATGCATACCAAGGAGAGTACAATCGGGCCCTGAGGCTTATGAGGGTCTTAATGGCGCCTTCCTCAGAGGGCAATGCTCGCCGCATTTCCCTCTCTTTTATTTTTTAAAGCTTGATAATGGAATTTCAACCCATACACCTCCTGACGAAGAGCAGCGAGACGGCCAACAATAAAGCGTAATAAACAAGGTAAGCCAATTAACATCAACAATACACATGACCCCACGGTAATCAATCCTGTGAGTCCATTTTGAAACCAAATGCATTGGGTTTAACCACTGAAGCTGATCCAAGAGTCCTTGAATTAATTGTTGGGGCCCGTCTTCTTGTAGATGAGCTTCTTGAATTGCTTGTATTTCCGCATTAAGTTTTTGTATGTTCAAACTAATGTGTCCATCAGTCCATACACTTATTCCAATGAATCGTTTAGGTCTTTTTTTTAAAGCTTCAGATAATTCTAGCCAAGCTTGTATGCTAGTACTATGATACCATGGTTCAGAAATATTTACAGGCAGCATTACATAGGAAGGTTGTTTTAACATCATAACAGAAAAAGTTCCTTTCATAGGCAGAAGGCAAGTACTAAAAATACAATTCTGACAAGTTATATTATATCCTAAGGAACCAGAAGTAAACTCAGTCTGTAAATCTCCTATTAGCAAGGCATATGAGGGTGTAACACAAGTAATAACCGGTTGATAAGAATAAGACAATGCAAACTTCCCAAAATCCCAATGCTTATAAAAAACCAAACTATTATCAGTAACAGAAACTGAAGAAATTAGAATGGTACCATTATTATAATTTAAGGTGCACCAGATTTGAGAATTCAAAATCAGATTGGGGAAAATCAGAAGGAAAAAAGGAGGGAAACTTCAAACTTGTAACAGCTTTAACTACCTTTAAACTATGGCCGGCCAGTAAAGTCCCTTGTTCTCCTACATATATTTCAACACAAAAATAGTATCTTTACCAGTCTCATTCTTTCCATTTTTGTTATTGTTGCCCTGTGAAATCATTATTTCTAGAACAGCAAGAAGATGTAAAGCTTTCTCAGCTTGGTAGGTTAATATATACAGGTCTACGAGCGAAAAACACACTGCTTGGGCAAATTTTTCTTCAAAAGGTTCTATGAACAAAGTTTTTCACCAACGGATATGGCTTCTGTATACTGTCAGACATGATACAGGATGACTGCTTGATTGTAATACAACATACTGTTTTCAACATCATCTGATCCATCCATTTCTTCAACAGCCGAGTGCACCTGATTCTTCAGTTGGTTAAGTGTCTGTCTTAAACTATCTGTTGTTGTCTGGTTACTTTTGAAAAACTCAGCTACTGCCGTATTCAAAATTATTTTATAATCGTCTTTGTTTATATCTTGTAGGCAGGCAAGATGTTGCAGACAGACATCATAATTTCCAGCTGTGAAAGCCTGGAAAGCACTGGTGGACAACTCCTTCTCTTGATCAGTGATCTCAGGTCGGTTCTTGGATACTTTTTGTCCCATATTTTTTTACTTCTGACTATTGCCCCGAGTTACTATCAACTTTACTATGTGGCCACACTTTCACTCTTCACTCTGGGGATTCACCTACCGAGATTCAGATGTCCCTCTTGTCAAGTCCCTGTTCGGGCGCCACTTGCCGCCAGCCGCGGCGGGTCCTCAAAGTGTAGCAACAATCGACGAGAGGGGGGTAGGGAACTGAATGCACCAAAGTATGGGATCAGAAGGGCACAAGCAACTGATGGTTGCAAGGCCTATTCTTTTTTTTTGATTGGAAGTTTTTATGATGCTTTGATGGACCATTGGCAATCTAGCCCTCCTTTAGTCTTTCCATGACATCTTCAGGGACATGGACTCATTCAGCACGTTTGCTGAGGAGTTATTATGTGCCAGACACTCTTTATCCATTAATAAATATTTACTGGGTGTCTTATTGGTGGCAGGTGTTCTAGACACTGTTCTAGTAGGGGTCATGGAAAATAAGTGAACGAAATGGTGATGCAAACTCTAAAGGAAAGGAAGGTGGAAGGGATGGGGTGAAGGGGGCTCTTTTATGTAGGGGGCCAAGGCAGCTTGATTGCATGCAGGGGCTTCTGGAAGCAGAGGATAGAGCAGTGAACGAGATAGAGTCTTTGCCCTCCTGAAACTTACATGCTCGTGGAGGAAACAGAAAATAGAACAAGCAGAAGTATAATTCTAGGCACTGATGGATGGTAGGAAGCAGCATTAGAGTGAGTAGGGCACGCCTCTCGTAGAAGGTAATATCCGAGCAGACAGTTGAATGGAGGGAGGGAGGGAGTCTTGTGGAAATGGAAACAAGAGGGAAGAGAACCGCAGGCCTAGGGGATGGCACCTGGAAATGCTCTCTGATGGGACCATGCTTAGAATGGTCCAGTCGTGGCCAGTGCTCTGGGAAGTTAGAGTTACTTTTTGCTGATGTCACGAAGTGTTTCAAAATCGTCATGGAGTTAAAAAAAAAAAAAAAAAAAGGGTGGAAGTGTCTATTAATAGATGATCTCATCACACCAGGGGTAAACATTTTATTCCATTGGGTAAGAAGAATAATTACACAAGCCAAACTCCCTTTTAAGAAGTGTCAAGATTGTGTTAATAACAGCAGTAAATATTTATTAGGTGCTTACTCCATGCTTGACACTGTTGGAGAGCTTTAAATTATTAACTAATTTAATCCTTTCAGGCCTTATGGGATGAGACTATTGATTTAATCTTTTTACAGTTCAGGAAACTGAGACACAGTTTCCTGTGTTTATGTGTTTCTTGTCCAAGGTCATGCTGCTATCAAGTGATGCTGCTGGGGCAGAACATTTAGCCCTTGTGCTACCTTCCTCCAAATCTCTTGGAAGGATATTAGAAAATATTAGCAAATAATATGCATTATAATTTAAGTTTAATGGAGTGGATTATATATGTGAAGGAAAATTAATTTCAAATATCTTAATGTAACAAGTACCATTAGATTTTGGTAGTCAGATAGAAAGCAGCTTAGATTTTACAGACGGCTCACTAGTTGTTTGGGTTAGAATTCTTAAAATATCACTCACTGAGTTTGTATATTATCATAAAATATCACAGAAATGTTAATGGGCTAATGATTTATGTTGAAATCTCAGTGGCTAATATGCCAAATCTTTTAATATTGTCCTTCTGGAAAAACCCAAATTGCTCATGGATAGTAGTCATTCTTCATGTTTTATAATCTTGCCGTTTCACAGCAGGCTCAAATAGTCTGCATTTTTTTCTTTGTTAGTTTTGAGCTCGTGTTATGACTGATTTTCACTTAATTAACTTAAAAAATAGATTTTATTTATTTATTTTTGCTGTACACAGGCCTCTCACCACTGTGGCCTCTCCCGTTGCGGAGCACAGGCTCCGGACGCGCAGGCTCAGCGGCCATGGCTCACGGGCCCAGCCGCTCCGCGGCATGTGGGATCTTCCCAGAACCGGGGCACGAATCCACGTCCCCTGCATTGGCAGGTGGACTCTCAACCACTGAGCCACCAGGGAAGCCCCTAGATTTTATTTTTTAGAGAAGTTTTAGGTTCACAGCAAAATTGAGCAGAAAGTACAGAGATTTCCCATATACTCCCTGCTGCCCCTACCCCCAGACACATTCCCCCACCCTCAGCATCCCCCACCAGAGGAGTGCATTTGTTACAACTGATGAACCTACACCGACACATCCTAATCACCCCAAATCTACAGTTTACATTAGGATTCACCCTTGGTGGTGTACGTTGCAGGGATTTTGGCAAATGTATGACAAGCATCCAATGTCTATTTAGGGAGGGTGCACTTCCCTAAAAATCCTCTGTACTCTGCCTATTCAGCCTTTCCTCTCCACCAACCCTTGGAAATCACTGACCTTTTACTGTCTCCATAGTTTTGCTTTTTCCAGAATGCCATATAATTGGAATCATACAGCATGTAGCCTTTTCAGACTGGCTTCTTCCACTTAACATTTAAGGATCCTCTATGTCTTCTCATGGCTTGATAGCTCATTCCTTTTCGGTGCTGAATCATATTCCACTGTCTGTGGATGTACTGCAGTTTATCCAGTCACCAGCTGAAGGACATCTTGGTTGTTCCGAAGTGTTGGCAATTATGAATAAAGTCGCTATAAAAATGGATATACATCGTCAACGCATTTAGGTAGCGTGATTGCTGGGCCATGTGGACTTGGTGGCAGAGGGGGCAGCCCTCTTCTGAGCGACACCCTTGCCTTTGGAGGAGGACGGTGGGGGAGGGTGGTAGCTTTTGGTCCTTCCCAACCTGCTCTTGCTGGCATTGACCCTCAGCCCTATGAATAGGGCCTGCTGTTTTCAGTGTGCCATCCCTGAGCTAGAGCTGCCAACCGTGGGGACCTAGGGGGAAGAATGGAGCCCCATGCCCTTGACCACACTTGCCTGTCATCTATTCGTTGCAACATGCAGCTGGGGTTGAGGGGTAAGAAATGCTGGTGACCTGTGCCTCCTGTAAAGATACCGCAGCCACCAGTGGGGAGCTTGGGGAGGGAGCCCTGTGTCCTCATCTGCACCTGCCTTCCTGTCATGCTCGGTTGGGTGGGGGAGCACGAGGGGACAGGCTGTGTTCAAATGCCACGGACTTGTACTGTTTTTACCAAGTTTTACCAAGTTTTCTTGAATGAATGTTTTTTTGGTTGTTTGTCTGCCATATGCCCTTAAGAAAATCTCCATGGATTTAAACAATTATTTTCCAGTTTATGCTCATTTCACTGGGGAGCAGGACCATAGAATTCCTCTTTCTACCAGTATGGATGTGGAACTCCTTGGAAAGGTTTTTGATAAGGTCAGTTTTATTAAGACATTAATTCTCCAAGTGTGGTCTAAATAGCTACAGATAAAGTATGGTAAAGAGAGAGAAAGCAAGGGGTGGGGTTTAAGGTTTACAATATGCACCTTCATTACAGAATACCTTCAAATAATACTATATCACTTCGGGTAAAATATAAGAACCTTACAACAGGTGGAGACAAGGGTGGAGAAGTAACAGTAAACAGAATATATTCTGACTAAGTGTAAAGAATTCAACTAAAAATTATGACTAAAATTTGAAGGAGAAGGGAAAAAGGGAAAAGTAGAATATGGTCATTGATTGTTGAATAGATAACAGGTGAGAATAAACAGACAACTGAGACAACAGATAGTAAGAGTTAAATGAGTTTTTCTCATTTATGCCTAATGAAGAGCATTAAAGGTATAAATACAAAGGTAACCAGTGAAACAAAATACAAGCTTTCCTAAATATAAAAAATAATTTTAGAAAGAAGTTGACATAGCATATAAAGAAACACAGTAAATATAATATACACAATAATTAAAACAATATAAGGGCATTAAGACCAAACATATCAGTCGTATCAATAAATGTTAATGGGCTTGGGACTTCCCTGGTGGTGCAATGGATAAGACTCCACACTCCCAACGCAGGGGGCCCAGGTTCTATCCCTGGTCAGGGAACTAGAACCACATGCATGTCGCAACTTAAGAGTTCGCATGCCACAACTAAGGAGCCCACAAGCTGCAACTAAGGAGCCCACCTGCCGTTACTAAGACCCGGTGCAACCAAAATAAATAAATACATATTTTTAAAAATGTTAATGGGCTTAACAGCTATTAAACAAATGAGTAAAATCTCTATGAAAAGATATGGAATGATTTCTAGGATACATTGTTAAGCAAAAATAGCAAAAGTGCAAAAGAATATATTCGTGTAAGGAAAAACGGAAAATAAGAAAACATACACACATCTGCTTATTTTTGCAAAAAGAAACAAAGAAAGAATAAACACCAGAAACTAGTAAAATGGATTGTGTACAGGAGCAAAGTCGGGTGGGAAGATTAACGGAGAAAGTGACAGTTCTCTGAGAATATTTTTGATTTTTTTGACTTTTGTAATCATATTAATGTTCTAAATACTAAAAGAAACAAACAAACAGAACAGCATGGATGAGGAGGGGGGAAACCTAAAACTAAATGCAAACATAAACCCCTGAATCCAACTGTGTTTCATAAGAATAACAACCACAATAAAGGGGGAAGTGATTAATTCGAGTAACATTTGAACGCAATACTTTAACCATATACCCTCAGTCTAAAAACCAACCAACCAAACAAAACCAACCAACCAAACAAAAAAACCTGCAAATAAATCCTGAACTTTTCGGAGTTGGTTTGATTTTCATAGTGACTTACAGGCATAGCAATTCTTGTGTGATTTCGGATTGATAATATTGGGAACCAGGGTTCTCACTGCAAAAGAAGAGACATAAATATCGATTCTTTTGTTTGTTTTTGTTTAACTTTAGGGAAAGCAAGGAAGAACACTGTGGGGTTGAATTGGAAATGGCTGTATTGGCACAAAGCCATGTGTATGTATATATTTATGCACACACATATATGTATTTAAATTTTCTCGCGCTTGCATATATGTGCATGTGTATGTGTGTGTGTGTGATTCTATATTTCTTCACAGAGTCCACTGAAAAAGCCTAGAAGCCATAATGCTCAACAGCAATGAGCACACCTAGCATCTAGTGTTTGGTTTCTAAATATTTACCATTTCCTATCAAAAGGACCAGAGCCCCTTAGAGAAATGTTTGGTTATAGGGCTCAGGAAGGAATCACACACAATGAGCACTGAATGTCTTATTGTACCAGAAAGAGAGGAAAGGTTAAGATAAATAATAAGGTGTGTAAAAAAGACAAGATCTAGCTTGAAGGACTTCAACTGTTCAAATCTAGAACAATGTGAACATTGAAATAATAAGATCAGGGATGGGTTGTAAATCTAGTGGGAGGAGTTGGAATTGATGAAGAACGGTTTTTGGTCTCAAAATATCTCCTCACACATCACTTACTCTTTATCATTTCATAATTAATAACTATACAATGGGTAATGGGACAACACTTTTAACTAAGTGATCAAAATTAATATCACTGAAAAAAGAAAAATGGTATCATGTGTCTTCAGACGTGATGCCCTGAGAAGGACACAAAATCACCTGTTTAGTATCAGTCTCTCAATGTAGTTCTCAGTGATTACACTACAATCTAAACAGACTAGACACTCCTATTGAAACATTTTCAGAATGGAGGAAAAAACCCAACTATAAGTTTATAAGAGACACATCATAAATATAGGAATACAGACAGTTTCCAAGAAGAAGGGTGGAAATGTATATATATATATATATATACACCACGCGAAGAGAATTGCTGTGACTCTGCTAATATCAGACAAAGTAAGCTGAGGCAATAAGCACCATTTAGAAATTAAGTGGGGCATTTCATAATGTTAAAGAGACTCGTCCACCAGGAAGGCATAATGATTCTAAATCTTAATTCTAGACATATAAAGCAAATTAATAGGAGTAAACTGAGAAATAGGAAAACGCAACAGCCACAGTGGGAGATTCTAACACCTTTCTCAACAACTGACAAGAAGAAACAAAAAATAATTATATATATTGAATATCTGAATAACAAAATTAAATTTGGCCTAATAAATATTAGAGCACTGTATCCAATAATAACATAATAGATATCCTTTAATGTATATATATTTTTTGTCACCAGTTTTTTTTTTAAATTTTTATTTCTTTTTGGCTGCGTTGGGTCTCCGTTGCTATGCGTGGACTTTCTCTAGTTGTGGAGAGCGGGGGCTACTGTTCGTGGCAGAGCATGGGCTCTAGGCGCCCGGGCTTCAGTAGTTGCAGAATTTGGGCTCAGTAGCTGTGGCTTGAGGGCTCTAGGGTGTGCGGGCTTCAGTAGTTGTGGTGAGCGGTCTCAGTAGTTGTGGCTTGTGGGCTCTAGAGCGCAGGTTCAGTAATTGTGGTGCAGAGTCTTAGTTGCTCCGCGGCATGTGGGATCTTCCCGGCCCAGGGCTCGAACCCGTGTCCCCTGCATTGGGAGGCAGATTCTTAACCACTGTGCCACCAGGGAAGTCTCCCCCCAACTTTTTTTTTTTTTTTTGGACTACTGAATGCCTGGTTATTTTTGAGTGGAGATTTCATTTTCATACACTCCTTTTGGAATGTAGGTGAATCAGTTTCTTCGATAGGTAACAGGAAGGGAAAGTCAGCTTGCCCAAGAACAATGCATGAGGCCAGCCTCAGGGGGACAAGTAGGCACTTGTCATCCACAACCTAGTATTTCTCCCCCCGCTTCACTGGGTGGACACACAGCCTCTTATGGCTACTTTCTGGGCCTGCTTCACTTTCTGGAGGCTGGCTTTGTCTGCTTTGGCATGCACACAGCTGCTCCAGCCCTATGATTTCACAGTTCAAATTGCCAGTGGAGGCTGAGTCGGGTCCTGAAGTCATATTTCCAATGATACTTAGGGAAGATAACTGACTTAGGGTAAGACAGCTGCGGTGAGGGATCATGAATGTGGTCTCCTGCCTGTTAAAGAGGCGGAGGGGGCAAACTCTCTGAGAAGCAGATGTGGCAATGCAGGTAACCCAGCTGCTACAGATGGACAGACCATAGGTTTTTCAGTCATCTCTCTACATGGCCAATTATCATAGTTGTGGCACTGGAAACAAATGTTACTTACCGTTTTCCTAGCTTCCATGGGAAAAAAAAATGTCAAAAGAAATCTGTGGCTGGAAAAAAGTTACATACAAGATATCTGTGACAGTTTTAGCTGAGATTAATAGTGCTTATAATGGGTTCCATGAAGGATGGCATTACCGGTAAGATGATACAAGCAAAGTACCTAGCAAGCACTGTGCCGGACCTACAATAGGAACTTGAAAATGTGTTCTTCTCTTGTACTGAACATGCATTCTCAGCATCTTCCTTCCCAATAACACTCTGGTTTTCCTAGCCATGTGATTTACATGCAATTTGTCTCACATTCAACTCCAGAGGGAGAAACTGACTATCCTAATTGTCAACATAACCCATCCCCATGGTCTCAGCGATTGGTTCTAAGATGGACACATGAACCAGAAAAATTCCATTCTTTGACCTTTGAGCTATCTCAGAAGTATACTCTCTCCCCTCTGAACCTGAACCATGCCAGCACATAGATCTTGAGAGCAACTGACAGCTAGTCTAGAAGCAGGAAGAGGTCTATGAGGATGGAGATAATATGTTAATACTAATTGAAGGAGAGCAGCAAAGTGGACAGAGAGGCACACTTCCTGGACACAGCATTGATTAAGCATCTCCAACTTAACACGGCCAATTCATAACTCTTTATTCTTGCTCCTGCAAAAGGGCTGTTCCTTCCCCAGTATGTCAGGTCAGGACAGGTGAGACTGAGGTGCAATAACAAACAACCCTAAATCAAGGTGACTTACAACAACAAACGTTTCTTTCTTACCCTGCGTGTTGAATGCAAGTTGTTAGGAAGCTTTGTTCCACACCATCCTTTCTCAGAACCCAGGCTGCTGGAGCAGCAGCCACCAACTGCGAGAGAGTTCTTGAGGATTTTGCACTGGCAGGTAAATGCTCTGACACAGACGTGACACATCTCATTGGCCAGAACTAGTCACAGGACTGCATCCAACCGAAAGGGAGGCAGGGGGAGGGGAGAACCAGAGTTATTTGTTGAACACTAATAATGACTATCATGCCAATCTTTTCCATCTCAAGAAAAGGCACTACCATCATATGGTTACCCATATATATACCCGGTTACCCATCATATACCTGGTTACCCAAGTCAAAAAAAAAAAAAAAATCTAGGTGTTACCCTTGACTTTACCCTTATTCCCAGTGAATAATCCATCAGCAACTCCTATTAACCCCACTTATCTTCCTTCTCCATCACTACCATTCTGTTCCCCAAACCACACCTTTTAATTGGACTACTGAAATACCCTTATACTGGTCATCCTGCTTCCAATCCTACTCTCTGCCCACCCAAGTCTAATTTCCACACGGCATCTGTGGTAGGCTGAGTAATGCCCCCCTGCCCTCAATTTCCACTCCCTAATCTCCAGAACCTGTGAATATGTCATGTTACTTGGCAAAACGGTCTTTGCAGATGTGTTGAAGGTTATAAACCTTGAGACAGGGAGATTATCCTATATTTTCTGGTGGGTTCAATCTAATGCCACTAGCCCTTAAAAGCGGAGAACTTCCCCAGCTGAAATCAGAAAGATGCAGCAGACAGGAGGTAGAAGTGATGCAGCAGCATGGGGCTCCGACACCTTGTTGCTGGTCCTGAGGTGTAGGGAGCTATAGCAAGGACCACAGAGAGGGCACTAGGAGCTAAGGGTGGTCCCCAGCTGAGAGCCAGCAAAGGAACGAGAGCCTTAGTTCTACACGTGCATGGAAGTGAACTCTGCCAACAATCAGAATGAGGCTGGAAGGGGACTCATCCCTAGAACCCTCAGAAGGGAACCTCGATTTCAACCTTGTGAGACTTTGAGCAGAGGAAACAGCTGAGCCACGCAGACTTCTGACTACAAAACTGAGAGAAAACATAACTGTAATGTTTTAAGCATATCTTGGGGATTTGATATGGCAGCAACAGAAAATGAATATAGCATCCATGGATACTGTTTTTTGAAACAAAAATTAGATAATGTCACTACTCTGCTCAATCCTCCAATGTTTTTGTATCACATTTGGAGCAAAATTCATCCTCTTTACTGTGGCATATGTGGTCTGATGTCTGCATACTTCTACCACTCTCTCCTTTCCCCATGTTCTCATTTCTGACCCTTAGTCGCACCAGGCTCCTCCCACCTACTTGCCTCCTTCTAGTCGGTCAAATCCTAAATGCCATCTCCTCAAAGAAGCCTTTCTGAGCACTTAAAACCAAGTAACCCCCTAATTACATTCTATCACAACATCTCAATTCTCTTCAAACATTTGGCATTTTCTTATATTTTTTCTTATCAATTGTGTGTATCCTCCACTAAAATATAAGTTCAGTGAAACCATGGACCTTGTCTGTCTTGTACACTAATGTGTTCCCAGTGCCTATGGGTATCAATAAATATTGAGTCCATTTTAATCACTGGGGCATTAGATTAAGTCTTACCTAAAGGCCTAATGTGCTAATAAATTCCTTTTATGGTTTGAGCCAGAGTTAGGCTTTCTGTTAACTCTCAACATGAAACTTCCTAACTTTGTTTTCCCTTAGAGGAGTTTTTATAGCTCTGTCTAAAGCATATCATCATAACCATTTTCACTCAGTACAACAGGATATTTTTATTCATGTTTATATCATAGGACCTTCCCTATCCTCAGGCCTCACCCTGTCATAGAGTAGGTGCTAAGTACTCATGGAAGGAATCACTGAGCTGAATGATGGCATAGGAAGGTTGTGTTCATAATGTTCATAACCCACCAAGCTCTTACAGAGATTCAGATTTTCTATTAAACAAACAAACAAAACCGCTGCCCACACAGACAGAGCAAAATAGCTGTACAGTAGGTCCCCTAACAATGGTTTTGTCCATTTGTACTACACCGTTAATTATCAACAATCCCCAAACACTTTCCTGGCCAGAGAGAGAATCTAGCATGAGATCAGGCATTGTAAAAAAAAAAAAAAAAAGCAGCATTAACAGCAATGAATTACGAATGAGCACAAGTTATATAAATAATCTTAATAGCAATGATAAGAGAGATAATTGTTCACAGGTGTCATTTCCTGGGGGGAGGGGGATCCACCTTTTCTTGCAAAAGAAAATGCTAATAGTTTCATTAAATTTATGAGCCTTAGTTAGCACACTGCTGTTCTAATTACTGTGCTAATCCTGAAATCACGTTCCTTCACTCCCCTCCCTCTCTTAAGTAGATTCATACACAATCAGACACTTGTGCTTTCTTTATGAATATGTGCTTTTTGGCAGGGCTTTGACATTTATCTTCAATGATGATGTTGCTTCCAAAAACATGCAGGCCACCAGCTTCTCAGTCTTTTTCTATGGCTCTTTTTTCCTCTCTTCTATACGCATACACACCCAGACACAGACACAAACACACCTCTCTTTGTGATGTGAATATGTAACTCAGAAATTACTAAGAAGTTGATTTCCTTACAAGCTGTTCTTGTTAACCTCCTTCTGAGTCCCTAAAGGTTTTTGTTTATTTTGTTTTTTGAAGATATTTTCTATAGCAACATAAGAATATCTCACATAAAATTACCAAGGGCTCTTTAACATCTGTCTTTATTATCTAATTTTGATGATGATGATGGTGATACCCTGTAGCTTCCACCTATTGTACTCACCATGTACAAAGTATTAGGCCTAGTGGTTTAAATGTCATGTCATTTAATCCAGTCAATGGCCATATAGGTAATTATCAAACCTCTATTTACAAAAAAGGAAAGTGAAGCTAATAGTACAGATAGCTTGTCCAAAGTCATATAGCCCCATTCTCTTTCTTCTCTTTGTGGGCCTTCAGTTACACTTACAGGATAAAGTGAAGTGTTCTAATATATGTCTCATGCTCTTTCATTGTTCATCCTTTTCTCCTTTATGTTTTAGCCTGAATATTTTCTTCTAGCCTATCATCTAGTTGATCAATTCTCTCTTCAGCTGTGTCTAATTTGCTATTTAACCCTTCACTGAGTACTTAATTTATTACATTTTTCAATTCTAGTATTTCCTTTGTTTTTTTATAGTTTTCAGTTCACCTAAATTTTCCATCTTGTCATTTAATTTCGTGAAAATAATAAGCAGTTATTTTAAAAGTCTATGCTTTAAACTTCAATATCTAATTAGACTGTGGCTCTGTTTCTATTTCAGTTTCTATTTCAGTCTTGCTTTTTTATTATTCCTAGTTATTTTTGATTGATGGCTGGACCCCAATTCCAACGTCTCCTCAGCACTATATAACCTCTGAAATCTCTGTTCAGCTCTGTTACTTATTAGATGTTCTCTGCTAAGTCATACATGTGCAGGTTATGAATTGGCCAAGGACCCAAAGGGACTTCTCAGATTTTCTCTTTCGCAATTCCCTCCTCTCTGGTACCCTGCCCTTCCAACTCCTACCGAATCTCAGCCATAGGAGCATCCATGAACTGCAATCTCTTTATTTCAGTAAGACTGTCATTCTCTGTTTGAGCTCCATTTTCCCTGTGCCATGGTTTGGGAAAGACTTTAAGGGGAGAAAGCCAGGGTAAGACTGGGACTCACCTTGTGTGTTTCCCTTCTTTCAAAGATGGTAGTCCTGGACTTCCCTGGTGGCACAGTGGTTAAGAATTCACCTGCCCTGCACAGCACAGGGAGATCAGCTCAGTGCTTTGCGTCCACTTAGAGGGTTGGGATAGGGAAGGTGGGAGGGAGATGCAAGAGGAAGGAGATATATGGGGATATATATATTATGTATAGCTAATTCACTCTATTATAAAGCAGAAACTAACACAGCAGTGTAAAGCAATTATACTCCAATAAAGATGTTAAAAAAAAAATCTGCCTGCCAATGCAGGGGACACAGGTTTGAGCCCTGGTCCGGGAAGATCCCACATGCACAGAGCAACTAAGCTTGTGCACCACAACTACTGAGCCTGTGCTCTAGAGTCCACAAGCTCGCGTGAAGCCCGCTTCTACTGAAGCCCGCGTGCCTAGAGCCCATGCTCTGCAACAAGAGTAGCCACTGCAGTGAGAAGCCTGTGCACCACAACAAAGAGTAGCCCTCACTCGCCGCCACTAGAGAAAGCCCACGCGCAGCAACAAAGACCCAACACAGCCAAAAATAAATTAAAAGAAAAAAAAGATGGTAGTCCTGTCAGTTGCTGCAAAATACACTGTATTGGCCAGGCTGTAGTTTTCTTTTTAACCTATCTGTGTATTATGTCTCCTTTTTCTTTTCTTTTTTTTTTTTTTTTGTGGTACGTGGGCCTCTCACTGTTGTGGCCTCTCCCTTTGCGGAGCACAGGTTCCAGACGTGTAGGCCCAGTGGCCATGGCTCACGGGCCCAGCCGCTTCGCGGCATGTGGGATCTTCCCAGACCGGGGCACAAACCTGCATCCCCTGCATCATTAGGCGGGCTTGCAACCACTGCGCCACCAGGGAAGCCCTGCTTTTTCTTAATCAGGTGTACCAGGTGTTTTTTAATTAATCTTTTTAAAAGATGCAGCATTTTTTGGTGGGGAGGGGTTGTTTATTCTACTATTTCCCTAGACAATTGATTTCAGTTCTTACCTTTTAAATTTTAATCTTCCTAGTTTCTCGATTTGTTAGTTTTCTTTTTGTTTCTATATGAAAAATCCCGAAGTAGCTTATACTGTATCAACTCATGGCCAACCTTGTTTGATCTACATGCCTCACAAAATGACTTTGATATGAACCCTATACATATATAATTCCACCTGTAAATATTTCAGTATATATTCTAAAAGATAAAGACCTAAGAAAATAACAATGTCTATATCACACCTAAAATTTATAATTCTTTAATATCATTGTTCAAAGGGTTCTTCTACAGTAGAGCTGGGGGACAAGACAGAGCCAAGTTCAAACTGCCATCTTCCCAGAATCCTCCCTGCTATAAAGGCATGGCTTTCAAACTGACTATAAACTCACAGTAAGAAATAACATTTGACATTGCACCCCAGAGCACAAATAACGACATTTATAACAGAAACAAATATTTCACAAAATACTTATATTTACCGTATTGGCTGTCCACTCTCTCCCTTCCCTTTCCCTCTCTCTCCCCCTCCTCCCCATTTCCTCTCTCTCTCTCTCTCAACCACTAAATGTTGGTCACGACCCACTAAATTGATTTCACATTACACTACAGTTCTGTTATCTGCACTTTGAAGAACAATCCTACAAAGCAAATGTCTAAATATCAAATTAACTGAAAAGGGGGACTTCCCTGGAGGTCCAGTGGTTAAGACTCTGTGCTCCCACGGCAGGGGGCATGGGTTTGATCTGTGGTCGGGGAACTAAGATCCCATGTGCTGCGTGGCATGGCAAAAAAAAAACAAAACAAACAAACAAACAAAAACAAAAACTGAAAAGGTTTGAGATGAGGGGCAGAGAACTAGCATTTCATCTGCTATGTGCCTGTGTCACATGTCAAACCACGACACATTCAGTTCATTCATATCCCGAATCTCTCACTTATCTATATTGTTTGCAATTCTTAATTTGCCAGACCATTCTAGCAACATGTACTTAATAGCTTTGTACTTAATAGCTTTAGTGTAAGTACACTGAATTGTATACTTATAAAGAGTCAGTACCGAATATTTGAGAATCCACTGCCGTTTTCTTCTATTTGGAAGTATATCCGTCTCCCTGACCATTTCTGCTTGGAATTTCAATATCTGCTTTGAACAACCTAACATCAAGCATATTTGTTATCTATACACTCTTACCAAAAACGTGAACCACCACCCATTTTCCTAAGTTACTAAAGATTGAGAGTTTAGTCAAGAAGTAGAAACAATTCCAAAGGTCAAAACAACAGCATTTATCTCTTTGAGGATAAATTCAGCTGACAGCAGCCTTCTCTTTAGAAGTCTTAACTATAAGCTTAAGGTTCAAGTAAAGCAAATAAGCAGCTATCAAACCAAATTTTGTGAAAAAGAGAAACCCCTTCAACATTAGCAAGTACAATTAAGACCTTGTCACATCCATCTTTTCATGATTATACTCTATTTAGCACATATTTAATACATTTCAATAAGCCAGTTCCTTGGTTTTTGACCTTCAAAGAAATGAAAGACACTCATCTTGTGTAACTTAGCTTTATTTAGTACATAATCTTCATACAATTCAGTACAACAAATTATAAAAGCTCTTTGTAAGATTTTACCCAGAGGATATTAAGTACAGAAAATCAATTGCCACGAGAAAGTAAGCCACTCTCTCATTTTAAAAGTTTTTTTCCATGAACAGACAAGCACTCTCTTCTATGCCAAAAAGTTGTCATATATAAAGCATTTTGGAGCATATTGGCCAAGATATATCATCTGAGAACATTTTTGTTTTTCTACTAATTCCAACGTTTAAATGAAAATTTAAAAATGGACTATTTCTAGTTAATTCAGGTAAGTTTTGGCCAAAGATGAGCTAAAATTGTTACAAGGTTCATGCGGAATCAGAATAAACCTTTTTAGTTAATTGTAAAGATGCAGACCAGATGAAATATCTACATATCTCCTTGCCAACACCAGCACCAACCCAACACACACACACACACACACACACACACACACACACACACACACACACATATTTATTTAGTTGATCTCACAAAAGTCAAGAAAATCACCTTTAAGTGGACAACAAATGGCCTAGATAACACCTAATTATGCTCCTGGCTAATATATCTGAAATGAATTTCTATTTTTTAAGTCTGTAATAAAGTGACTGGAACCTTTCAACTCTAGTAGAAGTAGATTAGCCACTGTAATCAGTATCAGTAGTTGGTCATTTAATGAAGTTAAAGTTGGTTAAAGTAGGGAATCAAAACTTCAAATGTATAATTGCACATTTATTTGCTCATCTTCTGATGTAAAGCTGGGGCCTTTCCTTTGCATAAGGGTCCAATGATTACAGTTTTATTTTTGCATAAATCATACCAATAATAAGATTTGGGTACTTTTTAATACCTCCTGATCAGTCTAGATTTTTTTTAAGGTGAAATGAGTACTAAAATAAATAAATTTGTGAAGCAATCTAAGCTCAGAAATTTTAAGTTCCCAACCAATTAATTTAAAAGTAATTTTTATTAGTGGCAACCTTTATCAAATCTTACCAAAGCATTCAAGCTAATTTTTGCAGACAGAAATAACCCTTCCATTTTAGAGCGAAATTTCCTGGGTTTATGTTGAATCGTGTATTTACAGCGGGAAGTAGAGCATGCAGACAAGGTTGGCACAGGCAGAGAACTCAAAGGAGAGAGCAGAGGCCTAAGAACGCCAGGGAGCAGCCCCCAGTGGTGCTGGGCCCAAGTCAGCTTACAAGAGGGATGGAGACTGTGAAGGGACCCGGTGAGTCGCGTAAGTAAAGGTTAATTAAGAGCACTTATTGTACTTAGAGGTTCTTTTGAATGCTAACTCTGAAGCAAAATCAAGTGGTCTTTCTACCCATAAAATTCAGCGGTAATTTGTGGATATTACCAAACATTAGCACAGCCACTGAGATCGTGTGGCAGGGAGCTTAGAGAGCCAGGGTCAGCCGCTTCTCCTCTCTTCCCTCCCACGTACTCCAATGAGAAGGTCATAAAAGAGAATACTGAGGAACACTAAAAATATTTAATATGATTCATTAAGAGATTTGGTCACCAGGAAATAAAAATGTCAACTATACATGGTCACAGTGTTTTGGAAAGAGTGTATGTATGGATTCAGTCTTGCAAGATTTTTTGGCACTTTATATTTTTCACTAAAGACTGAACACTAAGTGTTTTGGCAACAAATGGCACCTGAACTGTGAAAGAAGGATTACTGTATGGGATCAATGTGGTGATGATAAGCATAAAAATTTAAGTACATGTTTCTTGTATACTGAAACTCCAAATACCCAAATGCATAGATTAATAATACAGGAATATTTAAAATAAATTGAAATATTTCTGAGAAGGTAATAGAGGGTTTTAAAAACGTAACTAGATAGTCTAACACGTTGTACCTTACATGTGCTTGGTTTCAATTAGAGTAAGGCACTCACTGAAGGATGGACTGACCCATGCTGTCAGCTGCAATAGGCATGCATCATTACTGGCTTAATTAAAGTTTTAATACTGATTAAAATGTTTTATTATTGTATTATACTAAACTGCAGTGGTCTCCAACCTTATTAAGGGATACAAGAAAGATGTAATTCAGGAGTTTCAGTTGCATAATTTAATAACTCAACTACTGTCAATTTTTTATTTAAATAAGTTTTGATAAAAGCCAAGTATCCTTCCTTGAACCCAACATGATAGTGTAAAATTTCTTTTTGAATACTGCTTAATAAGTAGTAGCTGAATAGAAAATCATTTGAACATGTGATATATCCATCTTCATGTCTACAGTGATTTACTTCAACACAATTGCAAGGAGAAATATTTAAATCATTTCCAACTGGCATGAGAGGTGAAAGTTAATTTCATTAGCCATCTTGATTTAATTAAATACACAATATGCTTTTATCAGTAACTTTTACATGTCCCTATCATTAGAAATGAATTACAAAAGCAATTATCAAAAATTTTTTGAGCAGGTACAAGGTACACATAATCCTCTTCGTTGTTTACAAATAAGCATAATTTAGAGGCACTTGGTTACCTTTGAGTAAGAAAAATAATAACCTATCAAGGGCCCTCACAGTAAGATTGGAGACCACAAATCAAACTTGGTATGAAAATGCTCTCTGCCAAAAATATCATAGTAGTGAGTTAGTTAAGATACATTTTAAAAATAGTAAGACTTTGCAAGGTTCTAGGCTGTAAAAAATACAAAGGCTAAAAACAAAGAGTTTACAAAATTTTGCAAACCCAGTAAATTTGAATGAGTAAGAAATGAAGAAGAATTTTCTTACTTGCAGGATAGATTAAATAGTATCAACAGGTTTTAAAATAGTAACACTATACAGTAACAAATTCTACTCAGCTACATAACATTTCTGCTGCTTTAAGGACTTACAATATGGAACTTGTAACATTTTTCTGTGTCCAGCATTAAAACATTCATGCACATGCCTGTGTACACACATACACACACTGACACATACTACTGAAGTGCTACACATTACATTTCAGATGGAGCACAACAAAAAATTTTAGATACATATGAAGACCTAACATGATTTTTAAAAAAATATTAAAAGCATGACAAATGAAAAACGTGATAAAATTTTAGGTGAAACAGGACAATAGAGAGCTTTTTAAAAAGCCACCAGCTGGTCTTCACTAGTGAAAAGATATTAAATAATTTAATTATGTATCCCCTCAATTCGATTCAACTATAGCTGTTGTAAGTCAATTAAAAATTAGAAGTATTTCAAATCTTGAAACAGGCTCTAGATTTCCAACATGATATGCAGCTGTTCAGGCTACCTATGGAACTGTTCTCCCCAACAACAAAATTGTAGATCACTTTTAGAAAGTTGAAAACACTTAGGCTAAAGAACATTAATGAAACAAGACAAAGACTGAAGCATGTATAAGATACTTTCAAAGATGGTAATGCTTGTGTAAACATTTGTAGACTTAATTGTATCACAGCTTTAAGGTACCGGTTACCTAATTACATTTGAAACCTTATCTATTGAGTTTCATTATGATGGAGTTTCACATATCAAAAATAGAGATTAAATAGAAAGCTCTGTTACTTGTTTCTGGATAGCTTGTAAACGTGGAATGTTTTGTTCTGAAACACTCTAGTGAAGTATGCTGTGTATGGGGGCAGGTTTCTTTTTATCTCTTCACAAAAGCGAGGGTGGCCTGCAAGTTTCAAATCTGGATCATTCTCTCCTGGGCCATCCATCATCTAAAACCAAAACAAAACCAATACAATTTGGAAAAAAATCGTATTTACAAAAAACAAACAGAAGTAGGAATAGGGATTGGGTTTCTTTAAGAATGACATGCTAGTGAACTTAAACTGAACGAATGTCAATGGCTGCTTGGAGATCATCTGGTCCATCCCCTTGGAAGTGTGACCCAAGGCTGAAGAGCAGAGTTTGGTGTCAAACAATGTTCACCTTTAATGGCAAAGCTAGAAGCAGAACTTGGATCTCCTTGTCCTGAGGAACATACTACACCATTCCCTCTCAAAAAATGAAACACAGAAGAATTACTATGACCAGAGAAAGTTCTGCAACTCATTAGACAGCCTAGTTAGAAAAAGTTACACACAAAGCAAAATTTAAATGCATGTATTTGGTCTGTACTTCCTCTGAATTCAAGATAGTTATGGACAGTTATTTTTCCTTGAGCAAAAATCAAATCTCATATTCTTTTCTTTTCTTTCTTTTTTTTTTTTTTTTGTGGTACGCGGGCCTCTCCCGTTGCGGAGCACAGGTTCTGGACGCGCAGGCTCAGCGGCCATGGCTCACGGGCCCAGCCGCTCCGCGGCATGTGGGATCTTCCTGGACCCGGGCATGAACCCGTGTCCGCTGCATCGGCAGGCGGACTCTCAACCACTGCGCCACCAGGGAAGCCCTCATATTCTTTTTTTGCCTGAGCTTTATTGAAGCATAATTGACATAAAATTGTATATATTTAAGGTATACAATCTGATGATTTGATATACATATACATGGTGAAATGATTACTACAATCAAGTTAATCAATACATTCATATTGGTCAAAGGGTATAAACTTGCTGTTATGAAATGAGTAAGTCTCTGGTGACCTAACATATAGCATGGTGACTAGGGTTAATAATACTGTACTCTGCACTTGATATTTGCTGAGAGTAGATCTTAAGTGTTCTGAATCTCAAATTCTGTACAGTCAAGGTTTTATTTATTTATTTTTTTCAGAGCTAGGCTAGGTTTATCACTTTTTCCCCCCACTCATTTAAAAAATATCTATCAGCTTTTACACCAATAATTACAGCACACACCACCTCTAAAGGGTGAAAATCTTCTGTTTTCTCTACCTGAGACCTGGCATAGCTCTGAAAACATTTTCCTCAGAAGGAAGAAAAGAGAAGTAGCTTGTTTTCCTGCTCAGGAGTGTAAGCTTGGCCATAGAAAGCCATTTTTGTGGAAGTGTGCCAGTGGACAAAAAGGGACATCCAGCAAGAGAGCAGGGAGAGTGAGGTTCTACCACACAGGCTGGGGGGTGCTGGGTTGGCACACCACTCTCATGGCCACTTGTATCAGCCAAAATGACGCTTTGGAGCAGCGGTTTAAAAGGCTGAGGTTTCCTTTTTCATTTAGTAGCAAAACCTTAAAAAATAAATTCTATGCAGAGCCTCATGACACAGACCAGTTGAAGACAGAGTTGCTCTGTTTGGTGTGACAGTGGGGACAAGAGCTCCCCTCCCATCTCTCCCACCCCTCCAGCCCCTGTGGCAAGTCACTAACGTGCCAAGGCAGGGGTTCTGCAGAATGCAACGGAGGTGAGTGCTTGATCCACTGTGCGATTCTACAAGGTATAAAGGTCGTTACACTCCTTAGGACTCACACTGGACCCTCTCCTCTGCAGGGGACGCCCCGCACGTGACGGACGGCATGCTTACGTGTCCGTTGGCGATGTCCAGCAGGTCCCGTAGCCGGCAGCCCCGGCGGTGCCTGCGCTCATAGCAGATGCTGTCTTCCAGGATCACGTAGTCGGTGCCAAAGGACCTTAGCAGGGCGTGCACTTCCTCTGGGGCCCTCTTTGCATATATCTGATAGACCTTCAAAACAAGATAAAAATGGAATAGGGCAAAATACCACTTAACTGCTGGGAAGGTTGTCCAGGACTGTCTATTGCTGCAAAACCTCCCACAGGGGTTGAGTCTAGTCGCAGACACCCGGCTCCCCCCACCTCTTCCTGTGCAGCTCGCTCATTCACCTGTAGTCCTGGAGTGTGTGTGAGAAATTTCCAAAAAAAAAAAAGTTGTTGGGATGGGGGAGAGTGAGTCATGCTGAATACATTTGGATTTAGACTCCAAAGAGATCTGGATTTAGGATGTATTGGGTTACGAATATATTCATCAGTAGATGCCAATTCTAAGAATGCTTCACCAAGGTAAATAATGCGATTAAGTAAATAAAACACAGTCTCTACCTTTAAAAAGGGGACCTTTAGACTAAAAGGGTCCATTAGGGGTGGTGGTACAGTCTGGAAGCACAGATACTTGTAAGGAGATCCAGCTTCTGATAGTGGCAGTTGGGGAACAGGACCCCCATAGGGTCCCTGGCCCCAGGCAGGGGCAGCACCCTTGCTCTACTGCTGTCCTGCTGCACTCAAGCTTGACCAGGAGACCCTATACTTTATCCCTCTTTCTCTCGTCCTTCCTGGAGGAAGAGCAACTTGCAGTGCCCAGTGGCAGTTCAACAGGAGGCACGCCTTCCCAGTCACCACCAGCTTCACACACCTTAAGTAAATACACATAGATGGGGAGTGGCCTATATCCTGGGACTTGGCGCTGGGAAAGGTAGAATGGTGTGTGTGTGTTGGGGGAGGGGTAATGAAGAGAAGTGCTGCTTCCTTTGTCACCCACTGATTTCTAATGATATGTCTGTGACTTAAGAGACTGGGTTCTGAGAGCCCAGGTCAGCATGTCTGAACGGATATGCTGAAATGGTGGGGGGTTATCTGCTTCTGCTGCTAACGCTGTTGAGGTCATCCTGCCTACAGTCCAGCACCAGCCTCGGGCTAAGGCATTCCAAGGATCTGAAGGTCATGACTGAAGAAGGGCACTAGGACCTTCCAGATGATCCGTTTTTAGGGCATAAAACTCAGCACATGGGCAAGGATTGGATCTTGGAGAGGATGGAACACAGGACTCCCTGTGCCTCTGACATATCTCTATCTGCATCTCTCTCGAGTTAAGGTGGTGGCCACCTCGTAGCTGAACTCTGGGGTCTGGTGATCCAGGTACCCTCCGATCTTCCTCTAGCTGACTCAGGGCCATCTGCAACACTTGGGCTAGGTGAAAAATTCCCATTTTAGCAGGAACCTATGTTAAGACGATTCTCTTAAAAATGGAGTATTTAGTAAAAATCATTTACTTTTTTAGGCTAGTTAAATCTCACCCCCCAAACAAGACTTTTCAACAAATTTTCAGCCACCAAGATTAAGAAGTGACTGATATAAAACATTAAAAAGTTTGAAACCACTGCTGGCGAGGACTAAGACAGGTACACTTCTGTAGCACTAACTGGAGTGTAAATTGGCATAATTCATACAGACTTGGTAATTCTATCTCGATTACAAATGCGCACACCCTGTGACCCAGCAACTTCACTTCTAAGAACCTCATGTGTGGATAGACACTTTGTGCCTGTGCAGAGCAATGCTTATACAGGCGTATCCTTTGGGAAATTGTTGTATAATTGCAGAAGACAGGGAAACAACCTAAACGGTCAAATAAAATTTGCCACATCCACGTAACAAAATATTATGCAGCTTTAAAAATGGCAAGGAAGCTGTCGATATGCTGATATGGAGTGATCTCCAAAATACATGAAGTGCCAAAAAAAGCAAGATGTAATTAGTGCTTTTGTAAAAAGGGGGGAAAAGAATATGAATTCATGTATATATCCACACACACATTTGTATATACATAAAATTACTGGTAATGTTATTTGCCTCCTGGGAGGGGAACCAGTAGCTGGAAGACAGGGGTGAGATGGAGTCTTTTCACTATGTTCTCTTTTGCATGCTCTGAGCTTTTTTAACTGTGTGGCTGTGTTGCCTATCTCACACACACACACACACACACACACACACACACGAGACATGAGAAACAGCCCATTAAAAATGTGACCAGTCTCTACACACACACACACACACACACACGAGACATGAGAAACAGCCCATTAAAAATGTGACCAGTCTCTCCCCCTTTTCCTTCTCTCTCCAGTTCTAAGCTCTGAGGACTCTGTCCTCAAACACTCTGCTCTGTACATCTCAAGGTGTTCTTCTCCTCAGTTTACTCTTCTACCCGAGAGGAACAGAAGGCTGAAACAGCATGCCTTTAACAGATGGGCCAGGCCAAGGTCTAGACTCTGGAGACGCAAGTCCTGGCAGGCACTTCAGCTCTGCCTTCCCCTCATAACCCGCAGGCAGCAGGAGCCCCGGCTTTACCAGACAGGAGCCAGCCCACTGCTGCCCCACAAAGAGCCAGGAGAGGCACTCACCGCTTTGGTTCGCTCTCTCAGGCTGTTGTCCTCGTAGTGCGGGTGGTTGGTTAAGGTCCTTCCCGTGCACAGCTTGACGCCCGCCAGTAACTGCATACTTCCAGCAAACACAGCCTTCCTTGGAGTGTTAGAGCTAAAAGAGAAAGGTCATGAAGAACCTAGGGGCAAGACAGGAATACAGACGCAGACCTACTAGGGAATGGACTTGAGGATACGGGGAGGGGGAAGGGTAAGCTGGGACAACGTGAGAGAGTGGCAGGGACATATATACACTACCAAACGTAAAACAGATAGCTAGTGGGAAGCAGCCGCATGGCACAGGGAGATCAGCTCGGTGCTTTGTGACCACCTAGAGGGGTGGGATAGGGAGGGTGGGGGGGAGGGAGATGCAAGAGGGAAGAGATATGGGGATATATGTATATGTATAGCTGATTCACTTTGTTATACAGCAGAAACCAACACACCATTGTAAAGCAATTATACTCCAATAAAGATGTTAAAAAAAAAGATTTTAGAGTCTAAATTAACCTCACTGCTAAGGCTTCCACGAAGATAATATCACACTCAGGATCACCCAGCTATGTTAGGAAGGGCTATGAGTCGGGAAAAACACAGGAGGCTGCTCAAGATTCTGATTTGCACTCAAACTGTTTTATGAAATTTTTCGTATCTGTTTTTGACAATGATTGGGAAGCTTCTAATTTACTGTTTTGATGGGTTGGTTTACTCTTATAATGAATTGTCTTAGGATGTGGGTATCTCCTGAGTCTTCTAGGCGAAAACCCACAACCTTCTCCTGCTCTTGTTCCAAAGAGGCAGATTCTAACATGAGGCCTTAAAAGACTGCCAGTGCTTTTTGTATTAAACTTAAAGGGCTGCCTAGAGTAAAACAAATTATAAAGCCAGAAACTGCAGTTGCCATGAGTCAATTCCAAGGGTTTTTGGTTAAAACAAGAAAAAAAGATCACAGATATTACTATAAATTACTTTTTGGAAAAAAAGAATTAGTAAAAACAAAAGAACATGGAAAGAAGATTCTGAACTAGCAGATATCTTATTATCTTATCATACTCAGTATGAAGATGTACAATATTTCTGATGCGGAAGCAGAAGTATTTTATGTTTTCCTTTCCTTTAGTCCTGATTATGAAAGACCAAATGCATCTTAAGGAACACAGGGTATTCTGATATTAAATTAAGATCTCACTTTCCAATTATCACCAAGCTGTGATTCTCTGCCTCCCCATGGGATGCGAGGGACACTGATAGAGGGCCAAGGAAAGACTTCCTGATTTCTGTGAAAGCATTTTTCCTTTTCCCCCAGAAAAAAAGAATCTTAGTAGTTCATTTAATTCCCTTCCATTTTTTTTAAAACCTGGGTGCCACCTGCAAATCAACAAGGTGTCATTTTATTGTGAAGAACATAACGGCTGTTCCATGGACTCTGCTCAATGTAGAATTTCCGATACAGGCCCAGCAGGAATACTGCAAGATATATTCACCCTTTCTGTGTTAAGAGCAAGGAGTGTATGGCTGCTAGGGTGAGTTAAAACGATGGACATAAGTTTTTTTGAGGAGTCTAATAGAAATCATTAAAACTCAACATACTTTACAGAAAAAGCCACAGCAGGCCATTCTCCTCAATGTTTCTGGACATCAGGGCATGAAACTTGCTCTAGTGTTCAAGTTTCTAAGAGAAGCCTCATCATATTCACATATTCCATGAGGATGTTCTACTTACTCCATTTTAGTGCTAAGACTACAGCACGAATGCCACCCAACAAAGGCCTCTGGATGTCTACAAGCAAGGCATCCTACAGCTCAAGCTGAAATAGTTACAAGTAATTTACTTTTGGAAAATGCAAGATTTTCTAACAATGACACTCTCGTTCACTCGAATTCCAATAGGCTTTCTTAAGTGATGAAAAAAAGTGGATAGAATTACAAGGAGCACACAGGGAATGACACAATCTTCACCCTCCCTTATTCCTGTCAGACCCCAGAATGGATTACAAGAGAAAAACTTCTATGTGAACTTGGCTGTGCTTCATAGGATGTCATCATTCTGACAAGCAGACCCAGGAACACAGGCATAAACAGATGTCTGCCCTGTCCCCCTGAACCAGCAATTTATAAGGAGTTCTTGACATGTGTCCCATGTGGTCAGGGAAATAGGAGGGTTTAAATGAAAAGAGGTGCACTGAGTTCCTCAGTGAAAGGTTTATATAAAAATTCCATTTTATGCAATGAATACTTACTAAACGTGTAGTCTGTGCCACATATACCACGCTGCCCTCATTTATAGTGTACCGTAATTGCTGAAGACAATAAATATGGACAAATAAAATGAAAGAAAATGTCACCATTTTTCCAAACCAGTCTTCTTTCCTTCTGTATACTCTTAACTGGCACAAACCATTCTACTGCAATAAATTATACAATTTATATCACAAAGTGGCTGCCTTTGGGTCCTCTGAGCCAAAGAGATTTAGAATGCAGGGAGAAGAGGAGTCTGGTCTCCATGTCTGGCAAAGCATGAGGTAGAGGTGAGAGCTAACAGAGAGAGAACCATCCTGCTCTGTACAGTCTTACTGCCTAAGAGGGCCAAACTTGTCTCTCTTCACAAACGACAAATCCAGCAGCAGAGCTGATAGTATCCATTCAAATGTTTAGGCTGTCTCGGCATCATCATTTTGAACATATAACAGGATTCAGTCAGCATCAGGGAGATGCACAGAGCTGTTTCTAGTTGTGGCAGACAGATGACTGGCCTTTTATCTATTCATGGCTAATGACAAAGGTTTCACCCGCCCCTTCCTGGGCTATCATCACAATACTTTGATGAGTTATACAGTTCACAAAGGTTTAAAATGTCAAAAATCCTAAACTGCTTGCTGGGGAGTTATAAGGTTATTCTTTATTCAGCTAAAAGTTATTGCTGAGGGCCTACTACGTGCAGGGCTGGTGATACCCTGCCTTCAAGAAGCTTACTGGCTAACAGACTCAGCTCTCATTACAGGCAAACACTTCAAAACAAGCCCACAGTTAGTCCACCACATACTGACAACTGCTTTGCGTGGGCCTGCAGCTATGCTGGAAATGGAACACATCAGACACAGTAAATACGGCCTCTCTCCTCTGTAGGCTCTAAGAGCACTTGCTGCTCCCTGCCACCCCAGTGGGCACGGTCCCCAAGGCAACAGCAGCCATCACCAGGTGAGCAAGTCATGTCACAGGACTGCTTAGAGGAGCTGAGGAAAAAATGGAACAAAGTTCATTTGATCGCGACAAGTTTTAATGTTTGGCCTCATTAGTAAAGAGTCAGAAGTTTAAAAGAAATGCAATCCATCTCAACTGCTGGTGCTACAATCCTCTGGATTTTTAACAATCTTTCACAAAAGGTCCTTGGTTTTATTTTAAATAGCAAAATACAAGTACCCTAATGGATTAGATATAATATTTCTTTGAAAACACCTGACTTCCAAGCATACTAGAGATGATGTTTATTCACTTGATTGTCTAATTTGGTTTTTATGCTAGCCCTATGGTAAATCTGGGATATTTAACTGCTCTCTTAAGTATTTAAGTTTATCCATAAAGCAAATGCAAAAAGTAAAACAAGCAAAGTGAAACAAAATGAAAAAAAAAATCACATTTTCTAGACTTTAAAAACCTAGATTCACAGTATTTTACATTTTCTGTGGTAAACTCAGTAGGCAAAGGGAGAAGGGATTCTTTGTCTTTAACTTAAAGTATGCACTATGACAGATGTAATGATGGGTATTCTTCCTTCACAGATACTTTTGCTGACACAGTCTGTGGTCTGCGTCTAAAATAGCTAATGCGCTTTTATCCACTGAATGACACTTCTCTATTATAGAAAAACAAAGCAATTTTTACCAATGTTTGAACAAATGATGTATAAAATGAAAGAATAATTTGTTTTTATAGTTCTCTGCCAAGCTCCATAGCAGGCTGCCCAACCTGCAAACAATTTATTCTGTAAGAAATGTCACTAAATAATGACAAGGACTCACAGGTCAAATGGATTTACATTATATAATTTAAATGTCATTCCAGGAAGACCTGATGGCATTTTGAACAAATAATCTCATTTATTTTTGAAGCTCTAAGCTTCAACAAGTTAATTACTATTGAACTAATGGGGAAACTAAGCATTATAATATAATGTGTGAACATTTGTTTTATCTACACTTCAAAAATTTATAGAATTATGCAAATGCCACAAAATGATTCATTAAGTATAAAAGAGGCTTACAGGCATTTAAGGTCTGAACTTAACCTACATCATGTTTAAAATATACAGTAATTCTCTCTGCTCTGATTAAATGTGAAGGAAGTTTGGTCCATTTTCTCAGGCCCATTGAGAAAATATTGCACATGCAGGCTTCATCATTGGAAAGAAACTATTTCTAGTGAAAAATCTCCTAAAGTCAAGTAGGTAAAATGTCACACTTCAAAACAGTCAAATCTACAGTCTATCTTAATTGCACAATGTCAAAGAAATGTTTCAGGAGCCAAAAATGAAACACTCTAAGGAACGAGGTATGAACTACCAATTGCTGTGACATTTGGCCTTGATGAAGTAAACATGCTTTCTAATCACACATAAAACCTATAAAAGTACCACCTGGGTTTTGCTGAGATACCAGAAAGTAAGAAAACAAAAACAAAAAACCTGGTTTTTAATCTTCGTATTCAGGAAACATCATCAGTAAAAAGGGGTTAATGTGAACACATGCATTTAAATCTGCTGGAAAACAGGGCGTGCAGCACCTCAGTGTAACGTGGAAGGCAGGCAACCAGCCCGGTGAACACACAGGCCTGGGTTGTGGAAGGCATGCGGATGTCGCCCTACTTCTCACAGGGAAGATTCTGGGGGCCTGACTGCAACAAAAGATCCTTGCTGATTAAAAGAGAATTTAATCCCGAAGCATCAAGCATGAAGCCCCAGCATCAAGTACACGAGGCAGACTGGGAGATGGTGGTAGCTTCTTCTCAACACTTTTATGCAAGAGTTGCCCTGTGCCAAAGTGGAGGGTCATTTGTGTCCCCTTGAGTTTCTGCAGGTCACTGTTCCTTGTTCTCACTCATCCCGGAGGGCAGGCAGCCATCCTGTAAGGGAAGCTGCGCTCCCACCGCAATAGATGCTGTCACGACCGCCCTGACAAAGGACAGATGTGAGTGTATCACTTTGGTTATTTGAGAACAGAAGCTGACAGGATGGGGAGGAGGTGTCCCTCACTAACAGTGTGGGGTGGGGACCAGAGGTCTGGCTGCTGCCTTTAGGCAATTTCAAACAGATTTTCAGATACACTCTGTATCCTTAGCCCACAGCCTTTTCTCTAGCACAGCTCAGACCTACTAATATCACAAACACTGTGTGACTAATCAAGGTAGTGGAGTGAAAGTAGAAGGTCATATTTTATGTTTTAAAAACAGAAGAAATCAGGGCAGGTTAAAAGAATAATAAATGCATGCACTTGTGTTTGGAATTGAAGTCTACAGACCAGAGCTGATTTAAATGTTGATTTAAACAAATATACTTTGTGTCTAAACAGACCCTATTTTGGCATACATTCATCATCACTTAAGCTTATTTCACAAACATGCCTAGCAGCTATTTTGCAAAAACAATAATTTAGATTTGAAGACTTTGAAGGGAAAACAGGCAAGATTAGATCACAATAGAACCAATTTTTTGGAACAATACAAATCCTTCAGTTGCTGAGAATTTTTAAAAAGTGAAAAGAGTAAGTCTACATACAGAGTGAAGAACTGTTAGTAAAAGGAGAATGTAAGAACAAAGACCACTTCCCCAAATGTAGAGTAAAAGATTATCTTCTTTACACATGGAATAAGCTCTCATCCATAATTTTTCAGAACCAGAAATGTTATTTTAAATAATTTTCTGTGAGCAAAAGCATGAAAATAAAGGCGTTACAAAAAGTATATCCTGTCTGACACAGCCAAAGACAACTCTGCTAGGATAAAATTTTAATGACTCTACAATTAGTTCCTAAAAGGCTGGGAGTAGAGGTGAGATGTTTTAAAATGCCAATCCGAGTAGATCCAGAAGATCTGCCACTTTCAGGATTCTACCAGACTAGGTACCCTATACCATTCCTATCAATGGTGCAATTTGAAAAATAGAAAATATCAGCCTCACCTTCAGATGCACATGTCATAAATTTCCAGTTGACTATAGCTAATGCAAAAGTAATTAGCTTTTCTTTATATGAATAACCCTCTTTTCCCTTACACAATAAATACTGAAGGAATTACTTACTCTATAATTGTCTGCCATGATTTAAAGTTAAATAAATATCTAAAGACAGAGCACTACTTCGTACTCTCAGCACTGAAAATACATGAAAAACTACACTCATTGCATCTAGTTAACCCAGTCCAACATTGGGACCAAATCCACATATATATTTTAGATACAAATCTCTATAAAGTCCAGGTATTGTACTCAAGAGACCTAAGCTATCAAACATTTACCATCTCTTAATACACAAGCAGTGCTCAACTATACTGGTTAGTAAACATTAGTCACCAGCAAGTGCCAATATGGCTACTAAAATTCTAAGTGATGGAGACAATACAGCCGATGCTTTCAGAATATGTCACATAAGATTTGCGACACCTGTTTAAGTGTGAATAATTACACTGCTGCTTTTTGGTTATAAAATAGGGAAATACAATATTACAGGGCACAGGAATGCTGCTCTGGGTAAAAAAGTTTATTTTTGCTGGTGGGAGGCAGGTTTCATTAACAAAACTTTGAAAAACACAAGTCTCATTCTGATGCTGAATGCTGAGGCAAAGCAACCGTGCAGGCAAAAATAAAAACCAATATAACATGAAAGCATTATGATGTTCAAGAAAGGAAAAGCTCTAGCTTTTGAATTTTAAATTTTCTCTAGGCCTAATCTTGGGCAATATGATTAGTTAAAATGAAATCTGCATTGAGCTAGTATGACTCTAATTAACTGTAGTTTACAGTATAATTTTTAAGTGATTAACAAGGAAAGAATATTTTATGTGTCAGTATTAATAGAAAATTTGAATGGTATTAAAATGAAAGAAATGATAAAGATAAAATTGGCAGAGAATATAAAACTTTATTTCCATTGCTGTCACTGGTTTGAAATGCATCCTCTGATTCTGTTTCCCTCTCCATATTGGTACTTTCCCTTCTTCATGGGATTGTGGTTAGAGAGAATATTTTTTGAACGGAAAGAAATTATTTGCAAATATAGAGTTTTAAAGAAAAACTTGAGAATGAATGTATTTTCTTAATTAGATTCAGAAAAAAACCAAAAAACCAAAACCCAAATGAGGTCTACAGTGACTCTTAAAAGGCACTTTAAATTTAAAAGTTAAAAAAAAATCCTCTTACTTAATCCAGTTCATCAGCTCCACTGTATCTGGATCATAGAATTCTCTCAACTCGGAGAGTTCATCCATCATTCCTGGCCAGAACTGAAATTAAAAACAAAACTAAACAAAACCAAAATCCACCCCCAGACCCACAACTATCACTAAGATTAAAGTGAAAAAGGAGAAACTGCATATAACTTGTGAACTAAATAAATGTGGTAACTGCAATATTAGAACTACTTCACTTCTGCAGTCAACCCTTCTAGTGTAAGTGAGATAAAGTCTGAGAAAAGTTTCCAAAATTATTGTGAGCTGGAGCTAATCAGAAGGAGAGGTGTTGCCAACTTTAAAAAATGAGCTTTTATTTTACACTAATAAAAATGCTATTGTATGTGGTGTTAATATCTAGTAAAACATTAATTTGGATATGACAGGAATAGCAACCATGAGAAAGTTCACAAGATATGAGAAAAATGTGACTAACTAACTTCATGTAATTTATCTTTAAATGTAGAATGTACCCTGTAGAAGACAGCACCCTTTTAGAGCTGCAAAAATGCTTTGGAATACAGAGTCTCATTTTATTCTCGCAACTCCCCAGGGAGAAAGATGACGCAGAAGGCATCATCACCATGGCTATTTATTTTTCATTTTACTAGTCTGGAGACCTCGGCTCAGAGAGATAGATAACCTGAGTTGCTCAGATCAGAGTGGCAGAGTCACAACTTGAAACTTTTCATTGTGTGATATGCTGACTGTATTGTTTAAACTAGAAATCTGGACAACTGGTTTGACGAATATTAACATAATTACAGGTACGAAGGGAGAGAAGAATATTTGAAAGTAGGACGGTCCAGGAAAATCTGGTACATCTGAGTATTATATTTATTCCACTGGTGCCTCCTACTCAACTTGAGTAACTTAAGCTATGCAGATATAATGTAAAAATACACTCTGAATCCACTGTGTTTCTAATATAACTTGTCTGTTTAATTCAACAATTAATTAAATGTTCACTGTTTTATCAAATGGCAGTTGGCTAAAAAGACTTGATCATCTAAATACATGCTAAGGTGAACTGCAGAACTCATTTCCTATATTGGAACAGAAGCCCAGTGATAATGTATCTACACTTCATTAAAGTTGCAAGTATAATCTTTTTTATTTAAGAACCGCTAACTGGAAGCAAAGTGGCACCTGACTGGTCTATGGCTGTTTTTTTAATCCCCATCACTTTCTTATCTTGTCATCTCATCTTTGGCCATTTTTACTACTCATTCATATCTTGTCTCCTGGGTGGGTAAATCAGGAAAATTGCTGGTGCTGGTGACATAAAATCAGGTGTCAGAACTACTAGTCCTAGGTTTCAGAAGAGATGTAATAAAAATTACTGATTAAATGATACCTCTATAGGATTCCATTTACCCATTATCCCTATTAATTTTGATAGCAATAGAATACCAACTTTTAAATGATGTTTTAATTATTTTCGTATAAAACACATTTCAAAATCTGTGAGTTCAATGGTTATTAGATATTTTTCTAGTTGGAAAGTTGCTGTTAATTCTGAAAATGTTAATATCTGGTAACACAGTCTTATGATAAACTTCTTAAACAACGTGAAAACAAATGTTGAATTAACTAAATGCTGTTCCTAAATGACCAGCAGTAGTTTAGATGAGATTTTAGGTATCCAAATAAGTTAATTAACATGAGATCCCAATAATTTTATTAAACTCTTGATTTTAGAGTGGAGACTAGCACATACTTTTCCCTTTTAAACAGGATTATCCTAAGCAGACATATAGCAAAATAAGTATTATGAACAAGAAAATCTGAAATCCTCACTGTAAGTGCTATGTAAAACTTAAATCAGGCTTTGAAATATTAGTTCGTATTTCTTACAGATAAATCTGTTCAATAGTTGGAAAACATATTCAGTTTCAGGGTAACCCCTAATATACATAAGATCTTTATTTTCTTTGTGATTTTGTATTTTACAAAATACAAATACAGTTTTGAGAAGCTGAAATACGTAATCTATTTTATACAGTGAAAGCTGGATGCGTTAGGATTTCTCCTGAAGTCCAATACTGAGAGAGGTGAGGCCATCTGTCTTCGGAGGGATTCTTCAGAATTACTACTAACTCTCTTACTCAGGGTACATCTACAAAGATTCCCTGAGGAAATGATGGCCTTTTCAGTACTATCATTGGTTCTTCTATAGCAATGGTTCTCAAGAGGGGCTGGGGGAGGGATCCTGCCATACCCGCAAGGGGACAATTTGCAATGTCATTTTTGATGGTCACAACTGGAAGCTGGTGCTATTGGCATGTAGTGGGTGGAAGGTACGGATGCTGCTAAGTGTCCTATAATGCACAGGACAGCTACTAAGACAAAGAATTATCTAGACAAAATGTCAACAGTGCCACTGCTGAGAATCCCTGTTCTCTGCAGGGGGTTCTCAAGTTTGATGGTGCATTAGCACCACCTGCAGGGCTGGTTAAAACCTGGATCACTGGAGTAGGACCCAAACTCTGTATTTCTAACAAGTTCCCAGGTGATGCTGATGCTGCTTGCTTATTTCTTCTATAATGTCCTTCCTCAATCTTACCAAGAACAAGAGACTTAAGTTCTCAAGTAGCTATTAAAAAATCAACAAATTTTCAAATAAATATCTGAGACATAAAGGAACTCAGCCTACACACAGAGACAGTGGGAAAGGACTGTTACGGTGTGTGTCTGTATTTAGTGGTGAGACAGGAGTGATGATGAGCTGCATCTTTTCTGTGAGGAGGGCGCTTTATCCCTCAGAATCAATGTATAATAAAGCTACCTCATTCATCATTAAACATATATTCTGCCTAATCCTTAACTGTTGCTTTCCGGATGTTTGTAAGAAGTTTCATTTATTTACCGTACAGCAATAAAATTCCCAGAGACATGGTAACAGAAATGACCTATTTCTATGTTTTCTAGTATCTGGGAGTTGGAACAGTGGTCCACCCATAACAGCAAATGTTTTGATAGACAGGAACACAATAGAACATAATTTTTTGAAATATTTACAATAGAATTGTCTAACAGTGATTATCAAACATTTATTTTAGCCTAAAACCTTTGCTTCAAATAAAATCTTACATGAAAATATCAGCAAATAAACCCAGAAGCTGAGCTGCCATAGCTGATCCTTTCTGTAGGAGAATCCCACCCGCCTCCCCACTCCCTTTAGCTGCCCTCCCAAATCAGGAACTATACACAGTAGAGTTTGAAATCCATTGTTCTAGCTTAAAGTTTGAAGAAAAAAATATAAACTTAAAAAATATGTAAGATTTTTTTTAAAAAAGAGAGCATAAGAGCTCAATTGGATAAAACAATCCAAGCTACCTGCCCAGGTAACAATTCAAGCCTCTAAATCTCAAAGATGTGATGAAAGTCTCACTGTCTCATATGGAGGAGTCTCAGAACAGAAACACAGTTAATGCTGTTTCAGAAATTAGTCAACTGAGAATATGAAGAATTTCTTTATTTCCTACTGAACTGAAGGACATAACAAGGCTAAACTTAGACTGTATTTATATGTGCCCAGCCCTCTTACAAAGATGATTTTAAGCATCTAATAAAATACGTAGGTTAAAGTAAGATGCATTTTAGGCTCTTACTCTATAAAAAGCAGGGAACAGGGAAAACTAAATTTTCTCCTTTATTCACCTCAAAATAGGTCTGAAAACATCTTTATTTTCAGAATTTGCATCAGCTGACTAGTAAGTCAAAACCAAAATTAATTAGAATAATTAAATTGTAGTATTTTTGGTTACAAAGTGTTTACCTGTTAAATCCCATTTTGGGAAGTACATCACTCTTCCTATCAATGTCAACTGCCATAAGAAGAAGCTAAGTAGATATTTGTAAGTTCTGCAAACCACTCTACTTGCCAATGACACACAAAGTACACTGAGTCAAAGCAATGATTCTGCTAAATAGATTAAAGACAGGAATGAGGACAATCAACCTTACCTTATAGCACAGATACAGCAGTATTAATATCGGTATTGAATATCGCAATATACATATCTATATAAGAAAGACATTATTTAGATTACAAGTGTTTGGAATATTTTTGCTTTTACATTTTTGCTTTGTAAATATGTAAACAGAGCATGTAAATACGTTAACAGAGCATGAGTCTCCGATATGCAAGACAACTGAGTCAATCATTCATAAGCTATTTGTAGCTCCTACAATATTGCCACCTAGTGAATTTATAGGGCAGAACAACCCAGAACTGTACTTATGGGCCATTAATCATTACTGTACACTTAGTAGTAATTATGTTTATATTATAATAATTAACAATAATAATAATAGCGATAACTCTGGATAATGGGATTATTGATGATTTTTAATTTTCCTTTTTGTGCTTTTCAGTATTTCCAAATTCTGTATAATGAACATATCTAACTTATGGTCTGGAAAAAAAAATAATTTAGAAAATAAAGCTAAAATTAAACATAAAATTATTTAAAAATAATTCCTTATAAAATCATAACGTATCAATTATTTTTAGCTTTAAATTTTAGTATCCGTTTTATCAAACTGGTGTATGGACAACTGAAAAAAAACCACAACAGAATTGATAATGAAAGAAATACTAGAAGTCATAAAAATGAAATGGAAAAAGAAATAGCACTGACCCTCTTTGGGTTATAAAGATGGATCAACTTCAGAAGTAACTCCCATATTTCAGGGCTGCATAAGCCAAATGATGCAAACACACACATATGTGATGTCCAGAGGTACTTCATTCTGTAAGAAGAGAAGCAGGCAAAGGTCAACAGTGCTAGCTGTGTAGAAACCTGGAGTCTGAGACAGCTGTAAAGACAGCTGTATTATTTGTGATAGTAAAATCTTACTAAAACTATGCAGAAACCATTGCCAAGGGGTTACTTATTAATTCCATTGCCTTTTGAGAACCATCATATAAGTAAAAATAGAGGAATATTGGTAATTAGGAAAAAAACTGGTTATAAATAACAGTCTGTACTGCGAGAAGATAGTAAACAAGGACATTTTTATAGGAACCATAATCATTAATGAAGATTATCATCAGTTTCCAAATTGTATTGC